>NW_027362771.1:589037541-589637541 GCF_046119375.1 Phyllobates terribilis
AGTATGCAGGCAGCCACCCACCCACAGGCTGCAATACTAAACTGCCACATTTCTGGACTGCTTGCTTGCACTTGAAATGTGGCCTTTTAGGCTTGTGGAGGCGGAAGCTGTCCACAACCTAATGGTGGCGGCGGCGGCCAGGTGTCCATACTCGGTCCCCAGCCACCACTATTTGTCCTGGTATCGTCTCTGCCTTCCACAAGTGCGGGTCTCAGAACATTACCCGTGCCCTCCCCAGTGCACTTACTGGGAAGGACCGACTTGCCACAAACACGTGGACAAGTGACTGTGGCCAGGGACGGTACGGAACCAGTCCACAGCTTGTCAGTGAGAGTTGTATTTCACCCCAGCCATTTTTTTTAGCTCAGTAAAAGAACTTGGGAAACCATATATACTCCAGATGTCATTTCTCCCAGGAAGTCCTCTAATGCAGCTTGGCGCATAAGAAATTGCAGCAGCCCATCCAACATCAGTTCACACTTGTCGGTGGTGCTTCAATGCACAAACATCTTTCTTTACCCTTTAATTTCATGACTACAGAGTTGGGCAATAGCCTGATATGCAATGCGGATTCAGAAATAGCATGCAATTAAGCACGTCCAATCCACATTAAAAAAAAAGCAGCTATGGAGTGTCTGGGAACCTTCCCACACAATTTTCTTAGCCAGGACTGCTTCTCGGCAGGGTTGGACGGGCCCACCAGAGAACTGGAGAATCCTCCAGTGGGCCTTGGCTTCTACTTTGGGAGATTTCATAGTGCCGAGGTTAGGCCATGATGATGAAAAAGGCCACCATCTGCTTAGTTTTCTGTTACTTCTAATGCAAGCGCAAGTATGCAGCAGCTTGCACTTGAAACGTGTCCTTTTAGGCTCATGGAGGTGGAAGCTTTTCACAACCTCATGGCGGCAGCGGCAGCCAGGTGTCCATACTCAGTCCCCAACCGCCACTATTTCTCCCAGTATCGTCTCCGCCTTCCACAAGCAAGGGTCCCTAAACATTACTGCTGGTACTTTTCTGTGGGAATCTGCTTGCCTCCTACCAGCCTGGAATATTTCTAGTGAACTATGGTACGACGCCATGGTATTAGCACTGCCCCCAGTACCAGTAGCGAAGCCATCCCCAATTTCCTTCTCAGGAATTTTATTTGGTAGACTGAGTGGCTGCCCAAATACATAGCGTGGCAGTAGGTGCAAGTTTCTCCAGCCTGTTAGATATCAGAGGGTGAACGGCAGTACATTGGATCAGTGGTTAGCACTGAAGCCTTGCAGCACTGGGATCCTGGGTTCAAACCCCAGCAAGGACAATATCTGCATGGATTTTGTATCTTCTCTCCGTGTTTGCGTGGGTTTCCACCTCAGAAAAAAGGAGCTATAGAGTGTCCGGGAACCTTCCCACACACTTTTCTTAGCCAGGAATGCCTCTCGGCAGGGTTGGACGGTCCCACCAGAGAATCCTCGGGTGTGCCCTGGCTTCTCCATCAGGAGACTTCATGATAGCGCAAACTTTGCAGCAGCTATGAGGATCTTGAGTGGGGAAGAAAGGTGAGCCCTCAGAATCAAATCCTCTGGTGGGCCCAATGTTTTTCAGTTTGAAACTGCCTCTCAGTGGGAGTTGTATTTCACCACAGCTGTATTCTTTAGCTCAGTGAAATGACTGGCATAGAGCGAAACCGTATCTACTCCGGCTGTCATTTTTCCGCCACTAGGTTCCACCCATTGTCACACACGACCATGCCTGGCTGTATGTTCAGCGGTGAGAGCCACAGATCAGGCTGCTGAGTTACATCTTTCAAGAACTCTGCAGTGGTGGGCGGCTTGTCACCTAAGCATTAAGCAAGTTATCTTCAGCACAGCCTGTTGCCGCTTAGCCAAGGCAGTGCTGCAGTGCTTTCAGCTTGTGACTGATGTGGTCATTTCGGAGATGGAGGTCGAACTGGAGGAGGAGGTGCAGGAGCTGGACAATGTGATTACATTGTGGTTACATTGGCGAGTCTGGTTTTTATACTAAACAAAAATCCTACTGTGTTTTTATTTTTTATTTGTTTTACGTTATTTTTTAAGACAAATGCATTCACCAGGAAATGTTATTTTAACATTTTACAACCTTATCTGGCCATGTAGTGTGTGACACATCATCAGACACATCCTGTTTCATTTATGATGGAGGGATTCTGAAAGTCACAAAGCCTATTTTTATAGGGTCATCATGCGACCCTTGCTATTGTTAAAGAGCCATCAGCCGGCTATGTTTTGTTGTTCCCATTATTAATAAGTGGGTCTCCTATACTGTCATTGTGTATGAGTGACTGCAAGGGCTGCCAAAAATTTGGATGCAACCCAATACCCCTTTGAAGAGACATAGAGGAGGGTCTCAGTTAAAAATTTGTTCCCATTATAAAGGAGCAGGTCCCCTATAATGGTAATGCCCATGCTGTAACTGCAAGGGCTGCCAAAATTTGGGAAAAACACCACTAACAATTTAAAGACTCATTGAGCTGGGCCACAGTAACAAGTGCGACATGTTCCCATTAGAAAGGAGAGGGTCTGCTAAACAGTTATAGGGTATGCAGTGAGTACAACAGCTGTCAAAATTTAAGAAGAACCCCACTAAGAATTTAAAGACACATAGAGCAGGGCCACGGTAACAAGGTACGACATGTTCCCATTAGAAAGGAGAGTCTGCTATACAGTTATAGGGTATGCAGTGAGTCCAATGGCTGACCAATTTTAAGAAAAACCCCACTAAGAATTTAAAGACACATAGAGCAGGGCCACAGTAACAAGGTCCGACATGTTTCCATTAGAAAGGAGCGGGTCTCCCATAGTGTTTGCCTATGCAGTGACTGCAATGGCTGTCAAAAATTTGGAGGAACTCCAATGCCCCTTGCAAGAGACATAGAGGTAGGAGGGCCTCCTGAAAAAATGCTCTCATTATTAGGAAGTGGGTCTCCCATACTGTTTGCCTATGCACTGAAGCAATGGCTACCAAAAATTTGGAGGAACTCCAATGCCCCTTGCAAGAGACGTAGATATGTTGATGTGGTACATATGGTGGTGATATGGTGGTGGAGGATGATGATGTGGAGAAGGAGGAGGACAAGAGCAAATGGACAAAATCAGGAAGCGTATATCCATGTCTGGTTGTGAAGACAGAGGTGCATGGGAATAGAGTTAGACCTCCCCAAAAAAAGACACTGTATTTGAGTTTATGTTACACTGCTATCATTCGGTGGTGTTGAGAAGTCTGGCCCAATCCGGCCCTTGCCTGCCTGCCTAGCTCTGATATGTATAAATATATATATATATATATATATATATATATATATATATACAGGGTGGTCCAAAAGTAGGTGGACATAAAGTGTAATAAGGTTATGAAGGGGGAGATTTATCCAACATGGTGTAACATTTATATATCAACATTTGTTCGGAGTCCAAAAGAGTCCACCAGAAGAGCCTCTTTGGAATTGGGAATTTCAGGAGCTTCTATCATGCGAGTCCTGAAATCTATTGGGTGGAAAGCTTATAGTCCACGTCTAATTCATGGTTTATTGGAGGATGATCCAGACAGGCGGCTACAATTTAGTGAGATTGTGTTTAACGAAATTGAAGAAAATCCAGTAATTTTAGATAACATTATGTGGAGTGATGAATCTTTTTTCAAACTATCCGGTCATATTAACAGACATAATTGTATTTACTGGTATAATGAGAACATGCATTTGACATTAGAGCAACAACTAAATGAGCCTGTTGTCAATGTTTGGGGTGGTATTTCAAGTTTTGGTGTTTTAGGGCCAATATTTTTTGATGGAACAGTCACAGGAGATAAGTATCTCGAAATTCTAATGAATCAAGTTGTTCCCCAGTTACAGCAACAGCCTAATTCAAATGACCTTTGTTTCCAACAAGATGGCGCCCCTCCACATTATTCAAGAGTAGTCCGCGAGTATCTTGATGAAACATTTCCTAATAAATTGATTGGCCGAAGAGGCCCATTTGATTGGCCGGCACGTTCACCAAACTTGACCCCAATGGATTTTTTCTTTTGAGGAGTACTCAAGGTCAAAGTTTATAGTCGAAAACCAAAAAGTTTCAGTGATTTGAAAAATTACATAAGAGATGCATTTCAAGAAGTTAATACCCAAAGAGACTTGTGCAAAAAAGTTTGTCGAAGCGCAAGAGGCAGACTTCAAAGCTGTGCAAATTGTAATGGAAAACAGTTTGAGCACCTGCGTTGATAAAATTTAAGGGCTTTTGTAATATTGTTCAGAATAAAATTTAATTGTCAATGTTATGCTTGTGTTAGTAAATATAATTTTATATATAAATCAAAATAAATGTTATTATTTTCTGGCCACCTACTTTTGGACCACCCTGTATACAGTATATATATATATATATATATATATATATATATATATATATATATATGTGTTGTGGAATACCTATGCTAACAGGACGCTCAATGGACCCGCTTGCTATATGCACTGCAGTCTGCCACATGCACTGCCTGCCTGCCTAACTCCTGCTATCACCACTGAATATATGCACCTGGATTAGTCCTCTGAAGGACTGTTAGTTCAGATGGATATACAGTCCCTGACAGAAGTTATGTCACTTATCCATGTTATGTAAATGAAAGCTTATAACCTGACGTTAAATTCATTATTTGGTTTTCTAAATTACTCTTTTGAAAGCTGAAACCCTCCCAAATTTGGTTTGGGTTAAGAAAATGATTTGGCATCAATGCTGAAATATTGATCATTTCATGAACACAGAATGGTCAGATTTTGGCAAGACAAAAGTTTTGTCGCCTACAGAAAGTAATATGATATTCAAACAAATAATTATCTTAAAATACTAATATATGTTGCATAACATTGGTGAATGGAGTTGTGCTGTTATTAAAGTCATATTTAATATTTTGTGTGACTTCCATGAGCTTGAAGGACGGCATCCATGTGGTTCAACAATGATTCATACAATTTATTAATGAAGTCATCAGGAATAGCAGAGAATGCCGTCTTACATGCCTCCCAGAGTTCATCTAGATTCTTTGGTTTTGTCTTCCAAGCTTCCTCTTTCATCCTACCCCAAACATGCTGAATGATGTTCATGTCTGGTGACTGGGCTGGACAGTCCTTGAGCAACTTGATCTTTTTTGCCTGGAGGAACTTTGTTGTAGAGATGGATGTATGAGATGGAGCACCATCCTGCTGCAGAATTTGACCCCTTTTATGATTTGGAATGTAAGAGGTGGCTAATACTTCTTGATATTTTAGGCTATTGATATTGCCTTCCACCTTGCAAATGTTTCGCACACCCCCATACTGAATGTAACCCCAGACCATGATCTTTCCACCACAAAATGTAACTGTTTTCTGGGTGTATTTTGGATCCATACAGGCTCCAGTAGGTCTCCTGCAGTATTTGCAGCGGCTGTGGTGTAATTCTACTGAAGATTCATCAGAGAAATCCACCTTCTGCCACTTTTCCAGCATCCATCTGTTTAGCAGGCTGTGGGACTTTGCAAATGCTTTTTATTTGCCTTTTGTTTAGTGTTGGCTTCTGGACACTGATTCGACCATGGAGGCCATTTCGAGACAGAATCCTACAAACTGTTCTAGTTGACACAGGGACTTGAGGTGACTAGGCCTGTTGGAGCTCTGCTGCAGATGAAGAGGGGCTTGCTTTGGATTTTCTAACCAACAAGTGTTCCTCCTGAGCAGTTGTCTTGCGGGTCTGCCGGACCTTGGCTTGTCAAACACATCTCCAGTCTCTTCAAATCTTTTTTAAATTCTTTGTACTTGAAGCTAAGACACATTAAAGGTGCCAGCCACCTCTGCAGTGGATCTGGTCTTCAGCCTCTTGATAATCAAGGCTTTATTCGCAGGGTGGATTTTTGGCATGTTGTCAGAGCTCAAGTTGCAGTTAAAGTGAAGGTCTGGGGTGCTGGGTTTCTTTTTATACACACCCACTAATTAACCGATCATTTACTGAGCACTGGTGAGTGTAATGCACACGCCCGGACTGACTGGCATGTGCGTGTTTATGTAGTGATTCCACTGTGCCATGAACCGGAGAGTGCCTGGAGGGGCGTAACTAAGTATCTGCCCGATCCGACCAAGGTCGCACGACGGCATACGACGCCAGTGCACCAGGGAGGAACCGAGCAGAGGGACCAGGGTCTACTCCAGGTCAGACTCCGGACACGGCTGCTGACCCACACCGGGGAATACAGGAACAGGCAGACTAGAGCGCAGGCTGGGTAGGGTCCAGTACAGACTGGGAGACAAATTCGAAACCGCAGACGCAGTGGACAGGGCAGAGCAAAGCAAAACCGCAGACGCGGTGGACAGGGCAGAGCAAAGCGAAACCGCAGACGCGGTGGACAGGGCTGGGCAAAGCGAAAACCGCAGACGCAGTGGACAGAGCTGAGCAAAGCGAAACTGCAGACGCGGTGGACCAAGCTGAGCAAAGCGAAACCCCAGACGCGGTGAACAGAGCTGAGCAAAGCGAAACCACAGACGCGGTGGACAGAGCTGAGCAAAGCGAAACCGCAGATGCGGTGGACAGGGCTGAGCAAAGCGAAACCGCAGACGCGGTGGACAGGGCTGAGCAAAGCGAAACCGCAGACGCGGTGGACAGGGCTAAGCAAAGCGAAACCGCAGACGCGGTGGACAGGGTTGAGCAAAGCGAAACCGCAGACGCGGTGGACAGGGCTGAGCAAAGCGAAACCGCAGACGCGGTGGACAGGGCTGAGCAAAGCGAAACCGCAGACGCGGTGGACAGGGCTGAGCAAAGCGAAACCGCAGACGCGGTGGACAGGGCTGAGCAAAGCGAAACCGCAGACGCGGTGGACAGGGCTGAGCAAAGCGAAACCGCAGACCAGTGGACAGGGCTGAGCAAAGCGAAACCGCAGACGCGGTGGACAGGGCTGAGCAAAGCGAAACCGCAGACGCAGTGGACAGGGCTGAGCAAAGCGAAACCGCAGATGCGGTGAACAGGGCTGAGCAAAGCGAAATGGCAGACGCGGTGAACAGGGCTGAGCAAAGCGAAACCGCATACGTGGTGGACAGGGCTGAGCAAAGCGAAACCGCAGACGCGGTGGACAGGGTTGAGCAAAGCGAAACCGCAGACGCGGTGGACAGGGCAGAGAAAAGCGAAACCGCAGACGCGGTGGACAGGGGAGAGCAAAGCGAAACCGCAGACGCGGTGGACAGGGCTGAGCAAAGCGAAACCGCAGACGCGGTGGACAGGGCTGAGCAAAGCGAAACCGCAGACGCGGTGGACAGGGCAGAGCAAAGCGAAACCGCAGACGCGGTGGACAGGGCTGAGCAAAGCGAAACCGCAGACGCGGTGGACAGAGCTGAGCAAAGCGAAACCGCAGACGCGGTGGACAGAGCTGAGCAAAGCGAAACCGCAGACGCGGTGGACAGGGCTGTGCAAAGCGAAACCGCAGACGCGGTGGACAGGGCTGAGCAAAGCGAAACCGCAGACCAGTGGACAGAGCTGAGCAAAGCGAAACCGCAGACGCGGTGGACAGGGCTGAGCAAAGCGAAACCGCAGACGCAGTGGACAGGGCTGAGCAAAGCGAAACCGCAGATGCGGTGAACAGGGCTGAGCAAAGCGAAACGGCAGACGCGGTGAACAGGGCTGAGCAAAGCGAAACCGCAGACGTGGTGGACAGGGCTGAGCAAAGCGAAACCGCAGACGCGGTGGACAGGGCTGAGCAAAGCGAAACCGCAGACGCGGTGGACAGGGCAGAGCAAAGCGAAACCGCAGACGCGGTGGACAGGGGAGAGCAAAGCGAAACCGCAGACGCGGTGGACAGGGCTGAGCAAAGCGAAACCGCAGACGCGGTGGACAGGGCAGAGCAAAGCGAAACCGCAGACGCGGTGGACAGGGCAGAGCAAAGCGAAACCGCAGACGCGGTGGACAGAGCTGAGCAAAGCGAAACCGCAGACGCGGTGGACAGGGCTTAGCAAAGCAAAACCGCAGACGCGGTGGACAGGGCTGAGCAAAGCGAAACCGCAGACGCGGTGACAGAGCTGAGCAAAGCGAAACGGCAGACACAGAGGGGACAGGGCTCTGTACACACGGAACAGACTAGAAGGGAAAGGCAGAACCAGATACCCACAGGGTACTTGCAGAGAAGTAGCGAGTGGACCACAAACTCACAAACGGAAGTACAGTGACAACGAGCAGGAGTTAGGTACGAGTTCAGACTCTGCAGACCAAGGGAAGGTATGGACATAGAGAAAAACAAAACAGGCTAGGAGAGTACTCAGACAAGAACAGACACAGCAGCAAGATACAGGAGCGGGTCTAGGTATGCGGCCCCTAGAAGGCGGACCGAACAGGCAGGAGCGAGTTCACACAGGCCTGGAAATACAGCCTTCAGGATAGGCAGAAGACAACAGGCTAGAAGATAATACAGACAGGACACAGTTCAGACACGGGAACTGATACCGCAAGGCAGGAAGCATAGACAGGACCTGGCACATCAGTGACAGGAAGCCAACTGACAGAACACAATGCTCAGGCATGGGTTAATTGGAGCAGCTGGGTTAAATACCAGATGGCAGACAGCAATAGGCTGAGGACACACAAGGGGTGTGCCTGCAGCAGGTACAAAAAGCAGGAAGTGATTGGGCGCCGCCCTTAAGCAGCAGAAGCAGAGGCAAGCAGACAGCATGGAGGGAAGCCAGGCTAGCAGACTGGACTGGAGATCAAGTGCGCGCTCTTGCACAGTGGGAGATGGACCACTATGCAAGGACGCTGCCAGGTATGTTACAGTGAGGATGTAAACTAGGAATTGGGTGCATTTTATCACCAGGCGACAAAACTTTTGTTTTGCCAAAATCTGACCATTCTGTGTTCATTAAATGATCAATATTTCAGCATAAATGCCAATTTATATTCTTTACCTAAACCAAATTTGGGAGGGTTTCAGCTTTCAAAAGAGCAATTTATAAAACCAAATAATGAATTTAACGTCAGGTTATAAGCTTTTATTTTCATAACATGGATAAGCGACATAATTTCTGTTAGGGACTGTATATATATATATATATACATATATATATATATATATATGTATATATATATATATATATATATATATATATATATGTATGTGTATATATATATATATATATATATATACATATATATATATATATATATATATTGTGGAATACCTATACTAACTATGAACAGGCAAATCTCTCCCTGATGCAGCAGCAGCTCTCCCAACTCTGCCTGATTTTGGAGTGACTGTGACGATCATGGCGGTCTTATATAGACCTGATGATGCTGTGCGGCCAGCCAATCACTGTAATACCACAACCAACATGTCTGCGGCATTACAGTGCTTGGCAGGCAATCCCTGCATGTTCATTGGCTCTGTAAAGAGCGCCAAATATGCAGGGAGGGGTCCCGAGTTTCCACCCGAGCAACCCAGAAATATTCGCCGAGCGCCGAGTTCGTCGAGCACTGTGATGCTTGGGCGAGTACCGAGCAGTGGCGAGATCGTTTACTCATCACTAAAGAACATCCAAATGAGAATCGATCTGTCATGCTTTGCCCACATAGCCCCCACATGAGACAAAACATTAAGCCCTTAGAACTCCTCTACTGCACTCTGCACTGTGCCTGCAAGAACAGAGCGGAAATACACAGTCAGGTTATTTCTGAAAATGTCAGGATCAGAGATAATTCCAATCCCAACAGTTTAACATCATAGATACCAGGTCAATAGTGACCATGGACTCTGAGGTGCTGAATGGAGAAGGCATTGTCAGTCTGCAACATGAGTGAAGGTCAAAAATGAGCTGCATGGTAAGTAATTGTTTAACCACGATGACCAGGCCTGCCCTCAAGATGCATGGTAAGCTTTAGAAAACTTTGTATATCAAATTATGCTCAAGAAAGTTTAATTTAAAACAAATAAATAGGCCACACCCATCCAAAGATATTAAAAAGTAACAGAATAAAGAACTTTTTAGTTATATAACAAGGCATATGGCCTTAAACAAAGCAATGAAGTACCAGCCATTTTTTGTGCATTCCCCCCAAACATTATAACAGCTAATTACAAAATTAAATGTCCAAAAAGGTAGCAATTAAAATTCCAACTAATTTCTTAAAAAATAAACCATTATATGGAAAATCTGATGAAAGATTAAAAAAAATGTTGACTGATTTCAGCAGCACAAAACATCTTTTTCCTTAAAACATGATTTAATTGAGCAAAAGTGAAAAGAAAACTATACATACAGTGGGGGAAAAAAGTATTTAGTCAGCCACCAATTGTGCAAGCTCTCCCACTTAAAAAGATGAGAGCGGCCTGTAATTGACATCATAGGTAGACCTCAACTATGAGAGACAAAATGAGAAAACAAATCCTGAAAATCACATTGTCTGATTTGGAAAGATTTTTTTTTTTCAAATTTTGGTGGAAAATAAGTATTTGGTCAATTACAAAAGTTCATTTCAATACTTTGTTATATATCCTTTGTTGGCAATGACAGAGGTGAAACGTTTTCTGTAAGTCTTCACAAGGTTGGCACACACTGTTGCTGGTATGTTGGCCCATTCCTCCATGCAGATCTCCTCTACAGCACTGATGTTTTGGGGCTGTCGCTGGGCAACACGGACTTTCAACTCCCTCCAAAGGTTTTCTGAAGGGTTTAGACCTGAAGACTGGCTAGGCCCCTCCAGGACCTTGAAATGCATCTTACTAAGTCACTCCTTCGTTGCCCTGTCGGAGTGCTTGGGATCCTTATCATGCTGAAAGACCCAGCCATGTTTTATCTTCAATGCCCTTGCTGATGGAAGAAGGTTTGCACTCAAAATCTCACGATACATAGCCCCATTCATTCTTTCATGTACATGAATCAGTCGTCCTGGTCCCTTGGCAGAGAAACAGCCAAGGGATCACCCCCATGCTTCCCAGTAGGTATGGTGTTCTTTGGATGTAACTCAGCATTCTTTCTCCTCCAAACACTCCGAGTTGTGTTTCTACCAAACAGTTCTACTTTGGTTTCATCTGACCATATGACATTCTCCCAATACTCTTCTGGATCATCCAAATGCTCTCTAGCAAACTTCACACGGGCCCGGACATGTAATGGCTAAAGCAGGGGGACACCTCTGGCACTGCAGGATCTGAGTCCCTGGCAGTGAGAGTGTGTTACTGATGGTACTCTGTGTAACGTTGGTCCCAGTTCTCTGCAGGTCATTCACTAGGTCTGCCCGTGTGGTTCTGCGATTTTTGCTCACCATTCTTGAGATCATTTTGACCCCACGGGGTTAGATCTTGTGTGGAGCCCCAGATCGTGGGAGATTATCAGTGGTCTTGTATGTCTTCCATTTTCTAATTATTGCTCCCACAGTTGATTTCTTCACACCAAGCTGCTTGCCTTTTACAGATTCAGTCTTCCCAGCCTGGTGCAGGGCTACAATTTTGTTTCTGTTGTCCTTTGACAGCTCTTTGGCCTTCGCCATAGTGGAGTTTGGAGTGTGACTGTTTGAGGCTGCGGACAGGAGTCTTTTATACTGATAACAAGTTCAAACAGGTGCCAGTGCTACAGGTAATGAGTGGAGGACAGAGGAGCCTCTTAAAAAAGAAGTTACAGGTCTGTGAGAGCCAGAAATCTTGGTTGTTTGTAATTGACCAAATACTTATTTTCCACCAAAATTTGAAAAAAAAATTCTTTCCAAATGAGACAATGTGATCTTCAGGATTTGTTTTCTCATTCTAAATTTCATAGTTGAGGTCTACCTATTATGTCAATTACAGGACTCTCTCATCTTTTTAAGTGGAAGAACTTGCACAATTGGTGGCTGACTAAATGCTTTTTCCCCCACGTTATTTGATAGCACCGCATTTGTACTGATCTGTAGTTTAAGTGTCAGATAAAGAGTAAGCAAAAATCAACAGCAAAATGTCTGTTTTTTAAGAAAAAATAAAAAAAAAAGATTATGAATGAGTTACATTTACCACTACACTGCCATTTAAAAATACAACCTGTATAAACAAGAGCTCGTACAGCTATAGCGATGGAATTAAATAGCTATGGCTCTTAGAATGCAATGATTAAAGGGAATCTGTCACATGGTTTTTGCTATCATATGTGAGAACAACATAGTGTAGGAAAGAGATGCTGAATCCAACAATGTATCACTTAGTTTACTGGGTGCCGAAGATCTAACACAATCAGAGTTTTTAGAATTAAAATGAAGCAGAGCTGAGAAAGCTAACCCTGCCCACATCAGGTTCTTTGTGTACATAGTCTGTAGACACTGAGCTGCTAATGTGGCACCCCAGGGGTCTGGTTTCCACAGTAATAGCAGTATTACGTCTGTGAGCAGGTGGGAGGTCTCCTGGGCAGGAATCCTAAGCATGCCACACCTCCTGCCCAGTCCTGGGAGGGGAAGAACTTCCCCTACATAAACTGGGGCTGAGGCAGGGTTAGAGAGAGGAGTTCCAGACAGAGACGGAGTCTGGTCTGGACACGCAGAAACAGGGACAGATAGACATCAGGAGCTCTGTAGGAGCCAAGGAGAAGCGCCAGGGGCTGGAGCTGTGCAGAGCTCGCCCTGGGAGAAGGTACTAAAACCGGACACAGGAGTCCGAGGCTGTGGGGACTAAGATATACCCAGCAGCAGAATCCATCCGGCAGGGGATTCCAGGTCCTCTGGCCATAAAAGCCCGGAGGCTCAGTCACAACGAAGGGACCAGCACCGCCATTCCGGAACGGAGGCTAACAGGAGGCCCCAGGTCACCAGCCATACGGGTGAGCACCACACGGTATACCCAGGGACGTGGGCTACTTGTAACCGCTGAAAGCAGGGTAGCCAGGAAGGGTACAGACTAACGGGAAGGCCTACAACTCCACCTGGCCAGGGGAACTCCGGCTTACTCGCAGACTAACCAGGCCCCAACTACTAGCCAGTACTCCCGGGGGAATTTGCCTTGTACCATCAGTAAAGGCCCTGAACTGTACCCTCGCGTTTCCGTGCTTCCTTGTCGCACCGTTAGTGCTGGGACATCCACACCATCACTCCCAACATCATCCACATCCGCTGCCCTGAGGCCATACCTCTCCCGTTGGGGGTTATATCAACATTGCTGCACACCTATACCACCGGCCTCAGCGGTCTGCCCTGCAGCGGCGGTTTCATAACCGCATTCAACGGGTGGCGTAGTCGGACACTAATACCATCATACCAATAACCGCCACTTAGTTTGACCACCCTGGGCGCGGACCGGGTCACCGCCACACGAAGACTACTACCCCCATCGGATCCGGCTCCGGGTATCCCCCCGCGCGCACGCGCGCCGCACTACAGCACTGGCCCAGGGGGTGAGTCACTTATAACAGGAGAGGGCGGAGTCGGACAATTGCCTGGTTGCCAGCTAGTCAAAGCAATGATAATGTCCTGGTAATAACACCTTCAATGTAAGTAAACAACACTTCACAGCCTGGCATGTGACACATCCTTGAGTTCAGTATTTTAACCCCTACCTCATGCTGTCCTCAGATTACAGAGGGAAAACCTGATGGAAAATTCCCTTGAAAGACAATTGAATTTGTTCAAGGTGAATTAAAATCGTGTCGAATTTTACCAAAAATTTGAATCAATTTTTTTTAAATTTGCTTATTACGAATTCAGATAAAGAGCAGCTGTCCATTTTGCTGACTTGTAGTGGGTTTAGATACAGATTAAAGATAAAATGATGCATCGCTGTTCTCCTCTCCTGCTGTAGCTCACCATTTATTTCTCTGCTCCATCCAGCCTCCTCTTACCTTTTGGAACCGATGTCCTTTTAAGGCATTTTCACTCTTTTTCAGATTTTCTAGGCACAATTAGATAAATCAGATATTTATTTTGGCAATCCAACAAAAGATAGTAGTATCGTTTCGGTCCCGTGACATGGACCTTCATCAGACATGGAGGGCAATTAAGGTTGTTTTTCTCCTGCACTGTCTAAACCTTTTTTATATTTTATATCCCCCTACATTACTTTAGCAACCAGTGTCTGATGAAGGTCCATGTCACAGGACTGAAACTTACTAGTATCTTTTTGTTGAATTGCCAAAATAAAATCTGATTAACTTGCTTTAGTTACCTGGAAAATATGAAAATAAGAACGTTTGTAATTAATTAGATTTTTCTGTCTGCCATCATTCTCTTTCTGTGAGAGCTTTTATATTACTTAGTGTAAAGCTTTCAGCCACTAGAACCTGGCCGAGTGTGCACAGTAGTTACATTCAAGGAAAAGAGTTAACTCATGACACCCTATTCAGCTCTCTCCTAACCATTGATTTCTGTACAGCAGTTATCTGCTCATGTTACTCCCCATCCCTCCCAGTCCCTGAGCTTTTATCAGTGTTGTAAAATCACCAGCCCCTAACTCCTACCTTGGCAGATTCCAGAGCAGGTCTCTTAAACACGACTCTCACTTTCCTGAGCCGTGTGCTTGTTCAAATTCCCTGCTATTTCTATATGTAAATATAGTGATTCTTCATAACAAACATTGACAGACTGGAGTTCCTGACCCCTCACACAACCAGGAAGTAAGGAGACTGCTTAGCTCTCAGCTGCTCAAGAGACAATTTAATTTTAATTTTAACTTTAATTTTAATTTTGTTTTAGTTTATTTTCATCATTTATTCACTATGTTCTGGGGTCTCTTGGGAGACCCCAGAGCATACCAAAGAATTTTAATTTCACATTAAAGTTATTTCCTTGCCAAATTCGTGTGAACTGTGAAATTGTAACTTCTGAAGATTCACTAATCTCTAGTGGTGGTGATAACAAAAATTGCTATAGCCATAAAGGGAACCTTTTACAACAATTTTGCTACTAGAAATAGGTGTATGAATCTATATGTAAATTAGCTTGTAGGTGAATTGGGAGAAAGTCAACACAGTTTGACACTTCAACAATGCACTTACAAGCTAACTTCTATGTAATCAATATTTGATTTCTCTGTACTGGCACATCATATAGCTACAATACAGGTATTATTTTATTGTTGTACTAGAACTTCTCAAGCCATTTTACCACTAACTCTAGTAGCAAAATCATCCAAACAGATTCACTTTAATGCTAAAATGAGAGGTGTCTTCAAGATTATAAGAAGCCGTACAGGTACTTCATCACTCTGTCCACTTTTTTATTTTTGCTAATTTTATGTAACATTATATTTTTAGATCCATCATGTAAGGACAAAAAGACGCGCAAGAGAAGATCATCCGTGGCTTTGATGGATATTAAAACTCAGAAGGGTAGGAAGAAAAAAAAAGTATCTTCTTTTTGGGAAAATAAAGCCACAGAGATATCCTCTCTCTGTTCTTTGTAATAGGCTTTTGGACATATTCAGTTTTAAAACCTGGGGTTATGGGAGCCCTATTATACTGAGAGATAGCCCATGATGGGATATCCTTAGAATACAGTTGCAATTAAAGTTAGCTAGCCCCAGTTACATATTAGTTTTAAAATTTACAAACTTTGGTCTGTTTGCAATAAGCCAATCAAACAAGAATAATGTAAATATCTCAACTCAGGTAATACAAGTTGTTTCTCCTAATTGACCACAAAATGTCACTTTTCTTGACTACTGCAGTCTAAGAATTTGTCACACTTTCAGGAAAAGTGTCTTTAAAACTTAGTAGCGGCCCGCTGACTGTCCTGTTGCAGACATGATACATAGTTGGACATGAGTTTAAAGAAAAGAGTAAGCTTTGTGCAAAGAAATGAAAGGATACATAAAGTATATAAAATGCTTTTAATGTTCCTAAAGAGGAGGAAGCTATCACCGGTTGCCACCAGGTCCCACAAGGTCAAAAACCCTTGAGCGATTGCCAAAGATCAGCAGCAGATTTGGTGGAAGCAGGTACTTTCGAAAGTAAGACGCATATTAAATGCTGAAGATCTTCATGTTCAGACTTAAAGACATCTTCATCTACTGACCCAAAAGCACAAGAAAAGTCAGCTCAAATATGCTCAAAGAATATGTTTTAGCTCATCTGGTGAGATGGATCCCCGAATCCCAAGGTCCCGGTGGGCACACAAGCCGCAGGCATTGGTGCAACATGCAGGTGAGGCATTTGGGAAATGGTAGTAGAAGCACTAGAGCCGCAAGTAGCAGAGGTACTGGAGGCTGTAGACAGACTGGAGACCGTGAAGCAGGTAGCTGAGGTATTGGAAGCTGCAGGCAGACAGGAGACCAGGAAGCAGGTAACAGAGGTACTAGAAGCCACAGGCATACAAGATTAAGGAACAGCAAAAATTTTAATACCATGGCACAGCTATGTGTCTTAGTAGGCCTTATACAGGCCCAGGCAGAATATCAAGTGGGAGCATGCTGGGTTACTTGCAAAGCTTGACAAGTAGCACAGCAGAGTTCAGTGGACCAGAGGGGGTCAAAGCCCGCATCCGGGATAGGTGTGTAAGAGAATTAACAGCATATAAATAAGCAAAAGAAGTTCTGTGATTCTGCTTGGTAGAGCAATAAAAGAAAACAGAAAGTTTTTAGACTTGTAGATCAGCGTTATGACTGGTAGGGGAAGAATATAGGATACTTAGAAACCCTCACTACAATGAAGCATGCCAGAGGTTTTGTGATGAGTACAGTGAAGCGGGATGGCGGTGGCTTAGTAATTTCTACAGTAATCCATTGCACTGGCTCAACTATGCCAACAGTGAAGCATGGCGAGAGCTTGCTGATGCCCACAGTAAATCATGGCAAGGACTTGGTGATGGCTACAATGAAGAATGGTTTGGTGATACGAACAGTGAAGTATTACGGTGGTTCAGTGATGCTTCCAATGAAGCATAGCAGTGGCTCGATGATGCCCTTGGGCTGCTTTGCTTCCTCCCGTACTGGAAATTTGCAAAGTATGCAGAGCAAGATGGATTCAATCATGTACTGAAAATCCTAGAACAAAGCTTCATGCCTTCTTGGAAGAAGATGAAGCTTGGGCACCATTGGACATTTAAATAGGACAAAGATCCAAAGAAAACCTCAAAGTCTGCCAAGGCTTGGTTTCAGAAAAAGTGTTGGAAGATTCTGAAGTGGCCATCACAGTCATCTGACTTCAAACCCATAGAAAATATTTGGTGGGATTTAAAGAAGAATCTGAAGAATATTATTAATCTGGAGGCCAGTGCCCATAAGGAATCGGCTAAGATTTGCCAGGAATGTTAACAGAAGCTTATGTCTAGCTATGAATCACATGTGCATCAGGTCATAACAACAAGATGGTAAAACGGTATGCTAAGTATTAAAGAGACACTTGTCATGAAAAGATTAATAATTCTGAGATTGCGATAATCAGGGAAAGTGGCATTATGTGGTGAATTTGGGGAAACCGTTTGCTATATTAGTTGTGTTGAGATATTTACATTGTCATTGATTAATTTAATACAATCAACAAAAAGTTGAACATTTTTCTAACAAACTTAATTTTCCATCAATGAGGGGGATGAACAATTGAAATTACTACGGTACAAGTTCATTCATATAATCATAGAAGCCTAGGTTTATAGGACTAGTTTTGCGTCCTGGTCATAATGTGTGGTCCTCCTTATGTCCGGTGGGTGATATATACTTTACTACTTTAGTCACGCTGATGTGTGTTGTGGAATTATCTTGCTTCTTCTGTTTAGCCTCTAACTACACAAACCTGGAGAAGCAATGCTGCAATGATGGCATGATTAAGAACCCGATGGACCACAGCTGTGAGCGACGTGCTCTCCTCATTCAAGAAGGAGAGAAGTGTAAGGAAGCTTTCCTGGACTGCTGCAGATACATTGATCTGAAGCTGAAGATGGAGAGGCTGATAAAAGAAAGTGATCTAGATTCTGATAGAAGTAAGCGTATATTGCGAGAGGAAATTAAAGGGGGCGTTCATTATTTCACAAAACAGTACCACATCTGTCAACAAGTTGTGGGTGGTTTTCAGCCATATGCACTTAATATTCTTCAAATATTCACAAAATTATCTGAGTTGGAAGTACCTATTTATAACCTTGTGAATTTTTTTTTTTCTCCTTAGGTGAAAATGACGTTGACTATTATCCGGATGCTGACATTTTGGTTAGAAGTCAATTTCCAGAGAGCTGGTTGTGGAGCATTGTAAAAATGGACGAAACACCTGATGCAGAAAAGTGAGCATTTTAATGATCCCATTATTTGTATGACCATGCTTCTTTTTCTTGATTTGTTTTAGAAATACCATTTGGAAATCACTAGAAAACTACTCCATGCACTTACATTTGGATACCCCTGTGCAAAAAATGTTTACCCTTTAAAGAGAATCTGTCAATAGGATTTCACCCCCCAAACTAAATGTGCATGTAGCTCTTTTAAAGACAAGTTCAGCAACACCTTTACATGGCCAGTCCATGCTTTCATTATTGAGAAATCAGTGTTTGAATTATGTATGCAAATTACGCTGAAGATCTACTGTATTTGTAGATCTGAAGCCTCTGTCACTCCAGCTCTATTCCCCGCCCAGTGCCGCCTCCTCCTGCTTGACTGACAGCCTCTATGCTTTGTGACTTCAAGCAAAGGAGATCTACAGACTAATTTGCATATCAGTTGAAGCACTAATTTCTCAGTAATGGACGAATGGATTGTCTAGGTAAAGGTATTGCTGGACTTGGCTTTGAACCAGCTACATGCACTTATAAATAGTTTGGGGTGTGAAATGTGGTGACCGATTCCATTTAAGGGTCTTTTGAGAATAGTTTTCTTCCATCTTACTTCATGGCCCAAAATTTTGAGGCTGACATAAATTTTGGTTTTCACAAAGTTTGCTACTTCTGAGTTTTAGATCTTTTATTCAAATGTTTCTCTGGTTACTGAAGTAGAATTATCAGCATTTCATAAGTTTATTTGTATTTATAAATCCATCAAGTTTATGCAAAGACTCACTATTTACAGTGTTGACCCTTATTGTTGAAGACTCCTGCAGTTCGCACCGGCAGCTGGCTATCGGCTTCTGGGCCAGATCCTCATCGATGACCCATTCTTCTCTCATCAGTGCTTTGAGTTCATTACTATTTCTTGGTTTTCTTTGTAGTTTTTTGTGGATTAACCACAGATTCTGAAAGGAATTAAGATCTTTGGAGTTTCCTGGTCATGGACCCAAAATTTCAATGTTTTGTTCTCTAAGTCGCTTAGATGTCACTTTCGCCTTGTGACATGGTCTCCATCTTGTTGGTAAAAGCATTGCTCATCGGTAAATTGCTGCTGGATCATTTGTAGAAGTTGCTCTTGGAGGATGCAAAGATTTCATTCATGGTAATGTTCTTTGTGAGTAAGCCCCCACACATCAATGGTCTCAGGAGGCTTTACTTTTGGCTTGACACAGGACTCACAGTAGTACTCCCCTTTTCTTCTCCAGATAATCATTTTTTCTAAATGTCCCAAACAGTCTGAGGGAGTTTTCATCAGATAAAATAACTTTATTCCAGTCCTCTGCAGTACAATTCTTATAATTCCTGCAGAATGTCAGTCTGTTCTTGATATTTTTCTTGTACCAATGTGCCTTCTTGACACCAGTCTTCCAGAAGCCTCTCCATCACAGTGCATGCAGATGAATTCACACTTGTCGCCATTCATGCACAAGCTCTGCACAGGTGTTGAACTTTTCCTGTAGCTGAATCTTCTTTAGGAGACTGTCCTGGTATGAGCTCACAGAAAGTACAGATCATAAGGTACATTGAGTTAATACAGCACTCATATTATTATTATTATTATTACTATTATTAATTTATATAGCGCCATTGGTTCCATGGCGTTGTACATAAGGGGTTACATACCAAATACAGATATCACTTACAGTAAACAAACTAACAATGATAGACTGGTACGGAGGGAAGAGGACCCTGCCCTTGCGGGCTTGCATTCTACAGGAAAGGGGCAGAGACAGTAGGCTGAGGGGTTGCAGTAGCTCCGGTGTTGGGGGTGGCAGAAAGCAAGGTCATGGCAGGCTGTAAGCTTGTTTGAAGAGATGGGTTTTCAGGTTCCGTCTGAAGGATCCAGGTGTGGTGGATAATCGGACATGTTGAGGCACAGAATTCCATAGGACGGGGGATATTCGGGAGAAATCTTGGAGGCGATTGTGTGAGGAACGAATAAGTGTGGAGGAGAGAAGGAGGTCTTGGGAGGACCGGAGATTACGTGAGGGCATATATCAGGAGATTAGTTCAGAGATGTACAGAGGAGAGAGGTTATGGATGGCTTTGTAGGTCAGTGTTAGTAGTTTGAACTGGATACGCTGGGGAATTGAATGCCAGTGAAGAGATTTGCAAAGGGGGTAGCAGAGGAGTAGCGAGGCGAGAGATGAACAAGTCGTGCAGCATAGTTGAGGATAGACTGGAGGGGTGCGAGAAATGTTAGCAGGTAGGCCACAGAGGAGGATGTTGCAGGAGTCAAGGCGGGAGATGATGAGGGCATGCACAAGCAATTTAGTAGATTGAGGGTTGAGGAAAGGACGGATTCTGGATATATTTTGGAGCTGGAGGCGACAAGAGGTGGCAAGAGCTTGGATGTGGGGTTTGAAGGACAGGGCAGAGTCAAGGGTTACTCCGAGGCAGTGCATTGTCGGTACAGGGGAAAGTGTGATGTCATTTATTGTGATAGAAAGATCAGGTGGGAAAGATATGCGAGGTGTGGGAAAGATAATGAGTTCAGTTTTGTCCACATTGAGCTTGAGGTAGCGGAAAGAGAAGAAGGAGGATATGGCTGCTAGACATGCTGGGATTCTGGACAGCAGAGAGGTGATATCTGGGCCAGAGAGGTAGATCTGGGTGTCATCAGCGTACAGATGGTACTGGAAGCCATGGGATTTTATGAGCTGTCCCAGGCCAAGGGTATAGATTGAGAAGAGTAGGGGTCCTAGGACATAGCCTTGAGGGACTCCAACAGAGAGGGGGTGGGGTGAGTAGGTAGTGTGAGAGTGGGAGATGCTAAATGTGCGGTTAGAAAGGTATGAGGAGATCCAAGATAGTGCAATGTCTTTGACACCAAAGGAAGAGAGGATCTGTAGTAGGAGGCAGTGGTCAACTGTATCAAAAGCAGAAGACAGGTCAAGAAGAAGGAGTACATAGAATTGTCTGTTAGCTTTGGCTGTAAGTAAGTCATTGGTGATTATGGTAAGGGCAGTTTCGGTGGAATGGTGGGGGTGGAAGCCGGATTGTCAGTTGTCGAAGAGAGAGTTAGATGAAAAGTGGGAGGAAAGTTCAGCGTGAACGTGTTGCTCAAGGAGTTTTGTGGCAAATGGGAGAGGCGATATGGGGCGATAGCTGGACAAGGCGGTTGGGTCGAGGGATGGTTTTTTTAGGAAGGGTGTGATTGTGGCATGTTTGAAGGCAGCGGGGAAAGTACCAGAAGATAGTGATAAGTTGAAGAGATGGGTTAGGGATGGGATGAGTGTGGGGGTGAGGTTGGGGAGCAGGTGGGATGGGATGGGGTCGAGAGCACGTGGTGAGGTGTGATTTGGAGAGGAGACGAGTAAGGTCTCTTTCCGTGATGTTGGGAAGGGAGGTTATGGGGGTAGGGAAATGCTGTGGAAGACAAAGGGGTTGTGGTGGTTGGACAGTAAAGACTTGCCGTGTTTGGTCAATCTTGTTTTTGAAGTGTGTGGCAAACTCCTCAGCAGAGATCATGGAGGTCGGAGGGGGCAGTAGAGGGCGGAAGAGAAAGTTAAAAGTGTTGAATAGCTGTTTGGGGTTGTAGGATAGGGAGGATATGAGAGTTGTGAAGTAGGCCTGTTTAGCAAAGGTGAGTGCTGATTTGAATGCGAGTGTTGCTTGTTTGAATGCAGTGAAGTCATCTTGAGTATGTGTTTTCTTCCAACGCCGCTCCGCAACCCTGGACGCTTGTCGAAGCTGTTTAGTGAGGTTGTTGTGCCAGGGTTACCTGTTGACTCGTCGCGCTCTGCCATGCACAAGAGGGGCGACCGAGTCAATCGATGATGCGAGAGTGGCATTGTAGAAAGCGGTGGGACTGTCTGTGTCATGGAGTGAGGATATGGATGTCAGTGGTAGAACAGAGTCAGAGAGTGTGTGAATGTCTAGATGTGCAAGGTTTCTGCGGGTGTGTGCTAGTTGCCGGACATGGGTGACAGGTGAGGAGAACAAGGATGAGAATGTGAGTAAATGGTGGTCAGATAGGGGTAGGGGAGAGGTTGTGAGGTTAGATAGGGAGCAGAGTCGGGTGAAGATAAGGTCTAGTGTATGTCTGTCTGTGTGGGTGGCTGAGGAGGACCATTGAATAAGTCCAAAGGATGAAGTAAGCGACGAGAATTTGGATGCTGCTGACTGGCGAGTGTCAGTGGGGATGTTGAAATCACCCATGATCATTGTGGGAATGTCAGCTGAGAGAAAGTAGAGAAGCCAGGAGGAGAATTGGTCAATAAAGGCAGTGATCGGGCCCGGAGGTTGGTATATGACAGCCATTTGGAGGTTGGAGGGAGAGTAAATGCGGACAGAGTGGACTTCAAAAGAAGGGAGAATAAGAGAGGGAAGAGGAGGAGTAGGGCTAAAGGTGATGTTACGGAGGAGAAAACCCACTCCTCCACCATGTCTGTTACCAGGGCGAGGAGTGTGGGTGAAGTGGAGGTCGCCGTAACACAGCGCAGCAGGGGAGGCAGTGTCAGAGGGTGTCAGCCGTGTTGCCCAGGAAGGAGAGATGACGAGAGGTAAAGAGGTCGTGGACAAAATGGAGCTTGTTGCAGACAGAGCATGGATTCCAGAGTGCTCCAGAGAGAGGGAGCAGTGGGGTGGGCTTCAGTGGGACAGGTTTTGCGTAAGAGAGGTTACTCTAGTTTGCAGTTGGTTTGATGCGATAGGTGGGGGAATTGGTGGAAGGTGCAAGCTGTGGGGGTCCAGGATTGGGAGATATGTCTACAGCAGTGAGGAAAAGCAGAGAGGGGGAGAGCAGGTGGGAGAAGGAGAGTGTCTGGCTTGTTTTATGTTTTGGTAGCATCGGTTTGAGGTTGAGGAGCAGGTCTGTAGATGAGGTTAGGTGGGGAGGTAGGAGGGAAGGAGAGATGATGATTTGGTTAGAGGTTGCTGGGGTTTGGGGATGGCGAAGGAGAGTGAGGATTAGTGTGGCAAAATCAGTAAGACAATATGTAAGCATAGTGAATGTTAGGTGTGAATCAGAAAGAGAATCTAATTAATAATGGTAGATAGTTATCCGCACCTTAACCCTAATGAATGAATACATGGGTCTATCCCTGTGACAAGCCCTACAGTAGTGCTACCTAGTCGTGGAGGTTGGCACCCTAATTAGCGCAAATGGCACCCCCACTCAATGAGGACTGACCCTAATGGTCCCTAATGGGCCATTTTAGACCCTAATAGGTAAGTAACACATTTCTGTCAATATAAAGTGAAAGTCAGTAGTATTCAGACAGACTAAAAAGAACCATTGCCAGAATGTGCGCCTATTTTAAGAGAGTAAAGTTCCAAGACAAATGATGTTCCCAGTGACACATATGATGGGATGTTTTTTGGAGCAAGTTAATCCCATGAGTGGCATGTGCTGTGGCATGTGCCACATAACTTGCACTTGTTGCACTTACTTTGGTGCCCAGATACCTTCTTCTTAATAGCGATGGAACATATATTTTTGAAGTTCTTGATGATCCAATAAGAGGTTGATTTAGAGGCAATCTTACAATCAGCAATGTTCTTACCTGTAAAGCCCTTTTGATGCAAAGCAATCATGACTGCACATTTCTTTGGAGGTATTCATGGTTAACAGAAAAATTAAAGGATTTTAAGCACCTTTTGACGCAATCAGTCTGATCTTAATATTTAATCAGCATAACAAAATATCAGCTGCCTTCTCCTCGTTAACACTTTCTCCCAAGCTAACAAGAAGATTACTGAAATGATGTAAGCAGGTCATTTTGTGGCAGTGCTGATATTCAGTGGCAAAAGTGTTTTTGTACTTAAGTTAATTTTCATGACAAGGAAAGACTGTACTTTTTGCAATTCAGCTGATCACTCTTCATAACAATTTAGAGTTAATGCAATTTGCCACTATAAAAACTGAAGCAAAAAATTTTGTGAACACTAAAATAATAATTTTTGGCCATGAATGTATATAACTTTTTATATATATATTGTGGTAAAGTGACAAGCTCGGCTGTATGTGGAGGTAGATAAGGAACACTGTCTCTTTAAATTTCGGGTTAGTTTCTTAAGCATCATAAACTAACCTGGAGTCCATAAAGAAAAGAACACAGACCATTCGGCATAAAGGTAAAACAAAATACAAAGTTACAGCACAGTCCATATATCGGCCGAAGTCTGGAGACTCCGGGTTAAGCACACATGGTCCAGCACAATACAAGCTCCTCTCTGGAGGAAGCCTTTCCAGATACTGACCACACCTGAGTGTAAAGGCTGGCTATTTAAAGCCCAGACCACTACCTGGATTGGAGATATGGTGGATGGCATCCTGCCTCACACTTCACCATCCACTAAAAAACTTGCCCTTGTAAACCTGGGCCGTTAACCCTCTCTGCACCTAATGTGTAAGAGAAACTTCCATGTTTCATATCACTGAGGCTAACAGCCCCAGTGACACACATCTCCCTTCTGACACATTGCTGACTTTGTCACAATATATACCAAAGTACTTGTGGATGCTGACTGTTTTATACATCTGACAATCCACTTTAATATCCACGATCACAGATAACTCCTTTCTTAGCTGTTTTAGTTCTTAACTTCTGCTGCCTAATGGTTTTTCAGACCGAGGGAGCTACATCTGTAAGACCATAAACTCCCGATGACAATTCTGGGCATGGCAGCCAGAAGTTTAAAAGGTCTTTTATATACTGAAAGTATTATGGAAGCAATTGTGATAGTATATTCAAATCTCACAGCATGAGGGTTGTCTCAAATTGTTAAACGGATAACATTTCCAAATTTTGTAAAAATTAGCAATTTTATAATGTTCCTCTTATTAAAAATATATTTTTAAATGTTATAATTTACTGCTCACTGCATGAGTTGCCAGCTACTTCAAGCAAGGAGTGTGCGGTTGCAAAATCTTTGCTTTACAGCTTGGATGCACTGCTCTAAAGCTGGTTGGATACCTCCAGTTTCTGTGCCCCTGTAGCTCCTGAGATGGTGGAGGGGCAAAGATCTTTTTGTTTGCAGCATTGAAGAATGCATAGTTCAGGTGTGGCACAAATATGATACCGTCCTGAATTGTCAATCATCAGGAGCACATTGCCTCGGGGCAAGCAGGAAGCTGATAGACAAAGCTGCTCATGGTCAATACCATGATAAACCTCTTTAAAGAGGTTGCCCCCCCCATTTTATCATTGATTGCCTTTCCTTGAGATAGGAATGTCTGATTGGTGGGGGTCCGACACCCTGCACTCCCACCGATCAGCTGTTTTGGGGTCGGCGGCTGCCGATATGCAGTACCAAGCCGCGACAACTATCAGAAGACGGAGCAGATCAGCAATTGAGTATTTCCGTCCGGTGGCCGCTGCTGCCTCAGACACCAAGAACAGTAATCAATGAAAAAGTAGTCTGTAGCCTACAACCTCTTTTAAATAAAAAGAAAACAGTTAAAAATGAAAACGGTTACAATAAAAATAAAAATAATGCATGAAAAAAATTTGGCCCTACATCAAAAACTTTATTCATTCTATAAAAGCCTTGAATAGTCCATCCAAATAGACCAGCTTTAAAAAGAGGGATTGGCCTGTTTAGAAAATAATAAAAATCTATTTTGTATAACATATTAAGTAGTTCTGGGTAAATAGGAGAAGATCCTCTGTTTAAGATTTTTACCTTTTTTACCTCCAGAGTAGATCGTGGCTACAAAAAGAGTATTCTGCAATGGAGGACCTGCCTTGTCCTACATTACACAGACAACTAACTGATTTCACTGGAGATTGTGTAACATTTAAATTGCCCTATGGTGGCGCCGCAGGAAAATTGATGTCAGATTTACCCACAGAATGCGGCTACTTGCTGGCTATTCCATCAGAAAGACACTTTGTATCGGCCTGTTGGTATAATATTCTTCTAAAGCTATGTTTACATTATATTTGTGACACACATTAGTGGTTTCAATTAAGCCCTTTAAAACGGGATTCAGACGGTAGACTTGAGCAAGCCTTATGGAGACCAATGAAGTCACTCTGTTTTCTCTCTGGCCTTCATGTTGGTGTTATCCAGCTACCCTACTTTTGTGCCTGCCTACAAAAGACAGAGATTGTCAACTAGAAGTCTAGACAAAGTGTTAAGTTCCTCTGTCTGACTTATTATAGTGAAAGGCTCCAGCCAAGGTTATGTCCAATGTGTGGCTCAAAAGTAATATGAACCCAACCTAAAAATGATGGATTGTCTATAGTGAAGAACCCTTTTAATATGGCATATATTTCTCATCAGTATCTCTACAAAGGTCCTATCAAACACATATCTTAAGGACTCCATCACAACATGGGAATTGCTGGCTGTGAGTCTGTCAGAGAATAAAGGTAAGATATAAAAACTGATGACTTAAGCACTTAAAAAGTATTGACTTGGTATTTGCTGGCATTTCACCACCTTATCGTGGAATTTTTCGATCTCCTATGACTTCTCGCTTATGGGCCAGTTAAACTTCCAAGATTTAAGAGTAGAGATGGGAAAACCCGAACAGTAAAATTCAGGTTCGGGTGTTTCCTGCACTTTCATCTGCGTGACAGTGCGGGAAATACAGGCTCTGATTGGCTGTAACATCGTTACTGTGGGTCAGAGCACTGCGGGATCATGCTGTCAGATGCCAATGGGAATCCGCAGCTGTGACAGTGACCTATGGTAAAAAGCTTACTGCGTGTGACAGGCATAGGCTGATAAGACTACTGCTCCAATCAGTCGGCGCCTGCTGTCACTGTTATCAGAGAGAGCAGGCGCCGCTGGATGGGAGCAGTAGTCTCTAATCAGTCGGCTGAAAATTAAAAAAAAAAAGTTTAAATTAATAAAAAAATATTAAAATAAGAACAAAATACATTATACTCAAGTAACCTAATCCCTGATGCCCTTGTCCCCTGCAAAAAAATAAAAAATGCAAAAACACCATATAATCTCCTTAACACCTAATCCCCGATGTCCATGTCACCTGTAATACAGAAAAATAATAAACCACCATAATCCTCACCTATCCGTCATATTTCCGAGTGTCCCAAGCAGATCTCATTAATAGAACAGCCACATCGCTAGATGTGACCGCTCTATTCAGCACCCAGCGATACACTGACAAGAGCGTAATCGCTCCTGCAGTGTATAGCGCTGAGTGAGGTCATCGGAGTTCAATCAGCTGATGAGCTCCGGTAACCTCACTTACAGCATCACCGCTGCGTGAGAAAATTCTCATGCAGCGGTGGTGCCATAAGTGAGCTCAACGGAGCTGATTGAACTCCAGTGACCTCTCTCCCGGCAGCTCAGTGCTATACACTGACACAGGAGTGATTACAGTCCTGTGTCAGTGTGTAGCCTACTGTCTTGTAGAGCAGTCACATCAATGACTGTCCTACAAATTATCTGATTGCCATGAGACATTCGGGATTATGTCGTCACATCGGACAAGTGAGGGATATGGTTGTTTTTATTTTCAGATTTTTTAAAGGTGACAGTGTCTTCGGGGGATTAGGCGTTAGGTGAGAATAACTGTGTTTTTTATTTTTAAATAAATATATAAACACCTGTGTGGACTTTTATTTAATAAAGACTTTACTCTTGCTGTGTCTTTATTTCTAAATCTTTACTATGGGGTTAGTAATGGGCGAGTCTTATAGACGGCCCTCCATTACTAACCTGGGCTTCATGTCAGTTACCAGTACAAGGCTGACATGAACCCCAACCCTCCAATGAAGAGGTGTCAGCCAGACACCTTCATTACTAAACCTGTAAGTAAAGAGTTAAATAAACACACACACCAAGAATAAAACACTTTATTTGAAATAAAACAGACACATCCTTTAATCACGTAAATTAACCCAATATACTCATCCCAGGCCCGACGTTAATCCAATGGTTAAAGCGATGTCCACGTTTCTTTATTTAAATTTCTTTATTTAGCTCCAAAAAGCATTCACTGCTGTACAAAAATGCATGCATAAATGGCATGCAAAAACGTGGCAAAAACACACGTTTTTTCTGCAGCATTTTTTGCTGCAAAGAGATGCAGGAACTTTGCAGAAATTTTTGCAATCGAATACTCAACACCAGAGCTCATCCACTGATTGAACTCCCATGAACTGTTTCCCAGCAGCTCTGCGCTATAAACTGACACAGGAGTGATTACACTCCTATGTCAGTGTGTAGCCTGCTGTCTTGTAGGGCAGTCACATCAGTGACTGCTGATGTAACTGTCCTACAATTATCCGATCGCCATGGGACACTCGGGATTATGTCATCACGTTGCACAGGTGAAGGATACGGTTGTTTTTTATTTTATTTTTTTTACAGGTGACAATGGCTTCAGATGATTAGGCGTTAGGTGAGTATAACTGTTTTTTCATTTTTAAATAAATATGTAAAAAATGGTGTGGACTTTTATTTAAAGTAAAATACTTTTTTCATGCTGTGTCTTTATTTCCAAACCGTTACTATGGGGATAATAGTGGGGGCGTCTTATAGTAGCCTCTCCATTACTAATCTGGGGTTTGTGTCAGCTGTCAATGCAAGGCTGACATGAACCCCAACCCTATTACCCACACTTGTCAATGCACCAGGCAAGTGGGAAGAGCGAGGCTAAGCGCCAGATTTGGCGCATCTGATGTGTGCACCATTTCTGTGGCCACTGTTGCTGTTCTGGCACCTCAAGGGCTCTGCCAAGGTGACATGGCACCCCCAAATCAGTCCATCTGAACTCCAATATGGTGCTTCTTCCCTTCTGAGCTTTGCACTGTGCATCAAAAGTCGTTTTCAACCACACGGGGTATCGGTGTACTCAGGAGAAATTGCACAAAACATTTTGGGGTCCATTTTCTCCTACTATCCTTGTAAAATATTAGACACATATTTTCCCAAATGAAGTCAAATACGTAATTGGTCAAACTCAAGAAACATCTATTCACGTGAAAAATGCTTGGCAGAAGAAATTAAGCCCAGGATACAAAAGAGTATTTAAAAAAAAAAGAAGTAATTTATTGATAATTTTTACACACATAAAAACCATGTAATAACAGAGTGCCACTAGGAAAGTATATATAAAATATCCTCCAATGATCATATAGCCCAATAATAAATTACACCTAATGAATAGTAATGTCCATTTTAGTCAATTAAATAGTCATTGCTAGCCAGGCTTATAAGTATTCTATTTAACATATATCCACTATAGGTTCATTAACTAAATATAATCCATGTATTAATATTGAATGCTTATGTATTTGCTAGTATTGCCACAACATGGAGTAAATATGCCATCTATATACTGTATGAAAACATCAACCTGAATGCACATTAGCACCAAACACCTGAATAGCTATGAATAGATCCTATCCTGCTGTCCACTCAATAAAGTTATACAGGACTGGTTAGGCAGGGAATTTACTCATACATAGGTGAATGCTGCTGTGTTGGAGGGCATGGGGGGACCTGACAGATTCCCTTTAAATTTCACCACATTTTTGCCATCTAATCTGAGAGCAGCATAACGCAGGAAAAGACACTCCGATTCCAGAGATGTGTCACTTTCTGGACTTCTTGCTGTAGTTTTGATAAAACCTCTGTTTTATCAGTAGGAGAATATCACTGGAGGACTAATAAACCTGCTGCTATGTAGTCCTCCATATTCATGAGCTCTGTGTAACCCCACCTCCTGCCACTGATTGGCAGCTGACTGTGTCCCCTGCACATGGGCAACCAATCAGTGGTGTGGGCGTGGCTATGTACAGCTCAGCATTCAGAGAACTGCTAAATTTGCAGTGATCTTATCAAAATGACAGCAAAAAGTTCAGTTATAAACACACCGCTGGAATTAGGGTCGAGTGGCAAGATGAGTATTATTTTTTAATAACCATTTTCCAGCCCTCTCCAATTTCAGAATAATGGGGGCAAGCTGGTCGTCATTTTTTCTGAATTTGCATGGAGTGGATGACAAAAAAATTGAATTCATGAGAATCTGAATTTTTGAAAAAATTGAAGGTGGATTCAATTCACCTCAAACAATTTTTGCTTAACCTTTAACGTTATCGCATATAATTAATCTGATTATCTTTCTTATCCCATCGATACAGGAATATGTGTGGCTAAACCCTATGAAATCCTGACTTTCCAGAATTTTTTTGTTGATCTAAGACTCCCATATTCTGCAGTGAGAAATGAGCAGGTTGAAATTCGAGCCATCATCTACAATTACGAATCAAAAGAAATACGAGTAAATGAATTCACGTTAACCTTTTTTTTTTATTTGCCATTGCATTGTTTTGCTGTGCACCATGATGTGATTACAAGGAACCTGTCAGCTAAAAAAAATTGCCATAGATCTAGTAGTAATCCGCGTGCAAATAGTAAATAGTGTGGGGTCTTTTTTAGCAGACAGGTTCCCTTTCTGCTAAAAGTTTGCGCCAAATTCAACATAATAGCGCACGTGGTTCTTGATTTTGGCGCAAAGTCAAAAATAGGTCTTTTTAATATCATTAACCAATTTTGTCACTTTTTGAGCAAAAAGTTGCATCTTTTTTCAATATGTCCCAAAACAGTTGACTTTTTAAAAGACATGCATAAAACCAGATTGGGAAGGGGGAAAACTGAAGTAGAGTTCAGCCTAGTTTTGAGACTTTTTAAAAAAAGTTGCAACTGATGAATCAGCCGGAAACATTTGCAATGAAAAAAAATAAATAAATAAACCAAACAGGTGAGTACAAATAAAGTAGATTTCAGAAAAGGCACAAATAGATTAATAAATTTGCTGCAAACAAAAATAAGGAGCAAAATGCACAATACTAGACATAAACCGGTCACAAAGGCACTGATTAATTGGGGCATAAATATCTAAATTTTGAACTACATTACTGCAGAATAGACTTTGTAAAGTGATCGAGGGCGGTAGTCGTGTGGGCGATCTGCTGCTCCATAATGCCCCGGCACTTTACAGGAAAATAATATCCCAGTCCCAGTGTGCTGTCAGGTGTGGGATGCATCACACTCATTTGTAGGATGCAGACTTCTGCTTTCTCCAGGCCTCCATCATCATGATCCCCCACACATAACTCAGGGGACACCAAATTCATTTCAATAAGCAAAAGTTTACTGGATAGTTGAAGTTCATCAGATTGTAACGCACAGTATCGTGCACCACACTTTTTAGTTCTCCTTTCCTTAGTACAGTATGTCTTCAGCATCACTATCCTTTCCTCCTGGACTATCCCTATATTTACTGTTCCTGTCAGCCCCAGGGATCTCAATTCCATTCCAGCATTGCCTCCAGGATCGGTTACCATCCCTTCATGCGGTTCCACGTCCATTGTTCCCTGTACACCAAAGAATAATGTACCCTTTCTAGTACCTGTACTGAGCCTTGAGTTCCAGACGTTGCAGGAATGTCCGCAAGGGATTTCAATAAGGCTTCTCAGTGCAATCAATAGATGCTCGTCCACTGCAACTTGAACTTGGTCACTGTACTTCCCTATCTGATCTGCTATCAGGAAGCAGTCCCTTTTTACTGGGACTTTCCCCTCCCACTATGGGCTAGTCCAAAACCTTAATTATATCTGTCTCTATCTGTAGCTGACAGATATACTTTTACCAACATTATGCATTGCATTTGCATACATTATACCTGCTTACCAATGTCTACCTTATCCTGAGGTCACTACCTTATGTCCTAAAACCTAACCTATGCATTATATTACTTATCTTATACTTTACATTTCCTATAGTCGTGCTGCACACTATGCCCATTATACTAACAATGCTTATCACACTCTCTACATTGTACATTACAGAATATATCTAAAACATCATGACACTATTCACATTATAATGTACAGCACAGTGCGACTGGTGTCTTCAGGGGTAGGAACGCAATAGTGCTCCGCACTCTATGATTATCCAAAAGTCTACAAAAAAAAATAGGAAAGAAAAGTTCCATAAAGCGTAGATTCATTAAAATTTCTTTGTCTTTATTCCATCATATTAAAAAAAGGGAGTAGGGATATCCGTACAATTTAAAAGAAGTATATAACCATCCTTCTGACGCGTTTCTGACCGAAGCCCTTAGTCATAGAATGTGTGTTTGCAGATCACAACAGCTTTATATATACACAAGTATGAATACCACCCAAATGGACGTCACAGCATAATTAGCGCGCAATAAACAACAGTTGATGTCCAATGTGAAACCCACAGCAAATACATTCTACAATGCACCAAAAGCTAACTTCAGAATTACAAATAGAAACAGCATAAATTATTAACATCATAAAATCTAAACATTTATACATATATTGTCAACTTAGATTTTGATATTAAATTTTGAAAGACTGTAGTCTATGATGCTGAATTTCTTTGTGTCTGAAAAAAATATAAATAAGAAAATGAAAAAATACAATTTTTGTAATTTATTGCATTTCTTGTAGGAATTGCGACCTCAATTATATTGGCTGCACAAGTCAAAACATTTAAAAAAAAAAGGAATATAGGAGCATATCCAGAACATCAACAGTAAAAACAGAACTTACTCTGGTGTGGGGAAACATTTTGTAGATACACAATGGTGACTTGAGCGGCATCACCTTCTATGGTTTGGAGAAAGTTTTTGCTCCTACCAGAGGAGGTGACTGGATAAAGAAATTATTTATACGAGAAGCCTATCGGATTATCCAGTTAGGCTATGTGCCCACGTTGCAGAAATGATGCAGAAAATTTCTGCTTCATTTCCGCATGTCCTCTCCCGGAAAAACGCTTGCGGAATTTTGTAAGTGTTTTTCGCGCGTTTATGATGCGTTTGGGACATGCGGAATTGCCTTGCGTTTTTTATTGCATTGACAAGGCAATTCCGCACGCGTGTCCGCAAAATTAATGGACATGCTGCGGATTTTTAAGCGCAGCATAAACGCTGCGGAAAAATCCGCACCATGAGCATTGAAATTGCGGATTCTCATTGGGGACCATGGGGGACGGATTAACAAGCATTTTACAAGCGTTTATGCTGCGGAAATTCCGAAGCATATACGCTTGTAAAACGCTACGTGGGCACATACCCTAGACTCTAAACAACCCAAGGGTCTGAATTTCCATAAAGACACCATGCTCATTTATTAATTAATCTTTTTAATTTTCACTATACCAGTTTATGGAAAGTTGCCCATCTGAAGTTCCCAATATAATATTGTTAGCGTTGACTTTAGAACTTGACTGAAGATGAATTTTTAGAGTTTAATTTGTTCTGTGCAGTATAGATAGATATTCCACCATTAATGAGAATACATGCCAACGGTGAAAGTCCAGCTTAGTGGTTCCGATTTCATGCACTGACTTTTCTGACTTTTATACTATGCTGTACGATGGTGGAGAAGTAGACAGACCCATATTACTGATCTTTTTCCATCGTCTAAGCTGACTCTTGATTTGATAATTTTGGGGTAATGTTATTTTGGAATCTATACCTCTCATTCTGTCTACTCTATTCTGATAGGTATTATATCGCACAGCCCATACCCCATGCTATGCGTTTTCTTTCAGCAATTCTCAGTAGACACCATCTCATCACTGATGAGGTTTTCATGCACTCTTATGCTATGTGCATTTTGAATCTACTATGACAGTCCGGTTTTATGCCGTTTTTCATAACTAGTCATCAGTTTTTCCACTAATATTGGCAGTACAGCCAGCATTTTCATACCGCAGGTTACTGATATTTATTCTTAACAGATCTTTAGCATGTTTGATATACACTCGTAATTAATAATCTATAATTAATTTGATTGTCAGGATTCATCTACTAGCACATTTTGTGCATGTAGGGACTTTGACAGTCAACTTTAATGCTTGGTGTGTTTTATTTTATCATTTTCTTATTTATATTTTTTTCATCATTTCTGCATCATAGACTACAGTCTTTCAAAATTTAATATCAAAATCTAATTTGACAATATATGTATAAATGTTTAGATTTCATGATGTTAATAATTTATGCTGTTTCTATTTGTAATTCTGAAGTTAGCTTTTTAGTGCATTGTAGAATGTATTTACTGCGGGGAATTCATAACACAGAGTGACTGCAGACTTATCGATTTGGACCAGACAACCCCTTTAAGTGCAGCAATCTTTCGTTCAGAAGGCCATTAGCTCCCCTGCAATGCAATTGTAGGGAGCCAATGAGTCACTATGAAAGCTAGGAGCTGCATGAGTGCCCCTGTGCGTGTTGTGTGATCGGTTCTGTGTTGTCCAGACTAATTCTCACTAGATGTAGGAAAACTATTCATGTACAGCGGGGAAAACAAAGTATTTAGTCAGCCACCAATTGTGCAAGTTCTCCCACTTAAAAAGATGAGAGAGGCCTGTAATTGACATCATAGGTCGACCTCAACTATGAGAGACAAAATGAGAAAACAAATCCTGAAAATCACATTGTCTGATTTGGAAAGAATTTTTTTTCAAATTTTGGTGGAAAATAAGTATTTGGTCAATTACAAACAAGCAAGATTTCTGGCTCTCACAGACCTGTAAATTCTTCTTTATGAGGCTCCTCTGTCCTCCACTCATTACCTGTAGCACTGGCACATATTTGAACTTGTTATCAGTATAAAAGACACCTGTCCGCAACCTCAAACAGTCACACTCCAAACTCCACTTTGGTGAAGACCAAAGAGCTGTCGAAGGACACCAGAAACAAAATTGTAGCCCTTCCCCAGGCTGGGAAGACAGAATCTGCAATAGGCAAGCAGCTTGGAGTGAAGAAATCAACTGTGGGAGCAATAATTAGAAAATGGAAGACATACAAGACTACTGATAATCTCCCTCGATGTGGGGCTATACACAAGATCTCACCCCGTGGGGTCAAAATGATCTCAAGAACGGTGAGCAAAAATCCCAGAACCACACGGGGGGGCCTAGTGAATGACCTGTAGAGAGCTGGGACCAACGATACACAGAGTACCATCAGTAACACACTATGCCGCCAGGGACTCAGATCCTGCAGTGCCAGATGTGTCCCCCTGCTTAAGCCATTACATGTCCGGGCCCATTTGAAGTTTGCTAGAGAGCATTTGGATGATCCAGAAGAGTATTGAGAGAATATCATATGGTCAGATGAAACCAAAGTAGAACTCTTTAGTAGAAACACAACTTGGCATGTTTGGAGGAGAAAGAATACTGAGTTGCATCCAAAGAACACCATACCTACTGTGAAGCATGGGGGTGGCAACATCATGCTTTGGGGCTGTTTCTCTGCCAAGGGACCCGGACGACTGATCCGTGTATGTGAAAGAATGAATGGGGCCATGTATCGTTAGATTTTGAGTGCAAACCTCCTTCCATCAGCAAGGGCATTGAAGAGGAAACGTGACTGGGTCTTTCAGCATGACAATGATCCCAAGCACATGACCAGGGCAACGAAGGAGTGGCTTCGTAAGAAGCATTTCAAGGTCCTGGAGTGGCCTAGCCAGTCTCCAGATCTAAACCCTATAGAAAACCTTTGGAGGGAGCTGAAAGTCCGTGTTGCCCAGCAACAGCCCCAAAACATCACTGCTCTAGAGGAGATCTGCATGGAGGAATGGGCCAACATACCAGCAACAGTGTGTGCCAACCTTGTGAAGACTTACAGAAAACTTTTGACCTCTGTCATTGCCAACAAAGGATATATAACAAAGTATTGAGATGAAATTTTGTAATTGACCAAATACTTATTTTCCACCAAAATTTGAAAAAAAAATTCTTTCCAAATCAGACAATGTGATTTTCAGGATTTGTTTTCTCATTTTGTCTCTCGTAGTTGAGTTGAGAACTTGCACAATTGGTGGCTGACTAAATACTTTTTTTCCCCATTGTATATAGCACAAGCAATCAGATTCAGTAAAGTTTTTAAAAATATAAAACATATATCTATATATAAAAATTTGAATCATACCTTCCACTTTTCCCTAGTTTTAATAAAAAATAAAAAAAAATACACATATGTGGTTTTTCCTCATCCAGAATAGTCTGATCTAGCAAAATATAAATTAAATGAAGCTGAATGGTAAAATCAAAACACCACAATTGCATTTTTTGGTCACAGCAATAAAGCTAAAAAATGTAATGAGAAGCAAGTATGTCACAATATGTACCCCAAATTGTATGAATGAAAGCACCAAGTCACCATACAAAAAACATACTGCCAAACAACTCCATTGATGGTAACAATAAAAAACATTTTTTCTGGTCTTGAAAAAATGGCGACAACAACCAATTTTTTTTTTTTTTTTCAAAATTCATATTTTTTTTAAGAGAATAAAATAGTAAAAAAAAAAAACCCTATACTTTATATGTTTGGTAGCTCAGTAATTGAATGGACCTGGAAAATCATATTTCCGGATCAATTTTAGTGTACAAAAAAAGAAGACAGACGGAGTCACCGTGTGCTCTGTCGTGCATCAATTTCAGACTTATATGCTACTAGAGGCGGACACTCACACATAGTTGATTGCGTCTGGGCGTCCTCCTCCAGTAGGCGTATATGATTTGCAGGGAGTTTAGACAAAAGCCCCAATAGATAACTGAAAGTGGTGAAGAACACCCTTAATCTATATGGTGATATGAATAATGTCATGTTCTGCAAAAAAAAACCCGATATGTCTATGTCAGTGAAAACACAAAAGTTATAGCTAGTTAGAAAGGGAGAAGAAAAAATTAAAACGCGAAAACAAAAATTGGCTAAGGAGTTATGTATGTTTATTTTTTACTTCTTAATATCTTTACTTTTAATAGGGGAAACTTCACTTTTTTTTTTCTTTCTTTAATATATATTTTTTTTTACTACTTACATTTTTTTAGTCTCTTAGGTTAATTGATCCTGCGATTTTCTAATCTCTTATTCTACAGTATATATTAAAATACAACAGTAATGCAGTATATAGAGAAGTCTAGGTCCACTATGAAGCCCGCTTCACAGAAGTACCAACAGCTGCCATTTCAACCAATCAGAACCTTTTGATCACATGAGAGATGGCCAGCAGCATTTAAGGGGTTAATAGTACTGATCGGTGCACAGCTCCATTCTATGCTATAACAGGCAGAAGCTACCATGAATAAATAGCACCACCATAACGTGACTAGTAAGTAGGCTAAAACAGATCTGGACGAGAGCTGAGAGGACAACTGAAGGCGTACCCACCTATGAGGACCCTCATCTCTTGATCAGAGTAGGGAGATTTTACAAAGAGAGCATCGTGCCCTGACATGCCTGTCCAGAATTACACAGACAACTCATTTCTTTAAATTGGCCCTGTGTACTCTTTTATGTCCCCTATGGTTATGCTATGGGGAAAACAAAGGCTTACAAGATTTTTCACAGATTACTGGGGTTTCCAGCAAGTGAACAATTTTGTTATTTGCCCATTTTCAAAAAAGACTGTTAACAATTAAACATTGTCCAAACTGGAGAACCCCTTTACGAATTCTTTGAAGACCTCCCCATAAAAAGACCTTTCTTTGCGGCACCTGATTTTACTTTGGGCGAGACATTGGGTCATTAAATACTGCTCGTGGCAAAAATTTGGTGGGAACTTCCTCTTAAATTGCTGCATATAAAATTATGTCTCTTACTAAAATGTATGTTGATTAATTTTACTGTGATCTTATTATAGGTGAGAGTGACCCTATCTCACAACCCTGAGTTCTGCAGTCCTTCTACACCACGAATCCCCTACTCAGTTGTGGTGAAAGTGAAGGAAACTTCATCGTATGTAGTTCCATTTGTCATTGTGCCGCTAACTGTAGGACAACATCATGTTCAGGTGAAAGCTTCACTCTACGGAGAATTTGGAGGCGATGGTATCAAAAAGTCTCTGAGAGTTGTGGTAAGGGGAGTATGGCTACTGTACAAATTGGATCACTAATTTTTTTAATTTTCATGTGCTGTTAATGGGAATCTGTTATTAGGACCAACAATCCTAAGCCATCTACAGGGCCATGCAGGTTATAGGAAGATGAATAAAATTGCACCTTGATATCTGCGATCCAATACCTTATTCCAGGAAAATCCACATTTTCCTAATATGTAAATGAGCTGTTAAGATCTATGGGCTGGACATAGATCTCCCCGATAATCTGCCTCCAGAGCTTATTTTAAATAAAAGGAAATGTTACCAATGTGAGACATGTAATGACTGACAGTCTGGTCTCCTGATCTACCGTATTTTTCGGACTATAAGATGCACCGGACCATAAGACGCACCTAGGTTTTAGAGGAGGAAAGTAAAAAAATAAAAATTTAAGCAAAAAATGTGGTCATGATGCACTTTTAAGGGTGAGGGGGTCTTCTGCTGACACTGGTATAGGGGTAATGTCACCCAATTCTGATAATATCCCCCATCCTGGTATATATGCCACCCCCCTTCCTTTTATATGTGGTCCCCATTCCCATCCTCGTATGCCTGCATCCCTCCATCCTGGTATGCATGGCACCCCTCATACCTATCCTGATATGCATGGCTCCCTCATCCTTATCCTGGTATGCATGGCACCCCTCATCCCCAATCCTGGTATGCATGGCACCCATCATCCCTGTCCTGGTATGCATGGCACCCCTCATCCCTGTCCTTGTATGCATGGCACCCCTCATCCTTATCCTGGTATGCATGGCACCCCTCATCCCCAATTCTGGTATGCATGGCACCCATCATCCCTGTCCTGGTATGCATGGCACCCCTCATCCCTGTATGCATGGCACCCCTCATCCATGTCCTGGTAAGCATGGTATCCCTAATCCCTGTCCTGGTATGCTTGGCATCCCTCCATCCTGGTATGATTGGCACCCCTCATACCTGTCCTGATATGCATGCCTCCCTCATCCTTATCCTGGTATGCATGGCACCCCTCATCCCTGTCCTTGTATGCATGGCACCCCTCATCCCTGTCCTGGTATGCATGGCACCCCTAATCCCTGTCCTGGTATGCATGGCACCCCTCATCCCTGTTCTGGTATGCATGGCACCCCTAATCCCTATCCTGGTATGCATGGCACACCTAATCCCTGTCCTGGTATGCATGGCACCCCTCATCCCTGTCCTGCTATGCATGGCACACCTCATCCCTGTCCTGGTATGCATGGCACCCCTAATCCCTATCCTGGTATGCATGGCACCCCTCATCCCTGTCCTGGTATGCATGGCACCCCTAATCCCTATCCTGGTATGCATGGCACCCCTAATCCCTGTCCTGGTATGCATGGCAGCCCTCATCCCTGTCCTGGTATGCATGGCACCCCTCATCCCTGTCCTGGTAAGCATGGTATCCCTAATCCCTGTCCTGGTATGCCTGGCATCCCTCCATCCTGGTATGATTGGCACCCCTCATACTTATCCTGATATGCATGGCTCCCTCATCCTTATCCTGGTATGCTTGGCACCCCTCATCCCCAATCCTGGTATGCATGGCACCCATCATCCCTGTCCTGGTATGCATGGCACCCCTCATCCCTGTCCTTGTATGCATGGCACCCCTCATCCCTGTCCTTGTATGCATGGCACCCCTCATCCTTATCCTGGTATGCATGGCACCCCTCATCCCCAATCCTGGTATGCATGGCACCCATCATCCCTGTCCTGGTATGCATGGCACCCCTCATCCCTGTATGCATGGCACCCCTCATCCCTGTCCTGGTAAGCATGGTATCCCTATTCCCTGTCCTGGTATGCCTGGCATCCCTCCATCCTGGTATGATTGGCACCCCTCATACCTGTCCTGATATGCATGGCTCCCTCATCCTTATCCTGGTATGCATGGCACCCCTCATCCCCAATCCTGGTATGCATGGCACCCATCATCCCTGTCCTGGTATGCATGGCACCCCTCATCCCTGTCCTTGTATGCATGGCACCCCTCATCCCTGTCCTGGTATGCATGGCACCCCTAATCCCTGTCCTGGTATGCATGGCACCCCTCATCCCTGTCCTGGTATGCATGGCACCCCTAATCCCTATCCTGGTATGCATGGCACCCCTAATCCCTGTCCTGGTATGCATGGCACCCCTCATCCCTGTCCTGCTATGCATGGCACCCATCATCCCTCTCCTGGTATGCATGGCACCCCTAATCCCTATCCTGGTATGCATGGCACCCCTCATCCCTGTCCTGGTATGCATGGCACCCCTAATCCCTATCCTGGTAAGCATGGCACCCCTCATCCCTGTCCTGGTATGCATGGCACCCCTCATCCCCGTCCTGGTATGCATGGCACCCCTCATCCCTGTCCTGGTAAGCATGGTATCCCTAATCCCTGTCCTAGTATGCCTGGCATCCCTCCATCCTGGTATGATTGGCACCCCTCATACTTATCCTGATATGCATGGCTCCCTCATCCTTATCCTGGTATGCATGGCACCCCTCATCCCCAATCCTGGTATGCATGGCACCCATCATCCCTGTCCTGGTATGCATGGCACCCCTCATCCCTGTCCTTGTATGCATGGCACCCCTCATCCCTGTCCTGGTATGCATGGCACCCCTAATCCCTGTCCTGGTATGCATGGCACCCCTCATCCCTGTCCTGGTATGCATGGCACCCCTAATCCCTATCCTGGTATGCATGGCACCCCTAATCCCTGTCCTGGTATGCATGGCACACCTCATCCCTGTCCTGGTATGCATGGCACCCCTCATCCCTGTCCTGGTATGCATGGCACCCCTAATCCCTATCCTGGTATGCATGGCACCCCTCATCCCTGTCCTGGTATGCATGGCACCCCTAATCCCTATCCTGGTATGCATGGCACCCCTAATCCCTGTCCTGGTATGCATGGCACCCCTCATCCCTGTCCTGGTATGCATGGCACCCCTAATCCCTATCCTGGTATGCATGGCACCCCTAATCCCTGTCCTGGTATGCATGGCACCACTCATCCCTGTCCTGGTATGCATGGCACCCCTAATCCCTATCCTGGTATGCATGGCACCCCTAATCCCTGTCCTGGTATGCATGGCACCCCTAATCCCTATCCTGGTATGCATGGCACCCCTAATCCCTGTCCTGGTATGCATGGCACCCCTAATCCCTATCCTGGTATGCATGGCACCCCTAATTCCTGTCCTGGTATGCATGGCACCCCTCATCCCTGTCCTGGTATGCATGGCACCCCTCATCCCTGTCCTGGTATGCATGGCACCCCTCATCCCTGTCCTGGTAAGCATGGTATCCCTAATCCCTGTCCTGGTATGCCTGGCATCCCTCCATCCTGGTATGATTGGCACACCTCATACCTGTCCTGATATGCATGGCTCCCTCATCCTTATCCTGGTATGCATGGCACCCCTCATCCCCAATCCTGGTATGCATGGCACCCATCATCCCTGTCCTGGTATGCATGGCACCCCTCATCCCTGTCCTTGTATGCATGGCACCCCTCATCCCTGTCCTGGTATGCATGGCACCCCTAATCCCTGTCCTGGTATGCATGGCACCCCTCATCCCTGTCCTGGTATGCATGGCACCCCTCTTCCCTATCCTGGTATGCATGGCACCCCTAATCCCTGTCCTGGTATGCATGGCACCCCTCATCCCTGTCCTGCTATGCATGGCACCCCTCATCCCTGTCCTGGTATGCATGGCACCCCTAATCCCTATCCTGGCATGCATGGCACCCCTCATCCCTGTCCTGGTATGCATGGCACCCCTAATCCCTATCCTGGTATGCATGGCACCCCTAATCCCTGTCCTGGTATGCATGGCACCCCTCATCCCTGTCCTGGTATGCATGGCACCCCTCATCCCTGTCCTGGTAAGCAGGGTATCCCTAATCCCTGTCCTGGTATGCCTGGCATCCCTCCATCCTGGTATGATTGGCACCCCTCATACTTATCCTGATATGCATGGCTCCCTCATCCTTATCCTGGTATGCATGGCACCCCTCATCCCCAATCCTGGTATGCATGGCACCCATCATCCCTGTCCTGGTATGCATGGCACCCCTCATCCCTGTCCTTGTATGCATGGCACCCCTCATCCCTGTCCTGGTATGCATGGCACCCCTAATCCCTGTCCTGGTATGCATGGCACCCCTCATCCCTGTCCTGGTATGCATGGCACCCCTAATCCCTATCCTGGTATGCATGGCACCCCTAATCCCTGTCCTGGTATGCATGGCACCCCTCATCCCTGTCCTGGTATGCATGGCACCCCTCATCCCTGTCCTGGTATGCATGGCTCCCCTAATCCCTATCCTGGTATGCATGGCACCCCTCATCCCTGTCCTGGTATGCATGGCACCCCTAATCCCTATCCTGGTATGCATGGCACCCCTAATCCCTGTCCTGGTATGCATGGCACCCCTCATCCCTGTCCTGGTATGCATGGCACCCCTAATCCCTATCCTGGTATGCATGGCACCCCTAATCCCTGTCCTGGTATGCATGGCACCCCTCATCCCTGTCCTGGTATGCATGGCACCCCTAATCCCTATCCTGGTATGCATGGCACCCCTAATCCCTGTCCTGGTATGCATGGCACCCCTCATCCCTGTCCTGCTATGCATGGCACCCATCATCCCTGTCCTGGTATGCATGGCACCCCTAATCCCTATCCTGGTATGCATGGCACCCCTCATCCCTGTCCTGGTATGCATGGCACCCCTAATCCCTATCCTGGTAAGCATGGCACCCCTCATCCCTGTCCTGGTATGCATGGCACCCCTCATCCCTGTCCTGGTATGCATGGCACCCCTCATCCCTGTCCTGGTAAGCATGGTATCCCTAATCCCTGTCCTAGTATGCCTGGCATCCCTCCATCCTGGTATGATTGGCACCCCTCATACTTATCCTGATATGCATGGCTCCCTCATCCTTATCCTGGTATGCATGGCACCCCTCATCCCCAATCCTGGTATGCATGGCACCCATCATCCCTGTCCTGGTATGCATGGCACCCCTCATCCCTGTCCTTGTATGCATGGCACCCCTCATCCCTGTCCTGGTATGCATGGCACCCCTAATCCCTGTCCTGGTATGCATGGCACCCCTCATCCCTGTCCTGGTATGCATGGCACCCCTAATCCCTATCCTGGTATGCATGGCACCCCTAATCCCTGTCCTGGTATGCATGGCACACCTCATCCCTGTCCTGGTATGCATGGCACCCCTCATCCCTGTCCTGGTATGCATGGCACCCCTAATCCCTATCCTGGTATGCATGGCACCCCTCATCCCTGTCCTGGTATGCATGGCACCCCTAATCCCTATCCTGGTATGCATGGCACCCCTAATCCCTGTCCTGGTATGCATGGCACCCCTCATCCCTGTCCTGGTATGCATGGCACCCCTAATCCCTATCCTGGTATGCATGGCACCCCTAATCCCTGTCCTGGTATGCATGGCACCACTCATCCCTGTCCTGGTATGCATGGCACCCCTAATCCCTATCCTGGTATGCATGGCACCCCTAATCCCTGTCCTGGTATGCATGGCACCCCTAATCCCTATCCTGGTATGCATGGCACCCCTAATCCCTGTCCTGGTATGCATGGCACCCCTCATCCCTGTCCTGGTTTGCATGGCACCCCTAATCCCTATCCTGGTATGCATGGCACCCCTCATCCCTGTCCTGGTATGCATGGCACCCCTAATCCCTATCCTGGTATGCATGGCACCCCTAATTCCTGTCCTGGTATGCATGGCACCCCTCATCCCTGTCCTGGTATGCATGGCACCCCTCATCCCTGTATGCATGGCACCCCTCATCCCTGTCCTGGTAAGCATGGTATCCCTATTCCCTGTCCTGGTATGCCTGGCATCCCTCCATCCTGGTATGATTGGCACCCCTCATACCTGTCCTGATATGCATGGCTCCCTCATCCTTATCCTGGTATGCATGGCACCCCTCATCCCCAATCCTGGTATGCATGGCACCCATCATCCCTGTCCTGGTATGCATGGCACCCCTCATCCCTGTCCTTGTATGCATGGCACCCCTCATCCCTGTCCTGGTATGCATGGCACCCCTAATCCCTGTCCTGGTATGCATGGCACCCCTCATCCCTGTCCTGGTATGCATGGCACCCCTCTTCCCTATCCTGGTATGCATGGCACCCCTAATCCCTGTCCTGGTATGCATGGCACCCCTCATCCCTGTCCTGCTATGCATGGCACCCCTCATCCCTGTCCTGGTATGCATGGCACCCCTAATCCCTATCCTGGCATGCATGGCACCCCTCATCCCTGTCCTGGTATGCATGGCACCCCTAATCCCTATCCTGGTATGCATGGCACCCCTAATCCTTGTCCTGGTATGCATGGCACCCCTCATCCCTGTCCTGGTATGCATGGCACCCCTCATCCCTGTCCTGGTAAGCATGGTATCCCATATCCCTGTCCTGGTATGCCTGGCATCCCTCCATCCTGGTATGATTGGCACCCCTCATACTTATCCTGATATGCATGGCTCCCTCATCCTTATCCTGGTATGCATGGCACCCCTCATCCCCAATCCTGGTATGCATGGCACCCATCATCCCTGTCCTGGTATGCATGGCACCCCTCATCCCTGTCCTTGTATGCATGGCACCCCTCATCCCTGTCCTGGTATGCATGGCACCCCTAATCCCTGTCCTGGTATGCATGGCACCCCTCATCCCTGTCCTGGTATGCATGGCACCCCTAATCCCTATCCTGGTATGCATGGCACCCCTAATCCCTGTCCTGGTATGCATGGCACCACTCATCCCTGTCCTGGTATGCATGGCACCCCTCATCCCTGTCCTGGTATGCATGGCACCCCTAATCCCTATCCTGGTATGCATGGCACCCCTCATCCCTATCCTGGTATGCATGGCACCCCTCATCCCTGTCCTGGTATGCATGGCACCCCTAATCCCTATCCTGGTATGCATGGCACCCCTCATCCCTGTCCTGGTATGCATGGCACCCCTAATCCCTATCCTGGTATGCATGGCACCCCTAATCCCTGTCCTGGTATGCATGGCACCCCTCATCCCTGTCCTGGTTTGCATGACACCCCTAATCCCTATCCTGGTATGCATGGCACCCCTCATTCCTGTCCTGGTATGCATGGCACCCCTAATCCCTATCCTGGTGTGCATGGCACCCCTAATTCCTGTCCTGGTATGCATGGCACCCCTCATCCCTGTCCTGGTATGCATGGCACCCCTCATCCCTGTATGCATGGCACCCCTCATCCCTGTCCTGGTAAGCATGGTATCCCTAATCCCTGTCCTGGTATGCCTGGCATCCCTCCATCCTGGTATGATTGGCACCCCTCATACCTGTCCTGATATGCATGGCTCCCTCATCCTTATCCTGGTATGCATGGCACCCCTCATCCCCAATCCTGGTATGCATGGCACCCCTAATCCCTATCCTGGTATGCATGGCACCCCTAATCCCTGTCCTGGTATGCATGGCACCCCTCATCCCTGTCCTGGTTTGCATGGCACCCCTAATCCCTATCCTGGTATGCATGGCACCCCTCATCCCTGTCCTGGTATGCATGGCACCCCTAATCCCTATCCTGGTATGCATGGCACCCCTCATCCCTGTCCTGGTATGCATGGCACCCCTAATCCCTATCCTGGTATGCATGGCACCCCTAATCCCTGTCCTGGTATGCATGGCACCCCTCATCCCTGTCCTGGTTTGCATGGCACCCGTAATCCCTATCCTGGTATGCATGGCACCCCTCATCCCTGTCCTGGTATGCATGGCACCCCTAATCCCTATCCTGGTGTGCATGGCACCCCTAATTCCTGTCCTGGTATGCATGGCACCCCTCATCCCTGTCCTGGTATGCATGGCACCCCTCATCCCTGTATGCATGGCACCCCTCATCCCTGTCCTGGTAAGAATGGTATCCCTAATCCCTGTCCTGGTATGCCTGGCATCCCTCCATCCTGGTATGATTGGCACCCCTCATACCTGTCCTGATATGCATGGCTCCCTCATCCTTATCCTGGTATGCATGGCACCCCTCATCCCCAATCCTGGTATGCATGGCACCCATCATCCCTGTCCTGGTATGCATGGCACCCCTCATCCCTGTCCTTGTATGCATGGCACCCCTCATCCCTGTCCTGGTATGCATGGCACCCCTAATCCCTGTTCTGTTATGCATGGCACCCCTCATCACTGTCCTGGTATGCATGGCACCCCTAATCCCTATCCTGGTATGCATGGCACCCCTAATCCCTGTCCTGGTATGCATGGCACCCCTAATCCCTATCCTGGTATGCATGGCACCCCTAATCCCTGTCCTGGTATGCATGGCACCCCTCATCCCTGTCCTGGTTTGCATGGCACCCCTAATCCCTATCCTGGTATGCATGGCACCCCTCATCCCTGTCCTGGTATGCATGGCACCCCTAATCCCTATCCTGGTATGCATGGCACCCCTAATTCCTGTCCTGGTATGCATTGTACCCCTCATCCCTGTCCTGGTATGCATGGCACCCCTCATCCCTGTCCTGGTATGCTTCGCACCCCTAATCCCTGTCTTGATATGCATGGCACTCCTAATCCCTGTCCTAGTATGCATGGCACCCCTAATCCCTGTCCTGGTATGCATGGCACTCCTAATCCCTGTCCTGGTATGCATGGCACCCCTAATCCCTGTCCTGGTATGCATGGCCCCCCTAATCCCCATCATGCTGCACATTAAAAAAATAAACACTCATACTCACCTCTCTTCTCTCCTCCAGCGCTGCGTCCGGTCTGCCTGCACTGATCTCTCCATGTGAGCCGTGCATGGCGTCACTACCATACGCGACTCACAAGGAGAGATCAGCTGCCAGAAGTCACTGCTCCCCACGCCGGGTCTGTGTGCTCGGGGAGCAGTGACTTCACTCTCCTTCATAGCCGGCACACAGCGGAGCTGCGCTGCGGCTGCTGCCGGCTATCTCCCTGTGCCCGCTCATTAAATGGCATGAATAGTCATTCACCCCCTCCCCATGCCCATAGGCGTGGAGAGAGGTTGAATATTCATGCCCTTTAACAGCGGGCACAGGAGATAGCCAGCAGCAGCCGCAGCACGGCTACACTGTACCGCTATTAAGGAACATGAATGTTCAGTGCTCCCCACGCCTCATGGGCGTGGGGAGCAGTGAATATTCATTTTCTTTAGCAGCGGGGACAGTGTAGGCTGCAGCAGGCAGCTGCTGCCTCCTGTGCCCCGCTCCTCCACCGATACCGCTCCCCCCACACCCCACATAAATATACACCCATTATACACCCATATACAACGTTCGGACTATAAGACGCACCACCCATTTTCCTCCAAAATTTTGGAGTAATAAAATGCATCTTATGGTCTGAAAAATACGGTACTTGTCTCACACTCACACTGGTAACTCCCCATTTTATTTAAAATAAGCTATGTAGGCAGATTCTCTGGGAGATCTATGTCCGGCCCATAGATCTTAACAGCTCATTTACATATTAAGAAAAAAGAAAGATTTCTCTAGAATAAGTCATTGGATGACAGACATCAAGGTATAATTTTATTTCACTTTTTATGACCTACACGCCCATATAGACGGCTTAGGAAGGTTGATCCTACTGACAGATTCCCTTAAAATTCAGATTCACATTCTTGTAACCTGTTGGAGTTTTTTTAGTTAAGAAGCCCAAAAAAGTAATTAAGATTCTGAACCTGTAAGAACACAATACACGTAGTAACTATCCTGGTAGTAAAGCCCTACTGATCAATGGTAATTATAATACTTCATGGAAATGAATGATGTTATCTTACAGCCACCAACATTTTTTATCTATTTTAGCCAGAAGGAATTCGCAAGACGGCAATTATATCTTCAGTAACACTGGATCCCGTAGCAAGAAGTAAGTGCCCCTCATTTTATTGTATTTAAGTTTGGCACTGTGATTAATGAAAAAATACTAACTTAAAAAAAAACTTTTAGGCTAAGATCAAACCGTGAGTACTTGGTGAGTTTGTGACGTTGCAGATTTTCCGGCACCATTTCTGCACCTATTAGTTGTTACTTGCATTATTTTTGTTGCGTTTTTACATACTTTTTATCTCGTTTTTGACATTTTTGTCTCTTTTTGTTGGCTCATGTTTTAAGCAGAGCTACTTTGTTTATACTTCCTGGTTTTTGACAAAACTTTATCGATCCAGTCATGTGCGGATTACAAGTGTTTTAGTGTGTTTCCTATTAAAAATCTTTTACCTGTGGAATTTTTTGCATCTAATGTGTCTATGGAGAAAATCCGCACATATAACTCACTGTACCCGATCTCGAAAATGCACCACAGGTCAGTTCATACAGAGTAAAAATAAGCACAGTGGCCATGAGATTTCTCTAAATCCCATCCACTTTGTTGGGACTGCAAGAGGCTGCATTTTTTTTCTGCAATGAAAATGTGCAGTGTCAAAACTCACCACAAAGTCATGATGGGAACTTAACCTTAAAGGAGTTTTCCCTTAAACAAAGCACATTGTAATCAATAGATCTTGGAATTATAATAATTTCCACAATTGCATACCTCCCAACTTTTGAAGAACAGAAAGAGGTAAAGATCATGAGTGCGCTACGGGGCAAATTTTGTCCATGACCCTGTCCACACCCCAATCCACACCCATTTACCATTTCTTTCTCCCCTGGCAGGAGGAGATGCCAGAGGGGCAGTGGTAGTGAGGGACTGCAGGGTGTGGACACAAGTCCAGGACTGTCTGCTGTGTCCAGAATGGTTGGGACTAGAGATGAGCGGATGGGCTCAGGGGTCTCTGGTCCAGTGTCCTGGTCAGTGGTACCTGGCGACTGGATAGGAGGCCGCAAATCTCTTACCTTCCCACGTCCCCGGTGCAGCTTTTGATTACCAGGGCCAGGGGAACGTTATCTGTGCGTCCTGCTCATCTCTAGTTGGAACCCGTGGATTATTTTTTGTTCCCTCACTCACAGTTGGAGCCACCAAAACTTTCTCATCTTTATGTAACTTCACTGTATGACATCCGGCTGTTTTGTGTCTGTAAGGCCGTGTTCACACAGTGCAGAAATACTGTGTTTTTTGTTTTCTGCAGGATCCGCACCAAACTACACAATAACAATCTTCTGCACTTTATTTGATGCGTTTTTGGTGCAGATGTGAAGCTGCATTTTTAATGTGTTTTTATGGTACAAAAAAGCTTTAATTTTGTACTTAAAAAAAGTATCTAACATCCGTTCTTTTAGGCTCCACATAGACAAGAGAGAGAAAAAAAACCACAAAAACCACACAGTTGAGCAGCGTCCTTGGGCGCACAGGGGGTGCAGTTTTCATGAAATCACATCCACTTTGCTTGGACAGTTAAACGCAGCAGAATTTTTGTGCAAAAAAAGCAGCAGAAAATACGCAGCATTTACACTACATGTGAACACTGATTAAATTTCTAAGCAAACTGAACATGATTCCATGAAGTCTCCTTCCCCTGTGTGTCTAAAGACGCTGCTGAACTCTGCGGTTTTGCTACATTTTTTCTCTATAGGTTTCTGCCCCCAAAAAAAAAATATGAAAAAAACCCGCAGTTGCATTTTTAAGCGCAGATTCAAAGCTTCTCTGTACTATTAAAAAGCGCTAAATCCTCTGCTTCAAATCTGCCCCAAAATTGCATTAACTAAGGGGAAAACGCATAAAAGAAGATCAGCAATCATGCAATAATCAGAGAAGATTGTTATTGCGTTGTGTGATGAGGACACTTACAGAAAAAAAGCAGCAGAAAGAACGCAGCATTTACACTATGTGTGAACACGGCCTCAGCATTACAGTTTTATTACATTATTTTTATGGATAATAGAGAAAAAATATCAATCACGCCATTTTTTTACGTCATTTACCAATCTCCGTAAATCTGATCGCTGTGTTGTGCGGGTCATTACGATTACAGGGACACCAAATATGTCCGTATTATTTGCTGATTTGTGATGTTCATTATATTTTTAAAAAAACACATTAAAAACGACAATATTTTATTTTCCCTCTAGAATAAAAATACATATGTTGTACATAGCAATGTATTTCTATCAGTGTAATCAGCTTGTGCAATCAGAGCCTGCAATACAGATCAAGTACACAAAATTCTCCCCATGATATCACTGGAACTTGTGGCCCTCAGCTTAACTGCCTGTCTGCAATGTTAAGGATGTGGGTTTGAGACCTGGGGAGACTCACAGAAGGAAAAAAAAGACTATTTTTATAATTGCTCATTATTATTTTTACTACTTTTATAGGAACAAAAAAAATATATTTTTCTTCACCTCAGTATACCGGGACCATAACAATAGTTATACACAATGTATGTCTATAGACATGTATAACCTGCTTCTGGTTCATTGCCTGCTATAGAGGTCAAGATTACCAAATTCTCCAGTCTGTATCATTGTGGGCTGTGGCTCATTGGTAGCGCACCACCCTGTGAACAGGGAGATGTGAGTTCACGTCACAGAAGACAGCAGAAGTGAATATATAATTTAATTTATGCACTGAGCTAAGAGCAGCGGCCCTGCCTCCTGAGGAGGAGGAGCTATGATGAAGACATTGGAGAGGTGGGCATCGAAGCCGGTACAAAAGATATGACGTGAAGGAACCCTTAAATCAGGACAGTCCCGCTCAATCCGGGACAGTTGGGAGCTATGCAATTGGATGTGATTAAAAAAATTGTTCCTGTGCTGCGTGCAAGAACATGGTCGGTGATAACACATCTGTTGGGCAAAAGAGAGTATACAGAGAGCATAGTAGATGCTGCTTTCTGTAAGGGAAAACATTTCCCTGCCTGTTTAAGGGGTAGAGTTTCTCCCATCAGTGCAAAGTATGAGATCTGGTTATGGCTAGGTGAGAGGCTTCGCACTTGGGTCTAAGGGGTAACATTTCTCCTTGCGGAGAGTGACAAGCATGTCAGAGTGAGGAGACTTATAAGCCATGCATGCTCCTCTGTGAAATCAAATATGCAAATTGTCTCTTCAGAAATGAAGAGGACTAGATCTTTAGCGCCACCTTTTGGAAACAGCCATCCTAAAAGTCAATATCGACTATTTAACCAGCCTTGCCTAAAACTTACGATAAAGGCCAAACCAGAATCTCAATTTGCAGACACGGTGTTTCGGGGTGTTGTACCTCATAGAAAGAATCAGCTGTCATCCCATGCTGTACAGAGCAGTAAGATTATCTCAGCACGGGAACATTTTTTTTAACACATCCAATTGTGGAACTTCTTATTCTTTCAAGATCTATTAATTAAATTGTACTTTGTTTGTGGCACAACCCCTTTAAGGTGGATCTTTTTCTATAAAAAAAAAATGTAAAAAATGTTGTGAAAAAGGTTTTCCCATTATATGGAAAGGATAGTTGATAACTTTCTCTGGTACAGCTTGTAAACTGAGTCCAATAGTAAATTCATAAGCACCATTAACCAATTTTTGCTAAAGTCGGTGGGGCATCCCACCAGGTCCAAAGGCAATATAGAAATTACGCAAAGCAGAAGCACCAAACAGCAGGTTCCTGATAAAAAAAAAAACCTTGTTTTTTATTCCATGTCAATTAAAAAAACATCCGAAGAAGACACAGCAGGCAGCGTTTTGGCCAAATTTGGTCCTTTTCAATCTGTGAGATGTATGAATCTTTTGGGCTTGAAAAAGGACAATTTTGGCTGAAAAGTTGCCTTGCTGTGTCTTACTGGGATGTTTTTTTAATTGACATGAAATAAAGAACAAGTTTTTATGAAGAACCTGCTGTTTGGTGCACCGGCTTTCCTGAATTTCTATACAGCAACTGATTTGTTGCAATTTATCGCTCAATAGTATTACAGTCCTTTTAGGTTCCCCTAATCAAACTCCTAAACTGGGGTTTATGTAATATGCACATTCCTAAAGATGAAGTTCAAAAAGTAGAGTATGAGGTGCAGGGATTTCCCTTAAAAAAAAACATTAACCCTCATGATCAATCATCACCTGCTTGTTATTAAGGAGCAAACTAACCCTAATTCCATTTGATTCTGTGGTCAGATTTGATCCCATGAGGTTTTCCTTTAGGGTTGTATCATCAATGTCAGTCATTACTTTTTAGGTAGGGGTTGTACCATATTGGCCATTTATGACATTTTAATAGAGTATGGAATAATTGTTCAATAGATGAAGGTCAGAACTCAAACAGAAATGATTGTAGTGAGTGTCGAATGCATTGCCACTCCTGGTTCCTGGCAGAGTGCACCAGGACCCCATTCTTGAGATGGATGCAGGTCTAAGCAGAGATGTTGCAAATATTAGACAGTTATGGCGTATGCTACCAATGTGACATAAATCTCCCAGATAGGAACAACCGTTCAAAGATTTACAGCAATGCACAAACATATAAACGGTCAACGCCTATGTTGTATGTAACTTCCACTGAATATTCATGTGCTTGTTGCTTTAAGGTGGAGAACATGTTATACGGGTGCCCTCACTTGAAAATAGGAACATTGTTCCAGACTCCCCGACCAGACTTATCGTCAACGTACAAGGTGAGCGGCTGAAAAATGTCCACTTTTTTATATCAAGGTCAGCTGGTGGCTTCTCTTACAAGATTTATAAGACCAAACAAGAAATGTTATGGATTTATTTTGTTTTTCCTTAGGAATTCCAATTGCACAATTTGTTGAAGATGCCATAGATGGTACCAGTTTAAGCCGTTTTATCGTTACTCCATCCGGTTGTGCAGAACAAAACATGGCATCCTTCACTCCACTTGTCACGGCTGCAAACTATCTTGACAAAACTAACCAGTGGGACCGAATAGGAGTGCATCGCAGGGCAGAGGCCATTCAAAAAATCAACACAGGTGAGATTATGTTATTTCCAGTTGAAGGTCCATTTTGGTGCTTTCGTTACCATTCCATAACTTGCCCTTTCCTCCTTGTCATACTAGGTTATGTCAATCAGATCAGATATCGTAAATCAGATGGATCTTTTCAATCTTTTCCTCGGACAAGCACTGGCACCTGGTGGATATAACTTCTCTCTTTAGACCTTACTTTAGGCTCCACCTAACCATTTTTGATGATAAATGTCTTCTTTTATTGCTTTAGGTTCACTGCTTATGCTGTCAAAGTCTTTTCCATGGCTAAGAGTTTTGTAAATGTTCAAGAAGATATCCTATGTGGTTCCGTCAAGTGGCTCGTGTTGGTGGTTCAGCAGCCTGACGGAATGTTCAATGAAAACATTCCTATAAGCTACGCATACTCAAGGGTAAGGGCATCAGATAAACACATCACATTCCCATATATCCACAGAGAGATAAGTATGAGTAAAGTTTTTTTTAAATGAAAGACTTTATCTGGATATGAGCTTCATTATAGGAAGTTCATTCACATAGACCACCATGAGTCCCAAGGACAAGTCTGGTCTAGCAAAAGGATGGGTTGCATTATTCCAATCATCAACTTCCTTGCAATAGCTGATCCCGGCCACCAATGATCATATAGAATAGGAGAGCCCATTAGTGTAAAACATCAAAAACATCTATAATACTATTAAAAATGATCAATTAGAGACATGCAATTCTATTTAACTGAATTTTGACATTCTACATATCCTACAATGCCTAAGATCTCTCATCTAAAGCCTACACCAACCTTGACAACATCAAAATCAAAGCGCAATGACATGAGAGCCACCTGGCAATCCAAATGCAAAATGGTCTGCTGCCAACCACCAACATAGGAGGCAGCTGTAGTACTTCTTATGCTGCCGCCTAAGTGAGACCTGCCAGGGCCACTTGGTTGCCATGTCGTGAACCGCACAAGCTTCAGGTTAGTCCTAGAAAACAATAGAGTAATCCATAATGTTGTCTCTAACAAAGAAATATTTCTTCTCTATCTCACTCAGGGTGGTGTTGCAGGTTCGATAGATCCTGATGTTGCTATAACAGCTTACGTTGTGATTAGTCTACTCGAGAGTCAGAAATACTGTTCCAAATCTGTAAATGTAAGTGACTGGAGATCTATACATATAATTGATATATTGACCTTGTGTAAATTACATCATCAACTCGACAACTTGGCCTGATGGAAGTGGTTGATCTTGGAATTTGTTTTTCTTTAAAACTTTTTATGTAAATGGAGTAAAAACAGACACACAGGCAATCTTGCACTGATGAAGCACGCTGTGTGAAACACACGTCTGGTTTGCCGGGCACTTGGAGTCCCCCTTTACTTTACTTGGTACCATGCATTTTACCACGCTGTAATATTGTTTACATTAAATTAAATTATATTGTGGGTGCTTTTCTCTGCTGTGTGTGATTCCAGTCACCATTTTAAATATGTTGGATGTCTAGCATTATTTTCTTCATTTATGCATATTAATTATAGTTGGCACCACTATATATACTTGTACCATATTATTATTACTGATATCTGTGACGCTAGTCACTATTTACGGACTAGCCATGAGGCAGGGTGGCCAAGAGGTTCAAGGTCAAAAGTCAGGAATGTACGTCAAAGACAGCCAAAATACAAATTCTAACAGTCTATTCAGTAGGACTATCAGCTTTGTATCCACCAGACTTCTGCACAACACAACTGATGGTCCCAACCCCATTTATAAGGCAAGAAATCCCACTTATTAAACCGGACAGGGCACACCTGTGAAGTGAAAACCATTTCCGGTGACTACCTCTTGAAGCTCATCAAGAGAATGCCAAGAGTGTGCAAAGCAGTCATCAAAGCAAAAGGTGGCTACTTTGAAGAACCTAGAAAATAAGACATATTTTCAGTTGTTTCACACTTTTTTGTTAAGTATATAATTCCACATGTGTTAATTCATAGTTTTGATGCCTTCAGTGTGAATGTACAATTTTCATAGTCAGGAAAATACAGAAAAATCTTTAAATAAGAAGGTGTGTCCAAACTTTTGGTCGGTACTGTACGTTGTCAGAAAATACTGCCATTTCTGGCCTCCATTAAAAATTTCCTTTAGTGTGTCAGTGAAGCAATTCACAGCAGTTCGCTGTTCAAACTACTTACCTACAGGCCAGGCATTTAACACTCTGTTTTCTCCATCACACGGATCACATATAAGTTCGCTCCAAACTCAGTCATTTGTAGTGAGCGTGGAAGATACTGTCCTCCATTTAAAATGGGCAAGGCACGTGGCAAGGGATGGGGAACTGGACGTGATGGTGATGGTGCAAGCAGAGGCCGAGGACAAGGCCGTGGGAAAGCCAAAATTGTGCCACAAAAAACACCTACATCTTCTCGCCTGACCTTCCTGTCCCAATTTCTAGGGGACCGCAGCACACCACTATTGAACCCAGAGTAGTGTCAAAAGGTTGTTGGTTGGATAGCGGATAATGCTTCCCGTCACTTAGCCACCACCACCACCACCACCCTGTCTTCCACACAGTCAAGTCTCAGTAGCCGTGAGTCTGGACCGCATATTCCTCACCCTGATCCTCCTTCCTCCCACCATGCCGAGTGCCCCAGAGACAACTGATCCCACACTTGGACACTCTGAAGAGCTGTTCACTGTTCCATTTATAGATTCGGGTCTCTCGCCCGGTCCACTTGAAGCGGGGCAAGAGGAGATCGCGTGTAGCGTTGCCCAAATATTTGAGCAGCCACGGTCACACGAAAGCGACGGTGGGAAAGTGGTGGAAGATGATGAGACACAATTGCCAGAAAGTCAGGAGGAGGACCAGGGTGCGGAAGTGGAAGACGAGGTGGTGGATGATATAGTAACTGACCCAACCTGGCAGGAGGACATGCAGAGCGAGGACAGCAGCACACAGGGGGAGGGAGGCATGGCACCCCAACAGGCAGGAAGAAGCAGTGTGGTGGCCGCAGACAGAAGGCAGGCAACTGTTCCCCGTAACACCAACACGAAGGAAGTTGCCAGTACAACTGTTAGGTCTTCCCGAGTCTGGTTGTTTTTTAAAGACTCTGCTGATAACCCCAAAAAGGCAATTTGCACCACCTGCCAGGCCAGCATCAGCAGGGATGGCAAAATGACCAGCCTGACCACCACCAGCATGATCAGGCACATGGGAGCAAAGCACCCGACTTTGTGGGCCGAACCCCGGGGTCCAGGAACAGTGTCTGCAGGTGGCACCATTGCTTCTTCCGCTGTTGTGAATGCAAGCTAATCCCCTGTCCATGGTGCATGCGAAGATGTCTCCTGACCTGCACCTGTCGTTGCACACTCTCAAGTAGCAGCATCAGGAAGCACGTCCATGTCTTTGTCCCAGTGCAGCGTTCAGTTGTCCATACCCCAGTCTTTGGAACACAAGTGCAAATATGCAGCCAGCGCCCCACATGCCACACTACTAAATTCTCACATTTCACGACTGCTTGCGCTCGAAATGTTGCCTTTTAGGCTCGTGGAGACTAAATAATTCCACAACCTGATGGCGGCAGCCGTCGCTCGGTACTCGGTCCCCAGCCGCCACTATTTTTCCCTGTGTGCCATCCCTGCATTACACAAGCACGTGTCCCAAAATATTAGCCGTGCTCTCAACAACGCAGTTACCGGTTAAGTCCACCTAACCACGGACACGTGGACAAGTGTTTGTGGGCAGGGACGGTACATCTCGCTGACGGCACACTGGGTTAACATAATGGAAGCTGGGACCCAGTCGGACCTTGGGATGGAACACGTCCTCCAGACGCCAAGGATTGCGGGCCCTAGGTCAATCAGGGTTGCCCCCACGGTCTACAGCTCCTGCACCTCATTCTCCTCAGCCTCCTCTTCTTCAGCCTCCATCTCCGAAATGACCACATCAGTCACAAGCTGGAAGCACTGCAGGACTGCCTCGGCCAAGCGGCCACAGGCTGTGCTGAAGCTAATATGCTTAGGTGAAAAACAGCACAATGCTGAAGAGTTGTTGATAGCTCTGAAAGAGCAGGCAGATCTGTGGCTCACACCGCTGAACCTACAGCCAGGCATGGTTGTTTGTGACAATGGCCGGAACCTGATGGCGGCTCTGAGGCGAGGCGAGCTCACACACGTACCATGCCTGGCCCATGTGCTTAACCTCATGGTTCAGCGGTTTCTCACATCCTAACTGCCGGATCTGTTTGTAAAGTACGCTGCCTGTGTGCCCATTTTAGAAAGTCAGCTACAGTTTCCGCCGCCCTTGCAGTGTTTCTGCAACGTTGGCAGCTTCCGGCTCACAGACTGGTGTGTGATGTGCCCACGCGTTGGAACTCTACACTGCAGATGTTGGGAAGGATTTGTGAGCAGAAGAGGGCAGTTGTTGAGTACCAGCATCAACAAGGCCGTCGGTATTCAGTTCAGACTCCACACATAAAACCTCAGGAGTGGACATGGATGTCATACATATGTACCATCCTCCAAAATTTTGAGGACTCCACCAAGATGGTGAGTGGCGATGACGCCATAATTAGCATCACCATCCCACCTCTCTGTCTTCTGAAATGCTCTCTGCTCACAATCAAAGAGGATGCATTGCAGGTGGAGCACGATGAGATGGAGCAATGAATCATACAGGGTGATTACACACAGCCAAGCCTTATCTCATCCCAACGTGGATTGGGTGACAATGAGGAAGAGGAGGAGGAGCTAGTTTCATGCACTATAGATGGTGCTATCTTCACAGCTGTCATACCGTCTGTTCAGCGTGGATGGCCAGAGGACAGAGAGGAGGAGGAGGAGGAGGAGAGCATGGTCAGTCATCCTCTTGGTGAGGACACAGAAGTCTTGCATGTTAGTAATCATGGCACGCATGTCTGAGTTTATGTTACGCTGCCTTTCCCATGACCCTCGGGTTCTCAAAATTTTGGGTGACAGTCATTACAGGTTTGTGACACTTCTAGACCCACGCTACAAGGAGAACTTTATATCTCTTATTCCTGAGTAGAGATGAGCGGTGTTCGGCTAGAACTGTTCGCCAATCTCAAATTCGAGCTGTTTTGGGCGGTGTTCGAGTTGTTCGACGAACCCGAACGATTTGCAAAAAATTCGGCTGTTCGAGGTTATGTTCGATAACTGTTCGTGCACCAAAAGCGTGTCCTGCATGTCTGGCGCTATTTAGAGCACCAATCATGCAGGGATTGTCTGCCACTCACTGTAATGCCACAGCCATGGTGGTTGTGGCATTACAGTGATTGCCCAAATCGATGGGAACAGTGCCAACAGTGAAACATGAAAAGCCGGCAATTCAGCAGCGGCATACACCGGTACCCGACAATTTAGAACCGAAAGAATAGAGCTTCACACATAGATTAGATAGATATAAACATGTCAGCCACATATATACGAAGTACAGTGAAAGTGCTGCTTACTGTACTTGTCATTTAGCGTAAAGGATTTATCAAAAAAAATAATAGTGTTTTCATGCACCGTCTCTTTAAAAAAGCCGGCCGGCAATTCAGCAGCGGTACCCGACAATTTAGAATAGAAGGAATAGAGAATCACACATAGATTAGATAGATAGAAACATGTCAGTCACATATATATGAAGTACAGTGACAGTGTTGCTTACTGTACTTGTCATTTAGTGTAAAGGATTTATTAAAAAAAATAATAGTGTTTTCATGCACCGTCTCTTTAAGAAAGCCGGCCGGCAATTCAGCATCTGTACCCGACAATTTATAACAGACAGAATAGAGCTTCACACATAGATTAGATAGATAGAAACATGTCAGTCACATATATATGAAGTACAGTGATAGTGTTGGTTACTGTACTTGTCATTTAGTATTAAAATAAAGGATTTATTATTAAAAAAAATTGGCGTGGGGTTCCCCTTTATTTTAGGCTCTAGCGGAGGTTAAGCAGACGGCTGGGGCAGATGTTTGAAGCCTGGGAAGGGGGTAATACCCACGGAGCTTCCCAGGCTACTAATATCAGCCCCCAGCTGAATACATAGCCTTTACTAGCTATTAAAATGGGGAACCCCCCAAAAAAAATGACGTGGGGTCCCCCCTAATTTAATAGCTAGCAAAGGCTAGGCAGACAGCTGGGGGCTGATATCAATAGCCCAGGAAGGGAGCCATGAATATTGGCCCCCTCCCAGGCTAGAAACACCAGCCGTCAGCCGCCCCAGAAATGGCGCATTCATAGGATGCGCCAATTCTGGCACTTAGCCTCGCTCTTCCACGCTGCCCTGGTGCGGTGGCAGGGGGTAATAGGGTTGGGGTTGATGTCAGCTTATAATGCCAGCTGACATCAAGCCCAGGTTAGTAATGGAGAGGCTTCTATAAGACACCCCCATTACTAAACCCATAGTCAAAGTTAAAAAAAACTCAAACACCCAGAATAAAGTCTTTTAATTGAAATAAAGACACAATCCTTTATTGTTCTAAATTAAACCATACTTACCGTCACGCCCATTCTAGCTGAAGCCAACGATCTCCTGCAATAAAAGAAAAATAATAAAGCAACCTCATCCTTACCTTTCCATGGTTCCCACGACAGCTTCAGCTCTGCTACATCGAGATGACAGGCTGGACCGCAGCAGAACGCTGCCATCCAGCCTGTCATCCCGCAGACACTGAGAAGCGCAGGCATGCTTGCGCTCTGCAGTGTCTGGCTGTGACGGCATCCAGATGAGCCGAGTTCATGTCCAATGAACTCGGCGCACCTCATGCACGTCACTGACAGCGTGGGAGAATTCTCCTGCACTCAGCACTTCAGCGTGAGAATTCTCCCACGCTGTCAGTGACGTACATGAGGTCAGCTGAGTTCATTGGACATGAATGAGCTCACCTCATGCACTTCACTGACAGCGTGGGAGAATTCTCACGCTGAAGTGCTGAGTGCAGGAGAATTCTCCCACGCTGTCAGTGACGTGCATGAAGTGCGCCGAGTTTATTGGACATGAACTCGTCTCATCTTTATGCCGTCACAGCCAGACACTGCAGAGCGCAAGCATGCCTGCGCTTCTCAGTGTCTGCGGGATGACAGGCTGGATGGCAGCGTTCTGCTGCGGTCCAGCCTGTCATCTCGATGTAGCAGAGCTGAAGCTGTCGTGGGAACCATGGAAAGGTAAGGATGAGGTTGCTTAATTATTTTACTTTTATTGCAGAAGACATTGGCTTCAGCTGGAATGGGCGTGACGGTAAGTATGGTTTAATTTAGAACAATAAAGAATTGTGTGTTTATTTCAATTAAAGGACTTTTTTCTGGGTGTTTGTGTTTTTTTTAAATACTTTACTAGAAATTCATGGCGGTCATGTCTAATATTGGCGTGACCCCATGAATTTCGGGCTTAGGGCCAGCTGATAATGCCAAGCTGGCCCTAACCCCTTTATTACCCAGTGAGCCACCGCACCAGGGCCCTGGATGAGTTGGGTACAGCGCCAGAAGATGGCGCTTCTATGAATGTGCCATTTTCCGGGGCGGCTGCGGACTGCATTTTGCAGCGGGGGGGACCCAGAAAGCTTGGGCCTCCCTGCGCTGCAGATTCCAGCCCCCAGCTGCCTAGTTGTACCTGGCTGGACACAAAAATAGGGCGAAGCCCCACGTATTTTTTTTTTAAATTATTTCATGAAATTCATGAAATAATTAAGAAAAAAAGGGCTTCCCTATATTGTTGTGTCCGGCCAGGTACAAATAGGCAGCTGGTGGTTGGGGGCAGCCCGTTCCTGCCTGCTGTACCTGGCTGGACACAAATATAGGGCGAAGCCCCACGTCAATTTTTTTTTAAATTATTTCATGAAACTAGATGGTGGCCCGATTCTAACGCATCGGGTATTCTAGAATATGTATGCGGCTATCCCGACGCAATCAGCAGAGCGGTGTTTAAATTTGGCGCCAAAATCGCTGACTGGTCGCGGCCAGCAACCGCGACCAATCAGCAAAGCGGTGTTGAAATTTGGCGACTATATCGCTGATTGGTCACGGCCGGCGGTCACGACTAATCAGCAGAGCGGGGTTTAAATTTTGCGCCAATAATGCTGATTGGTCGCGGTCGCGACCAATCAGCAAAGCGGTGTTTACATTTTACGTCAATAATGCTGATTGGTTGCCGTCGCAACCAATCAGCAAAGCGGTGTTTAAATTTGGCGCCAATAATGGTGATTGGTCACGACCGCGACCATTCAGCAGAGCGGTGTTTAAATTTGGCGGCAACAATGTTGATTAGTCGCGGCCGGCGGTCGCGACCAATCAGCAGAGCGGGGTTTAAATTTGGTGCCAAAATCGCTAATTGGTCGCGGCCGGCAACTGTGACCAATCAGCAGAGCGGGGTTTAAATTTGGCGCCAATACTGCTGATTTGTCGTGGCCGGCAACCGTGACCAATCAGCCGAGCAGGGTTTAAATTTGGCGCCAATACTGCTGATTGGTCGCGGACGGCGACCGCGATCAATCAGCAGAGCGGTGTTTAAATTTGGCGCCAATAATGCTGATTAGTCGCGGCCGGCATCCGCGACGAATTAGCAGAGCGGGGTTTAAATTTGGTGCCAATCTCGCTGATTGGTCGCGGCTGGAGTCCGCGACCAATCAGCAGAGCGTTGTTTAAATTTGGCGCCAATCTCACTGATTGGACGCGTCTGGGGTCCGCGACCAATCAGCAGAGCGTTGTTTAAATTTGGCACCAAGCTCGCTGATTGGTCGCGGCCGCTATTTAAATGTGGCGCCCAAATCGGTAATTGGTCGCGGGCAGCGTCCGTGACCAATCAGCAGAGCGGTGTTTAACTTTAGAGCCAAGATCACTGATTGGTCGCGTGCGGAGAGCGCGACCAATCAGCTAATCGTATTGGTGAGGACCGGGGAGCGCCGCTGCCTGGTTGGATACTTCCGCTGCGAGAACCCGGGACATGAGCGACTGGTCGCAGCAGAAGTATCCCGACCCGCAGTGCAGCTCCCCGGTCCTCCCTTGACACCCTAGCCGCTGATGTCCCCACAGTATCCGCATGGTGTTACAAAGATCCGGACATTTGTGTTAAAAATCGCTGATTGGTCGCTGGCGCTGCCAGCGACCAATCACCGATTTGGGCGCCAAATTTAAATATCGGCCGCAACCAATCACCGATCTTGGCTCCACATTTAAACACCGCTGAGCTGATTGGTCGCCGACGCTGGGCGCGACCAATCACCGATTTTGGCGCCACATTTAAATAGCGTCCGCGACCAATCAGTACAGCGGTGTTTAAATGTGGAGCCAAGATGGGTGATTGGTCGCGGCCGATATTTAAATTTGGCGCCCAAATCGGTGATTAGTCGCGGGCAGCGCCAGCGACCAATCAGCGATTTTTAACACAAATGTCCGGACCTTTGTAACACCATGCGGATACTGTGGGGAGATCAGCAGCTAGGGTGTGAAGGGAGGACCGGGGAGCGGCGCTGCGGGTCGGGATACTTCTGCTGCGAGTACCCGCTCATGTCCCGGGTTCTTGGAGCGGAAGTATCCAACCAGGCAGCGCCGCTGACATCCATGCGGCTAGGGTGTGAAGGGAGGACCGGGGAGCGGCGCTGACATCCAATTGGTCGTGGCCGCTATTTAAATGTGCCGCACAAATCGGTGATTGGTCGCCGTCTTGACCGCGACCAATCACTGATCTTGCCACCAAAGTTAAACACTACTGTGCTGATTGGTCGCGGATGCTGCCCGCGACGAATCACCGATTTGTGCGCCAAATTTAAATATCAGCCTCATGCACGTCACTGACAGCGTGGGAAAATTCTCCTGCACTCAGCGCGAGAATTCTCCCACGCTGTCAGTGACGTACATGAGGTGAGCCGAGTTCATTGTCGGCTCATCTTTATGCCGTCACAGCCAGACACTGCAGAGCGCAAGCATTAGAGATGAGCGTTGTTCTACTCGAACTGTTCGCCAATCTCAAATTCGAGCTGTTTTGGGCGGTGTTCGAGCCGTTCGGCGAACACGAACAATTTGATAAAAATTCGGCTGTTCGAGGTTATGTTCGATAACTGTTCGTGCACCAAAATCATAACTGGATTTTTTCTCAGTAATGATGAAAATTAATGTTAATACGCAGTTTGAGTGTACAGCGGGGCGGGGGGAGGGGCAGGGGATGGATCTCTGCAGGAATAATGAAGATCTCCATTTTTTTCTCTTTCCCGCATTTGCAGTGGGGAGGTGCAATCTGTCAGCCTATCAGCAGCGCACACACGGAGCGAAGTGCTTTTTTTCACACAAGCAAGGGCATGTGTGATTGGCAGTGTATGTCACATGTCCTTGCCCTATAAGACCAAGCCATTTTCCCCGTCGCCACCATTTTCTCACTGCTGCAGCTGCGTGTTAGACGGCACCGCTGTTGCTGTGTGCGCTATACCTTGTTAATTTCAAGCCAATTTTCGCACAAATATACAGATAGCTTGGGAGTAGGGAATAGTTGTGATTGCAGTCCTTTTAAGGACTAGGTTACAGCATTTCCTACGACTTTTATCAGGGAGGTCTGTGCTCTTAAATAGATAGATTGTGGGAGTAAAGACTAATTGTAATTGGAGTCCTTTTCAGGACTAGGTTACATCAGTTCCTATCAGTTTTTGCCAGGCAGGTCTGTGCCAGTGCTGTGCAAGTTTTTTTCACAGCATTTGGCTGAATCTAGCAAAGCTAATCCTTTTTGGCCTATTGCAGAGTGTGTTAGTCAGTGGAGTAGCCTATCTGTGCTGCAAGATATACCACCTGTGTATAGAATACCAATTTTTTTACTGCACCTAGTGAAGTAAAATCTTTTGGGCATAGCATCATTCTATTAGTCCATCTATACTGACCTCCATCAGGTTGCAAATTAAAACTAATTTTTATCTGCATCTACAGTACCTCTGAAAAAATATTTGGGCTTCTAGCTGTGTGTGGGACTTGTTGTATTAGTCCATCTATACTGACCTCCATCAGGTTGCAAACTGAATATATTTTTTTCTGCATCTACCTCTGAAAAAATATTGGGCTACTAGCTGTGTGTGGGTCTTGTTCTATTAATCCATCTATACTGACCTCCATCAGGTTGCAAACTGAATATAATTTTTTTCTGCATCTAGCTCTGAAAAAATATTTGGCCTTTTAGCAGTGTGTCGGACTTTCTCTATTAGTCCATCTATACTGACCTCCATCAGGTTGCAAATTAAAAATAATTTTTATCTGCATCTACAGTACCTCTGAAAAAATATTTGGGCTTCTAGCTGTGTGTGGGACTTGTTGTATTAGTCCATCTATACTGACCTCCATCAGGTTGCAAATTAAAAATAATTTGTATCTGCATCTACAGTACCTCTGAAAAAATATTTGGGCTTCTAGCTGTGTGTGGGACTTGTTGTATTAGTCCATCTATACTGACCTCCATCAGGTTGCAAATTAAAAATAATTTTTATCTGCATCTACAGTACCTCTGAAAAAATATTTGGGCTTCTAGCTGTGTGTGGGACTTGATGTATTAGTCCATCTATACTGACCTCCGTCAGGTTGCAAACTGAATATATTTTTTTCTGCATCTACCTCTGAAAAAATATTGGGCTTCTAGCTGTGTGTGGGTCTTGTTCTATTAATCCATCTATACAGACCTCCATCAGGTTGCAAACTGAATATAATTTTTTTCTGCATCTAGCTCTGAAAAAATATTTGGCCTTCTAGCAGTGTGTCGGACTTTCTCTATTAGTCCATCTATACTGACCTCCATCAGGTTGCAAACTGAATATTTTTTTTTCTGCATCTAACCCAGCCAATAGTTTTGGCCTAATACCACAGTTTGGCCACTCAGCTCTGCTCGGTTACCATCCATTGTTTTTTTGTGCAAACAACTCCAGAGTTGTGAATTAGTTAACCACCAAAATGAGTGGAAAAAGGCCTGCTGCTAGTGGAAAGGGGAATAGGCGTGTTGGGAAGGGGGAAAAAGGTTGTGTCCGTGGGGTAGGTGTTAAAGCAACAGTAACATCTGCAGAAGAAAGACCATCTTCCAGCCAAACTAAAATGTCTACTTCTTTTAGCGGACAATGTGATAAGATCCCTTTCTTACGGCCACGCCAATCGCTACAAATTCCAGATGAGGCACAAAAACAGCAGGTGCTTCAACGGATATCAAGTGCTCCTTTAAGTGGGCTCTCCTCCACATCAACTTCAACATCACAAATACTCCAGTCCTCAAAGGTGTCACCCAAATCGCACTTGCTTCCTCACAGCTCCCAAATCTCCAGCTGCCCGTCTGAGTATGAGGTAGAACAGATGGTTGAGTCTGCAGAGCTGTTTACTCATACTATAGCCTGGGAATCAGAGGTCGACTCCAGCGCTTCTGTGAATCCAGACGAGGAAATGATCTGCACTGATGCCCAGAATCTTTATGAGTCGGATCCAGGACCAGACGCAGAAGGTTCTGACCATAATGTAGACCCTCATTCCCAAACTGTAACTCCTGTTGGTGGAGACAATGAGGAAGACGATGATAAGACTCAAATACCTGATTGGAGCGACAACTTTAGTTTTTTGTCAGGGCAGGAACAGGTTGGCTCTGAGGACGACGGGTGTGATAACACACAGGGTGATGATGATGAGGTTGGAGATCCCACTTACTGTCAACCCACAGTCAGCCAAGAGATGAGGTCAGCAGAGGAGGTGGAGGAAGATGCTAGTGACGACGAGGTCAGGTTGCGCCTTCCTGGACAGAGACGTAGTACTGGAAGCACGTCAACAACTGCATCCTCAAACACAACTCTGCCTCTCACCACAAGTCGTGGTGGCTCTTCAGGTCGCATGGGTGCTAAGCCTTGCATAGCCTGGGCATTTTTTCAGATCGATAAAGATGACCCAACTCGTGTTATCTGTAACATTTGTCAGCAAAAGCTAAGTAGAGGCCAAAAAATACATAGTTTGAGTACTTCATGCATGAACTGGCACATGGACATGAAGCATAAGTTGCAGTGGGAAGCTCAGTGTGCTACAATGCGGCATAGCCGGCCGGGCCAACCACCGTCTGCCATATCTTGTGCATCCGCGGCCTCTTCATCCTCTGTGACTGGGGGGACAGCAGTCACACCTGTTTTGGGGCGCAGACCTGCCACCTCTTTACCCGCAACAGCCAGCGTGATTGGCAGGTCATCATTTTCTTTGGAGGTGGTAACAGCAGCTGGTGTTGAGCGCTGTCCGACATCGATAGCACCACCTTTGGATCAAGGCAACCTAACATGTCCGCCTGCATCTTCCTCACAGATCGGCAGTTTGCCGGGGACACCCTTATCAACCCCGTCTAAGCACAATAGCCAGCCCTCGGTCCCTCAGATGTGGACAAGTAAAAGACCATTTCCTCCTAGCCATGAGAAAGCTAAGAGGTTGAATTTCACCATCTGCAAGCTCTTGGCTACAGAAATGCTGCCTTTCCGCCTGGTGGACACAGAGGATTTTCGAGACCTTATGTCCGTCGCAGTGCCCCAGTACCAGATGCCCAGTCGGCACTACTTCTCAAAGAAAGGTGTGCCTGCGCTCCACCAGCATGTCGCACACAACATCACCGCTTCTTTGAGAAACTCTGTGTGTGACAGGGTGCATTTCACCACAGACACTTGGACGAGTAGGCATGGACAGGGGCGTTACATGTCGCTGACTGGGCACTGGGTAACTATGGTGACAGCAGGACAAGGGGCTGCTGTCCAAGTCTTGCCGTCCCCACGAGTTGTGCGTCAATCCTCTTTATGTCAAAGTTCCTCCACTGCTTCTGCCTCCTCAACCTCCTCTCGGTCTTCCACCTGCACCCAAAGCCTGTCTGGTCATGCCACAAGCTTTCTACCTGCGCAGAAGGGATCCTGCACACCTCCTTACTATGCTGGCAGTAGGGCTCAACGTCATCAGGCGGTTTTTACATTGAAATGTCTGGGAAATGTGAGTCACACAGCTGAGGAGTTGTGGTCAGCTCTGGAGAACCAATTTCATGAATGGTTGTCTCCACTGGACCTGAAACCAGGGAAGGCCGTGTGCGACAATGCTGCAAACCTGGGTGCGGCCCTTCGCCGGGGCAATGTCACACACGTGCCTTGTATGGCTCACGTGTTGAACCTGGTTGTCCAGCAATTTTTAGCCCACTATCCCAGACTAGATGGCCTTCTGCAGAGGGCATGGTCGCTGTGTGCTCACTTCCGCCGTTCGCATCCCGCAGCTCAGCGACTTACATCTCTACAGAAGTCGTTGGGCCTGCCACTTCACCGGCTAAAATGCGATGTGCCTACCCGGTGGAATTCAACTCTGCACATGTTGCAGCGACTGTGGCAGCACCGACAAGCCCTGGTGCAATACATTCTGAGGTATAGCCTGGGCCAACGAGATTCAGAGGTGGGGCAAATCACGCTGGAGGAGTGGTCTCAGATCAGGGACCTATGCACCCTTCTGCACAGTTTTGAAATGGCGACGAAGATGTTTAGTGCTGACGATGCCATTATCAGCATGACTATTCCGGTGATTTACATGCTGGAGCACATGTTAAACAGAATTCGGAGTCAGGTGGTGGCACAAGAGGAGGTGGAGGAAGTAGAGGAGGAGGAGTTGTATGCGGAAGGGCTAACATCTGCAAGGTCCAGAAGGTCGGCAGCACCAAGGCGGCAGGCATGTGAGGGTGGGGGAGATGGTTTTACCAGGGCGCATGGTAGCAGCCAAACTAGTGAGGAAGGTGCAGGAGCCCAGGAAGAAGTGGAGGACGAACTGATGGAAGACTCATCAGATGAGGGAGACCTTGATCACATTTCTGTTGTGCGAGGTTGGGGGGAGAGGACAGAGGAAGGAAGCATGATTGTTACCTCGCCACCAACACAACAGGGACTTGGTGCTCCTGGATGCGCAACACACATGAGTGCCTTCTTGCTGCACTACCTGCAACATGACCCTCGAATTGTGAGAATTAGAAATAATCCTGACTACTGAGTTGCCACACTGTTAGATCCCCGGTACAAAAGTAAATTTGCAGAAATTATTCCTGCCATAGAAAGGGATGCACGCATGCAGGAGTATCAGCAGAGACTGTTGCAGAATCTTACATGTGCTTTTCCACAAAATACCAGTGGTGCACGTAGTGAATCTCACAGTTCCAACTTGCCAACCGTGGGACCGTCAAGTGTTCAGCACTCAAACCGTAACAGAAACACAGTATCTGCTGGTAACATCAATTTTGCGGAATCATTTCACCACTTTTTTAGCCCATCCTTTGCAAGGCCACAGGAGACAAGAAGTCTGACACATAGTCAACGCCTAGAGACGATGGTACAGGAGTATCTCCAAGTAAACATTGAAGCCACGACTGTGTCACTGGACCCTTGCTCTTTTTGGGCTTCCAATCTGGATAAATGGCCGGAGCTAGCCACTTACGCCTTGGAGATCTTGTCATGCCCCGCAGCCAGCGTTCTGTCTGAACGTGTGTTCAGCGCTGCTGGTGGTGTGCTGACAGATAAGCGCACGCGGCTCTCCACTGATAATGTAGACAGACTCACGTTCATAAAGATGAACAAATCATGGATCCGAAACGACTTTTCTACCCCTGTGTCATCCTGGGAAGAGTAAAAGCTTGATGATTGGTTAAAATCACCCTACCAACCGTTTTAAGCTTTCAAATTACTAATCATGTTTATCTGTATCTTGACTGGAAAATAATTTGGGCTTTGTAGCAGTGTGCAGCACTGATCCTATTAGGCCATCTATACTAAAGCTTCACCAGATTTAAAATTAAAAATAATTTTTAGCTGCATCTAGCCCGGAAAATAATTTTGGGGCTCCGAGATGCACAAGACACATAAGTGCCTTCTTGCTGCACTACCTGCAGCATGACCCTCATATTGTCAGAATTCGAAGTAATCATGACTACTGGGTTGCCACACTCTTAGATCCCCCAAACTTTTCGATCAACCTTTTCATTTTAATAAAGACCAAAAAAATGGTCATTTTTGAAATTATAAGCATTAGCAGGTTGTTAGAAACTGAAATCAAACAGTTTTCAACTCAAAACTTTATTCTAGGTGATGTTACATTTTCACATAGGACCCCTTGTTTGAAAGGAGCTTCTGAACTCTCTCGTCCATTGAATTTGTCAGGTTTTGGATGGTTTCTGCTTCAATTGTTTTGCATGAGGACAGAATACCCTCCCAGAGCTGTTGCTTAGATGTGAACTGCCTCCCGCCATCATAGACACTCCTTTTAATGATGCTCCAAAGGTTCTGAATGTGGTAGAGGTCAGGGGAGCATGGGGGTCACACCATAAGTTTGTCCCCTTTTATGCCCATATCAGCCAGAGATGCAGATGTTTTATGTGCAGCATGAGATGGTGCATTATCATGCAGAAAAATGATCTTGCTGTGAAATACACGGTTCTTCTTCTTGAACCATGGCAGGAAGTGCTGTTTGAGAAAATCCACATACATTATGGAGTTCATCTTTAGCGCCTTCAGGGATCCTAAAGGGGCCGACAATCTCTCTCCCCATGATTCCAGCCCAAAACATTACTCCACCTCCTCCTTGTTGGCGCTGTAGCCGTGTTTGCGTGGGGTGTCCATCAACCAGCCATCCTCCACTCCATCCATCTGGACCATCGAGCGCTGCACGGCACTCATCCGTGAACAAAACAGTTTTGAAATCAGTCTTCATGTAATGTTTGGCCCACTGGAGCCGTTTCTGCTTGTGTGAAGTGGATAGAGGAGGTCGACAGGATGGCGTATGCACAGCTGCAAACCTCTGAAGGACCCTGCATCTTGTTGTTCGGGGGACGTTGGAGGCACAAGCAGCTTCAAAAACTTGTCTGCTGCTATGACAAGGCTTTTTTGCCGCTGCTCTTTCAACCTGACGTAATTGCCTGTAGGAAAGAGTCCTCAATTTGCCCTTATCAGCACGCACACGTGTGTACTGTGAATCAGCTACATACTTCTTGATTTCCAAGACACTTCATCCTGATCATCGCACAATGTTGATTGTAGTCATGCCTTGACCTAAACACTCCACAATTTGTTGCTTCTCAGCAGCCGACACATCCTTTTTCTTTCCCATTTTGGCAGAAAATGTAGGCTGCTGAATAATGTGAGAGAGCCTTCTTAAGTAGTCTTGCCTTTCATTGGACACACCTGACAAACTAATTAGCACTGGTGTCTGCAATTGCTTACAGTGATATAAAGAGCCCTGACACACATCACCATCAATGAGTTTAACTGACAAACAAACAAATTCTTCCCTTATCACTCCTAAACACTTTTTGCATAATAATTTGGAACACAGTGTACATGTGCTTTTCCACAAAACACCAGTGGTTCACGTAGTGAATCTTACAGTTCTAACTTGCCAACCGTGGTCTGTATGGAGTTGTTCAATAAAGGGCCCAAAATTAAGATAACATAGATGGGAGAGGTCTCTATGAATAGGAATTCCTAAGTATTTGATACCCTGTGAGGGCCAGGCAAAGGGAAAGTTGGACTGGATGGAATCCTATATGGATTTGGGGAGGGAGACATCGAGGGCCTCAGACTTCGCTGCATTGATTTTAAAATTTGACCATGTAACAAAGTGATCTATTTCAGCCATAACAGCATGGATGGATATATGTGATTGAGTGATATATACTAGGACATCATCAGCAAATAGAGAGCACTTGTACTCGGTGCCTCCCACCTCAATCCACCTAATATTGGGGTTATGGCGAATTGATGAGAGCAGGTGCTCCGTCACTAGGATGAATAAGAGAGGGGACAGAGAACATCCCTGCCTTGTCCCATTGGTGATTGTGAAAGGTGATGAAAATGTTCTGACGCGCCCCCTGGGCCTTGGGACACCCGGAGCCGGACCCTTTTTGGTGGATGCTGGTGGTTGTAGTCTCCGTGGCGGCAACCCGGTTCCGTGGCTCAGGGCGGTCAAACCAGTGGCGGAACTATTTATGTGGTTTTGATGTTTAAATGTCCGACTACGCCACCCGTGGATTGCGGTCAGAGTGAACCACCGCTCCAGGGCAGACCGCTGAGGCTGGTGTTGTGGGTGCAGCAGAGCGTAGCATAACTCCCCACGGGAGGAGTATAGCCTCAGGGCAGTGTATGCGGAGGATGGGGGTGATGGTGCAGGGCAGCAGCAGTAATGACACGGAGTCAGTGATGCAGTCCAGGGCCTTTACTCACAGTTCTTATTATCCAGACCACGTCTGCAGGTAACGGCTGCCCACGTCGTACTGTGCTCACCAGGTGAGGGGCTCAGACAACTCCCAGATAACTTTGGAGCGCTTCACAGGACCCCCTTTGTGTGTCCTTTGTCTGGCCTTTCTTACCAACCCTTCTGTCCGGCTGCCTCGGGCCTCCTCTTGGTAAACTTGGCGCCAGTTTCCCTGACCCTATGTGGTGCCTTCCTAGCGGGTGTAGCGAGGGGCTGCGCCACATAAAATGTCACAGCCTCCTGTTTCTAGCTGAGGGTTGTTTCCTGCCTCCACTAGTTTCGGGGACCGGTCTCCCCCTTTGGCCTGACCCCTCCACGCAGGTGGATTCTGGCGTGCGGTGGCGACTCGCCCGTCCGCACCCCTGAGATCCCTTCGTTCCTCGTTCCTGGAGCCTTCTCCGCTCCTCTTCCTTCCTTCTCCCTCTTCCAGGCCTGGGCCTCTGTTACTAGGCCCGCCTCCGGAGCAGAGCTCATGCAGAGCCCCTGCTCCCTGCCACTTCTGCTCAGACTTCTCTGCACTGAACTAAGATGGTGCCCACCTTTTATACTCCCTTCTCAATGCACCCAGGAACTGCTTCCTCCCTGCTCCTGCACTACAGGGTTCCCCTTCCTCAGTGTTCCCTCCCCCCACTCCAGCCAGGGACAGGGACTGTCGTGCCCATCTCAGGGGCATATTGGTCGCCCTGCCCCACGGCAATGTGGTGTAATGCATGCAGGTGTCGGGTCCTGATCCACACTGATCCACACTACATCCTTACCTGAGAGTGAGATATCACACCTCTGGGTGAGGTGCAATACCTCTGTAGCAACCGAGCCCTCAGGGTGCTACAGTTCCATTTATCTTCAGCCTAGGTGACGTATTGCGATACAGGGCCGTGATTTTGGCTATAATAGGGTCCCCTAGACCCCTACCCCAAGCTTTTTAAGAGAATCATATATGGCGTGCCAGGAGACTCTATGGAATGCTTTCTCAGCATCCAACGAGAGTATCTAATTACAAATTTTTAACTGCATCTAGCCCAGGAAATACTTTGTGCCTAGTAGCAGGGTCTGCTAGTCAGCGGATTATCCCGGCTGTTAAGCAAGCTACACCACCTGTAGTTTGGACACTTCATTTTTTCAAAGGAAATGCTTCGGGACCACGGGATACTCAGTGAAGAGCATCAGGAGGCACCCCAAGGCATAGGGGCTGGGACTGGCAGTAGGATGCCTTGCGGTGGACAGCCGAGCTCGATCCTTATAAAAGCTTTTTAACTGCAGCAGCTTTAGTGGACGCTACTGGAGCTGGAATTACGCGGCTGCTGGCATGAGACTTGCCCTCCAATAGATCCTTGTAAATGGATTTAAAGTGTATTCATTCAAATTAGAGAGACAATTTAAATTAAAAAGCTTAGAGCTGCCTCCACCACAGGGGGGCTCGCTCGACCCACCAGCGGACAGGCACCAGTATTGGGAGAGGGGGGCTGGCCATCAGGGTTCACCGCGGCTCTGGCACAAACCCGGCAACACGGAGGTGGCACGGGCAGGAGCGGACTGGCCGTGTCGGCTTCTCACTTTTTGGATTTTAGAAGGGCATGACATGCCTATATCTGTGTCTCCCCCTCCTTTTACTCCTCCACCTCTTTTATTTTCGCATGACTATATGTACTTGTCACTTTTCCATGTGTTAGTTATGTCTTCTGAGCAGTTTGTCAGCTTTTGGACACCTTTGAAGGTGTTTTCTATGTGTTTCTATGTGTTTTTGTTTGCCTGCCATTGGTTTTAACGGTGTTCAAAGGTGTTCGTCGAACAGTTCGACGAACAGTTCGGCGAACACACGGGTGTTCGACGAACCGAACCGAACTCGAACACTACGGGGGTGGCTCAACACTAGCAAGCATGCCTGCGCTTCTCAGTGTCTGCGGGATGACAGGCTGGATGGCAGCATTCTGCTGCGGTCCAGCCTGTCATCTCGATGTAGCAGAGCTGAAGCTGTCGTGGGAACCATGGAAAGGTAAGGATGATGTTGCTTTATTATTTTTCTTTTATTGCAGGAGATCGTTGGCTTCAGCTGGAATGGGCGTGATGGTAAGTATGGTTTCATTTAGAACAATAAAGGATTGTGTCTTTATTTCAATTAAAGGACTTTATTCTGGGTGTTTGTGTTTTATTTTAACTTTGACTATGGGGTTAGTAATGGGGGTGTCTTATAGACGCCTCTCCATTACTAACCTGGGCTTGATGTCAGCTGGCATTATAAGCTGACATCAACCCCAGCCCTATTACCCCCTGCCACCGCACCAGGGCAGCATGGAAGAGCGAGGCTAAGTGCCAAAATTGGCGCATCCTATGGATGCGCCATTTCTGGGGCGGCTGACGGCTGGTGTTTCTAGCCTGGGAGGGGGCCAATATTCATGGCTCCCTTCCAGGGCTATTAATATCAGCCCCCAGCTGTCTGCCTAGCCTTTGCTAGCTATTAAATTAGGTGGGACCCCACGTCATTTTTTTGGGGGGGTCCCCCATTTTAATAGCTAGTAAAGGCTATGTATTCAGCTGGGGGCTCATATTAGTAGCCTGGGAAGCTCCGTGGGTATTACCCCCTTCCCAGGCTTCAAACATCTGCCCCAGCTGTCTGCTTAACCTCCGCTAGAGGCTAAAATTAAGGGGAACCCCACGCCAATTTTTTTTAATAATAAATCCTTTATTTTAATACTAAATGACAAGTACAGTAACCAACACTATCACTGTACTTCATATATATGTGACTGACATGTTTCTATCTATCTAATCTATGTGTGATGCTCTATTCTGTCTGTTATAAATTGTCTGGTACAGATGCTGAATTGCCAGCCGGCTTTTTTAAAGAGACAGTGCATGAAAACACTATTATATTTTTTAATAAATCCTTTACACTAAATGACAAGTACAGTAAGCAACACTGTCACTGTACTTCATATATATGTGACTGACATGTTTCTATCTATCTAATCTATGTGTGAGGCTCTATTCCTTCTTGTCTAAATTGTCGGGTACCGGTGTATGCCGCTGCTGAATTGCCGGCCGGCTTTTTTAAAGAAAGCGTCTTCTGAGCAGTTTGTCAGCTTTTGGACACCTTTGAAGGTGTTTTCTATGTGTTTCTATGTGTTTTTGTTTGCCTGCCATTGGTTTTAACGGTGTTCGACGGTGTTCTAAGGTGTTCGACGAACAGTTCGACGAACAGTTCCTCGAACATCCCGGTGTTCGACGAACCGAACCGAACCCGAACACTACGGGGGTGGCTCAACACTATTCCTGAGGCGGACAGCTGTACAAAAATGGGGCAGTACCAGAAGGCCCTTGTTGCGGAACTATTAAAAAAATTCCCATCTGAAAATGCTGGCGGCAGAGGGCACACTTCGTTGCACAACCAAGGAGTACAGAGGAGAGATACACAACTTCAATTCAGCAGAGACAGGGGAACACTGTCAAAGTTCTGGGAGAGTTTTCTCAGACTCTCCCATCGCACAGGCCCTGATGCGCGGGGTACTCTAACAAGGAGTGCAAAGTTTGGGAAGATGCAGAGGGAGTACCTTGCCGACCGTACCAACATCCTTCGTGATTTCTCTGTGCCTTATAATTATTGGGTATCCAAGCTGGATACGTGGAATGAACTGGCGCTCTATGCCTTGGAGGTCCTGGCCTGCCCTACCGCCAGCGTTTTATCAGAGCGGGTTTTTAGTGCCGCTGGTGGAATTATAAGTGATAAGCGCATCCACCTGTCAACTGAAAATGCTGACAGGCTGACTCTTATAAAAATGAACAAGGGCTGGATTGGGCCAGACTTCTCAACACCACGAATGATAGCAGCGTAACATAAACTCAAATCCAGTGACTTTTCTTCGGAGGTATATTCCCATGCACCTTTTCACACCCACACATGGGTATACGCTTCCTGATTTTGGCTATTTGCTCTTGTCCTCCTCCTTTTCCTCATCCTCCACCACCATATCACCAGGGTGACCGTGGTCCGTGATGCAACACCCACATAATTTTTTTAAAGGCTGTTTATGATGCCCGTAAAAAAAATTTTTTTATACAGTATGTTCATGTATACCCCCAGGGGTAAATGTTTGTCAGCCCATACACTTTGTGCATGGGCATTACTAGTATAAGAGGCCCGCTCCTTTCTAATGGGAACATTTTTTTATGAGGCCCTCCTCCACGTCTCTTCCAAGGGTCATTGAAGTGCCTCCAAATTTTGGCAGCCCTTGCATTCACTGCATAGGCCAACACTATGGGAGACTCTCTCCTTTCTAATAGGAATTTGTCGTTACTGTGGCCCTGCTCTATGTGTCATTAAATTCTTAGTAGGGTTTTTCCTATTATTGGTCAGCCGTTGGACTCTCTGAATACACTATAATTGTATAGCAGACCCTCTCCTTTCTAATGGGAACATGTCGTACCTTGTTACTGTGGCTCTGCTCTATGTGACTTTAAATTCTTAGTGGGGTTTTTCCCAAATTTTGGCAGCCCTTGCAGTCACAGCATGGGCATTACCACTATAGGAGACCCGCTCTTTTATAATGGGAACATTATTTTTACTGAGACCCTCCTCTATGTCTCTTCAAAGGGGTATTGGGTTACGTCCAAATTTTTGGCTGCCCTTGCAGTCACTGGATACGCAATAACAGTATAGGAGACCCACTTGTTAATAATGGGAACAACAAAGCATAGCCGGCTGATGGCTCTCTAACAATAACTAGGGCCGACTGCTGGCCTTTTAAGAATAGTAAGGGCCGTCTGATGACCCTATAAAAATAGGCTGTGTCTGATGATGTGTCACACACCACATTGCCAGATAAGGTTGTTAAATGTTAAAATGACATTTCCCGGTGAATGCATTTGTCTTAAAAAATAACGTAAAAAAACCAAAACAATAGGATCTTTCTTTAGTATAAAAAACAGCGTCACCTATTTAACCTCAATGTAATCACATTGTTCAGCTCATGCACCTCCTCCTCCATCTCCGAAATGACCACATCATTCACAAGCTGACAGCACTGCAGCACTTCCTTGGCCAAGCGGCAACAGGCTGTGCTGAATATAACATGCTTAATGCTTAATTGACAAACTGCCCAGCACTGCAGAGTTGTTGAAAGCAAAAAAGAAGCAAGACAAAAATATATCTCATACCCTACCATAATTATATATAAATGTAAAGCAAAATTGCATAATAAATATAGGGTACTTAGTGAACTATTTTTGATCAAAAAAAGTATACAAGCCGTCCCACCAGCGGCAAGGTGACCCTAAATTGGGACGGTACCTATACTGCCTATATTAAAAACCTTACTGTATATCAAAGTTGAAGTAATGCATATAAAAGGGTAGACAAATAGGACCGGGTCCCAACTCCAGACCACCTAGGCCCGTGGTAAGCTACATATATACCAATCAGCTCAACAAAGGGCATGCCACACCCTTAAATTGCACAGAATGCAAACAAGTCAAAAAACCAGACAATGTGAACTGAGGTCTAAGATGGCAGACACACAAGAAACAGAGGCATGTTCACACTAGCAAAAAAGAAGCAAGACAAAAATATATCTCATACCCTACCATAATTATATATAAATGTAAAGCAAAATTGCATAATAAATATAGGGTACTTAGTGAACTATTTTTGATCAAAAAAAGTATACAAGCCGTCCCACCAGCGGCAAGGTGACCCTAAATTGGGACGGTACCTATACTGCCTATATTAAAAACCTTACTGTATATCAAAGTTGAAGTAATGCATATAAAAGGGTAGACAAATAGGACCGGGTCCCAACTCCAGACCACCTAGGCCCGTGGTAAGCTACATATATACCAATCAGCTCAACAAAGGGCATGCCACACCCTTAAATTGCACAGAATGCAAACAAGTCAAAAAACCAGACAATGTGAACTGAGGTCTAAGATGGCAGACATACAAGAAACAGAGGCATGTTCACACTAGCAAAAAAGAAGCAAGACAAAAATATATCTCATACCCTACCATAATTATATATAAATGTAAAGCAAAATTGCATAATAAATATAGGGTACTTAGTGAACTATTTTTGATCAAAAAAAGTATACAAGCCGTCCCACCAGCGGCAAGGTGACCCTAAATTGGGACGGTACCTATACTGCCTATATTAAAAACCTTACTGTATATCAAAGTTGAAGTAATGCATATAAAAGGGTAGACAAATAGGACCGGGTCCCAACTCCAGACCACCTAGGCCCGTGGTAAGCTACATATATACCAATCAGCTCAACAAAGGGCATGCCACACCCTTAAATTGCACAGAATGCAAACAAGTCAAAAAACCAGACAATGTGAACTGAGGTCTAAGATGGCAGACATACAAGAAACAGAGGCATGTTCACACTAGCAAAAAAGAAGCAAGACAAAAATATATCTCATACCCTACCATAATTATATATAAATGTAAAGCAAAATTGCATAATAAATATAGGGTACTTAGTGAACTATTTTTGATCAAAAAAAGTATACAAGCCGTCCCACCAGCGGCAAGGTGACCCTAAATTGGGACGGTACCTATACTGCCTATATTAAAAACCTTACTGTATATCAAAGTTGAAGTAATGCATATAAAAGGGTAGACAAATAGGACCGGGTCCCAACTCCAGACCACCTAGGCCCGTGGTAAGCTACATATATACCAATCAGCTCAACAAAGGGCATGCCACACCCTTAAATTGCACAGAATGCAAACAAGTCAAAAAACCAGACAATGTGAACTGAGGTCTAAGATGGCAGACATACAAGAAACAGAGGCATGTTCACACTAGCAAAAAAGAAGCAAGACAAAAATATATCTCATACCCTACCATAATTATATATAAATGTAAAGCAAAATTGCATAATAAATATAGGGTACTTAGTGAACTATTTTTGATCAAAAAAAGTATACAAGCCGTCCCACCAGCGGCAAGGTGACCCTAAATTGGGACGGTACCTATACTGCCTATATTAAAAACCTTACTGTATATCAAAGTTGAAGTAATGCATATAAAAGGGTAGACAAATAGGACCGGGTCCCAACTCCAGACCACCTAGGCCCGTAGTAAGCTACATATATACCAATCAGCTCAACAAAGGGCATGCCACACCCTTAAATTGCACAGAATGCAAACAAGTCAAAAAACCAGACAATGTGAACTGAGGTCTAAGATGGCAGACATACAAGAAACAGAGGCATGTTCACACTAGCAAAAAAGAAGCAAGACAAAAATATATCTCATACCCTACCATAATTATATATAAATGTAAAGCAAAATTGCATAATAAATATAGGGTACTTAGTGAACTATTTTTGATCAAAAAAAGTATACAAGCCGTCCCACCAGCGGCAAGGTGACCCTAAATTGGGACGGTACCTATACTGCCTATATTAAAAACCTTACTGTATATCAAAGTTGAAGTAATGCATATAAAAGGGTAGACAAATAGGACCGGGTCCCAACTCCAGACCACCTAGGCCCGTGGTAAGCTACATATATACCAATCAGCTCAACAAAGGGCATGCCACACCCTTAAATTGCACAGAATGCAAACAAGTCAAAAAACCAGACAATGTGAACTGAGGTCTAAGATGGCAGACATACAAGAAACAGAGGCATGTTCACACTAGCAAAAAAGAAGCAAGACAAAAATATATCTCATACCCTACCATAATTATATATAAATGTAAAGCAAAATTGCATAATAAATATAGGGTACTTAGTGAACTATTTTTGATCAAAAAAAGTATACAAGCCGTCCCACCAGCGGCAAGGTGACCCTAAATTGGGACGGTACCTATACTGCCTATATTAAAAACCTTACTGTATATCAAAGTTGAAGTAATGCATATAAAAGGGTAGACAAATAGGACCGGGTCCCAACTCCAGACCACCTAGGCCCGTGGTAAGCTACATATATACCAATCAGCTCAACAAAGGGCATGCCACACCCTTAAATTGCACAGAATGCAAACAAGTCAAAAAACCAGACAATGTGAACTGAGGTCTAAGATGGCAGACATACAAGAAACAGAGGCATGTTCACACTAGCAAAAAAGAAGCAAGACAAAAATATATCTCATACCCTACCATAATTATATATAAATGTAAAGCAAAATTGCATAATAAATATAGGGTACTTAGTGAACTATTTTTGATCAAAAAAAGTATACAAGCCGTCCCACCAGCGGCAAGGTGACCCTAAATTGGGACGGTACCTATACTGCCTATATTAAAAACCTTACTGTATATCAAAGTTGAAGTAATGCATATAAAAGGGTAGACAAATAGGACCGGGTCCCAACTCCAGACCACCTAGGCCCGTGGTAAGCTACATATATACCAATCAGCTCAACAAAGGGCATGCCACACCCTTAAATTGCACAGAATGCAAACAAGTCAAAAAACCAGACAATGTGAACTGAGGTCTAAGATGGCAGACATACAAGAAACAGAGGCATGTTCACACTAGCAAAAAAGAAGCAAGACAAAAATATATCTCATACCCTACCATAATTATATATAAATGTAAAGCAAAATTGCATAATAAATATAGGGTACTTAGTGAACTATTTTTGATCAAAAAAAGTATACAAGCCGTCCCACCAGCGGCAAGGTGACCCTAAATTGGGACGGTACCTATACTGCCTATATTAAAAACCTTACTGTATATCAAAGTTGAAGTAATGCATATAAAAGGGTAGACAAATAGGACCGGGTCCCAACTCCAGACCACCTAGGCCCGTGGTAAGCTACATATATACCAATCAGCTCAACAAAGGGCATGCCACACCCTTAAATTGCACAGAATGCAAACAAGTCAAAAAACCAGACAATGTGAACTGAGGTCTAAGATGGCAGACATACAAGAAACAGAGGCATGTTCACACTAGCAAAAAAGAAGCAAGACAAAAATATATCTCATACCCTACCATAATTATATATAAATGTAAAGCAAAATTGCATAATAAATATAGGGTACTTAGTGAACTATTTTTGATCAAAAAAAGTATACAAGCCGTCCCACCAGCGGCAAGGTGACCCTAAATTGGGACGGTACCTATACTGCCTATATTAAAAACCTTACTGTATATCAAAGTTGAAGTAATGCATATAAAGGGTAGACAAATAGGACCGGGTCCCAACTCCAGACCACCTAGGCCCGTGGTAAGCTACATATATACCAATCAGCTCAACAAAGGGCATGCCACACCCTTAAATTGCACAGAATGCAAACAAGTCAAAAAACCAGACAATGTGAACTGAGGTCTAAGATGGCAGACATACAAGAAACAGAGGCATGTTCACACTAGCAAAAAAGAAGCAAGACAAAAATATATCTCATACCCTACCATAATTATATATAAATGTAAAGCAAAATTGCATAATAAATATAGGGTACTTAGTGAACTATTTTTGATCAAAAAAAGTATACAAGCCGTCCCACCAGCGGCAAGGTGACCCTAAATTGGGACGGTACCTATACTGCCTATATTAAAAACCTTACTGTATATCAAAGTTGAAGTAACAAACTGACAAACTGCCCAGCACTGCAGAGTTGTTGAAAGCTGTAACACAGCAGCCTGATCTGTGGCTCTCACCGCTGAACATACAGCCAGGCATGGTCGTGTGTGACAATGGGCAGAACATGGAGACGGAGAAATGACAGCCGGGGTAGATACGATTTCCCTCTATGCCAGTCCTTTCACCGAGCTCCAGAATATGGCTTTGGTGAAATACAACTCCCACTGAGAAGCTGTTTCAGATTGAAAAACATTGTGCCCACCAGAGGATTTGAATCTGAGGGCTAACCTTTCTCACCCGCTCAAGAGCCCCATAGCAGCTGCAAAGTTAGCGCTATCATGAACTCTCCTGAGGTAGAAGCCAAGACACACCAGAGGATTCTCTGTTGGGACCATCCAACCCTGCCGAGAAGCAGTCCTGGCTAAGAAAAGTGTGTGGGAAGGTTCCCGGACACTCTATGGCTGCTTTTTTTCTGAGGAGGAAACACATGCAAACATGGGGAGAACATACAAAATCCTTGCAGATGTTGTCCTTGCTGGGATTTGAACCCAGGATCCCAGCGCTGCAAGGCTTCAGTGCTAACCACTGATCCAATGTACTGCCGTTCACCCTCTAAAATCTAACAGGCTGGAGAAACTTGCACCTACTGACACTCTATCTTCATATCCTTTGTGAGAAAATGTATTTGGGCAGCCACTCAGTCTACCAAATAAAATTCCTGAGAAGGAAATTGGGGATGGCTTCACTACTGGTACTGGGGGCAGTGCTAATACTATGGCATCGTACCATAGATTGCTGGAAATATTCCAGGCTGGTAGGAGGCAAGCAAATTCCCACAGAAAAGTACCAGCAGTAATGTTCAGGCCACATTTCAAGTGCAAGCAGCTTTAGAGGACTTCCTGGGAGAAATAACACACAAGGTAGATGCGGTTTTCCTCTATGCCAGTCCTTTCACCGAGCTATGAACTAGGAACTCTCCTGAAGGAGAAGCCAGGGCCCGCCAGAGGAGTCTCCGGTTCTCTGGTGGGCCCGTCCAACCCTGCCGAAAAGCAGCCCTGGCTAAGAAAAGTGTGGAGAAAGGTTCCCGGACACTCTATGGCTGCTTTTTTTAATGTGGTTATGCATGTTATTTCTCAAAACGCATTACAGATCAGTCCATTGTCCAACTCTATATTCAAGAAATTAAATGCGCAAAGAAAGATGTGTGTGTGTCAAAGCACCACCAAGAGTGAGTTTATGTTGGAGGGGCTGCCATTGCTTCTGCAACAAGCTCAATTACAGGACTTCCTGGGAGAAATGACATGCACGGTTTCCCTCTATGCCAGTCCTTTCACCGAGCTAAATACAACTCTGAGCAACAAAAGTTGTGGACTGGCTCCGTACCGTCCCTGGCCACGTGTTTGTGGTTAGGCGGTCCTTCCCAGTAAGTGCACTGGGGGGGGGCACGGGTAATGTTGTGGGACCCGTGCTTGTGGAAGGCGGTGGCGATACCGGCAAATATGGTGGCGGCTGGGGACCGAGTATGGACACCCGGCCGCCGCCGGCATGAGGTTATGAAAAGCTTCTGCCTCCACGAGCCTAAAAGGCCACATTTCAAGTGCAAGCAGCTGTCAAAAATTTGGCAATATAGTATTGCAGCCTGTGGGTGGGTGGCTGGCTGGCTGCATACTTGCGCTTGCATTCCAGGGAATGGGGTAGGGACAACTGAATGCTGGTCTATGGGAGACCCAAGCATTTTTGCGGCGGCACCCTCGGCAGTCTGTAGAAAGCCTAAAAAGTGCCCAAAACAATAGTGACAGTGCTCAAATGACATGGGGACAGCATGGGGATCACCCCAGGAAGCATTTCTGACCCCCAGGTCACTGCTGTCAACAACGTGCTCAGAGGTATTAAGCCACTTTTACGGATGCACAATAAATCGTTCAAAAACAAAATTGAAACTCTTTTCCTGTGAAATATGTTAAGGAACATCCTTTCCAGGGTAAAGAGTTGTGTATAAGGTAAAATAAATAACCAAAAACAAAAATACTCCTCCACACGTTGGGCTGTGTTCACAAGTAGCATTTTTTATGCATTTTTGCACTTTTGTATTGCTTTCAACCGTGACAAATGCATTCACCGGGAAATGTCATTTTAACAATTTACAACCTTATCTGGCCATGTGCTGAGTGACACATGCATACAGTGCTGAAAAGTCATGGGAACAGCATGGGGAAGACCCTTGGAAGCATCTCTGACACCCAGGTCACTGCGTAAAAGTGTGCCCATCAGAAGTGATCCTTGCCGCATCAGAAGATGCAGACTTGCAACTATCCCCATGCAGTCCTTGTCCCAGGGCAGTGTTCAATTGTACCTCCCCCATTCCTTGCAATGCAAGCGCAAATATGCAGCCAACCACCCACCCGCAGGCTGCAATACTATACTGCTAGCTTGCACTTGAAATGGGGCCTTTCAGTTTGGAGGAGGCCGAAGCTGGCCACTACCTCATGTCTGCGTCGGCGGCGAGGTCTCCATACTCAGTCCCCAGCCGCAACTATTTGTCCCCGGAACCTTCCCCACACTTTTCTTAGCCTGGCCTGCTTTAGGGCAGCATTGGACGAGCCCATCAGACAAACAGAGACTCCTCCGGTGGGCCCTGGCTTCTCCATCAGGGGAGTTGAGAGTACCAAGGTGAGAAGCATGATGATGATGATAGAAGTTAGCATCTGCTTTGTTTTCTTGAAATGCAAGCGTAAGTGTGCAGCCTGCCACCCACCCACCCCCAGGCTGCAATACCATACTTCTTGCTTGCTTGCACTTGAATTTGGGCCTTTTAGGCATGTGGAGGTGGAATCTGGCCACCACGTCATGACTGCGTCGGCGGCCTGGTATCCATACTCAGTCCCCAGCCGCCCGGCGGCCGGGTGTCCACGCTTGGTCTCCAGCCTCCAGGGGGCGGCCGGGTGTCCATACTCGGTCCCCAGCCGCCCCACGGCCGGGTGTCCACACACGGTCCCCAGCCGCCTGGGGGCGGCCGTGTGTCTATAAACGGTCCCCAGCCGCCCCTATTCGTCCCAGTGCACCTTATACATAAGCGTGCATACCAAAACATTACCTGTGCCCTCCCCAGTGCATTTAGTGGGAAGGACAGCCTAACCACAAACACATGGACAAGTGAATGTGGCCAGGGATGGTCCATCTCACTGACGCCTTCACACTGGGTTAATATTGTGGAAGCTTGGACACAGTTGGACACTGGGATGCAACACGTCCTCCAGACATAGAGGATTGCAGGTCCTGGGTCAATCAGGCTTCAACACAAAGTTCAGAAGGTAGACAGCAGCAGTGGTCGGCCTCCTACACAATGAGTAAATTATTCATGATCATGAGGCCATCCATCTCCTTAGCTTTCTGTTCCTTGGAATGCAAGCGCATGTATGTAGTAGCGGCTAGGCCTGAGGTGGTCAGCGTTTTAGCGCATAGCCTACCTCCTCCGAGGATTGCTGGATGTTTTCCTGCTACTATCCCAGTTCTATGACTCCCGTTAAAACAAAGCTTTAGGTGATGAATGATGGATGAGGTGGTGGAAAAGGAGAAAGAGCAGGAGGAATAGGGACCATTCACATCAATATCAGGCCAGTCACCCACACATGTCTTGTAGGATATGTTTCTGTACCAAAAGGAGCGGTTTGGCTACACAGTTATAGGGCATACAGTGAGTGCAATGCCTACCAAAAATTTCGAGGCACTCCAATGCCTCTTGGAAGTGACATGGAGGTCAGAGGGCCTTAACTAAACCGTTTTTTCCATTTATAGCAACTGGGTCTCTTGTACACTGTTGGCCTAAGCAGTGAATGGAAGGCTTTCCAAAAATTATGAGGAACTGCAATGCCCCTTGAAACAGACATGGATTACAGTGTACTAAAAACCTTCTACCCATTATTGGGGAGTGGGTCTCCCTTAGTGTTCGCCTATGCATTGAAAAGCAAAAGCTGACTAAAATTAGGAGGAAAAGCAATGCCCGTTGGAAGAGTCGTGGAGGTTAGAGGTAATTAAAAACAACATTTCAATGCCCCTTGGAAGAGTTGTGGAGTTCAGAGTGGTTTAACAAAAGGGTTTTAATGCCCCTTGGAAGAGACGTGGAGGTCACAGTAGCTTAACAAGACGGTTTTAATGAACCTTGGAAGAGTGGTGGAGGTTACAGTGGAATAAAACGACAATATCAATGCCCCTTGGAAGAGTGGTGGAGGTTGCAGTGGAATAAAAATACAACATCAATGCCCCTTGGAAGAGTGGTGGAGGTCGCAGTGGAATAAAAAGACAATATCAATGCCCCTTGGAAGAGTGGTGGAGGTCCCAGTGGAATAAAAAGACAATATCAATGACCCTTGGAAGAGACGTGGAGGTCACAGTAGCTTAACAAGATGATTTTAATGCCCCTTGGAAGAGACGTGTGTAACATACCTGGTGGCGGGCTTGCATGGTGCACCATCTCTCGCTATGCAAGATCGCAAACTTGATCTTCAGTCCAGTCTGCTAGCCTGGCTTCTATTCATGCGGTCTGTTTGTCTCTGTTCTGACTGCTTAGGGCGTGGTCCGGTTACTGGAAGCTGGTGCCTGAGCAACTCTAACATTCAGTGTCCTCCTTGACTCTGAATGTGCCAGGTCCTGTTCTGTTCTTGCCTGTCCGCCAACCTGGGGTCTGTATTCCCAGGCCTGTCTGAACTATCTCCTAGCCTGTTGTCTGTCCGCCTTCCTGGAGGCTGTATTTCCAGGCCAGTCTGAACACGCTCCTAGCCTGTTTGTCCCGCCTTCTGGGGGCCGCATACCCAGACCCGCTCCTGTATCTCGCTGCAGTGTCAGTTCCTGTCTGAACACTCAGTTCCTGTCTGAACACTCTCCTAGTCTGTTACCTGTTTTTCTCTATGTCCGTACCTTCCCTTTTTCTGCAGAGTCTGAACCTGCACCTAACTCCTACTCGTTGTCGCTGTACTTCCGTTTGTGAGTTTAGAGTCCACTCGCTACTTCATTGCAAGTATCTTGTGAGTATCTGGTTCTGCCTTTCCCTTCCAGTCTGGTCCGTGTGAACAGAGCCCTGTCCCCTCTGCTCTGCCTTTGCTCACCGCTCCGGCGGTTTAGCTCTGCTCTGCCTTGCTCACCGCTCCGGCTGTTTCTGCCCGCTCTGCCTTGCTCACCGCTCCGGCGGTTTATCTCTGCTCTACCTTACTCACCGCTCTGACGGCTCCTGCCCGCTCTGCCTTGCTCACCGCTCCGGCGGTTCCTGCCTGCTCTGTCTTGCTCACCGCTCCAGCGGTTCCTGCCTACTCTGCCTTGCTCACCGCTCCGGCGGTTTCTCCCTGCCCTGCTTGCTCACTGCTCCGGCGGTACCTCTCTGCTCCGCCTTGCTCACCGCTCCGGTGGTTCCTCTCTGCTCTGCTTGTCTACCGCATCTGCGGTTCTGTTCCTGAATCCCAGTCTGTACTGGACCCTATCCAGCCTGTGCTCCAACCTGCTAGTACCTCTCCGTCTGCACGCCAGCTGTACTTGTCAGTACCCTCCTGTCTGCATACCAGCCGTGCCTGCCAGTATCCTCCTGTCTACACTCCAGCCGTGCCTGCCAGTGCCCACCTGTCTGCATGCCAGCCGTGCCTGCCAAAACCCACCTGTCTGTGTGCCAGCCAAACCTGCCTGTTCCTGTATTCCCCGGTGTGGGTCAACAGCCGTGTCCGGGGTCTGGCCGGGAGTAGCACCTCATCCCTCTGCTCGGTTCCTCCCTGGTGCACAGCGTCGTTAGCTGTCGTGCGACCTTGGTCGGATCGGGTTGATACTTAGTTACGCCCCTCCAGGCACTCTCCGGTTCATGGCACAGTGGAATCACTAAATCACACACACGCCAGTCAGCCCGGGCATGTGCATAACAGTTTGCTAAGGCCATGGTTCCCGTTGAGCCCCACGGCCCTTCGCTCTCAGAGACATTTTCTGGCAAAAATGTGCATCAAGAAACTTTTTTTTCGCAAGCTGATGTCCAGGCTATGTACGCACCAGTCCAAATGGAGCTTTCTGCACCCGTTCCTGCAGATCCGCCACGGTACTATGGGGATCCTAAACAAAGCCGAGCGTTTGTGGAGCAATGCATGCTTCATTTCAAGTTCTACCCTCTCTATTTTCCGATTGGGCTAAAGTGGCATTTATGATATCCTACCTAGCGGGTGATGCCTTGAAATGGATCACCCCCCTATGGGAAGCATGGGATCCTATCGTCCTTGACTTGCAGGCCTTCCTGGTGGCCTTTCTAATGGTCTTCGATGACCCCAATCCTGAAGCCTCTGCTAAAGCTTCCCTTCCCAATATCCCGGAGCAGCCCCGATGGTTAATGTGTGTGGGTAACTCACCAGTTCTCCAGCCTGAAGAGACTGCTGCCCACCCAGAATCCACACAGGATTACTACGCTCTACAGAATACTTCTCTTCCCAACCTCAAGAGGCAGTCCAGACGTGCTAGGCGTAGAGGCAAGCCATCACGCCAGGTTCTGTCCTCCCAAAGACCTCCTGTTCCCCAGCCTGTAGAAGCAGCTACCCGCACGGAATCCATGAAAGTTGACCATGTTCGGCAGGCAAAGCAGAGGCCGGAATTCAGTCACGAAATCGGATTGCAGTCCCGCTGCGGTTGTTTGGAACCCCCTGACGGTCTTTGTCCAGTGAAGGTTGGAGAATCCCAAGACATTAGGCCTGTAGGAGAGGCTGCCCTGTGCGTTAGTGTTTCCTCTCCACAGATGACCATGACTTCGGATTAATCGGAAGTTTCGGGCTTAAAGCCTTGAAGAGTCAGTGTCTGATTCCCGTCTGAAAACTCCAGAAGCCGGTTTGGGCATTGTCTGCAGAAGGACGAGCCCTACTCATAAACAGTCAAAAGATGTCTGTGCAAATTAAGCTCCAGATTGGAGCATTACACTTGAAGAAGCTTTCCTTTCAGGTGCTGACTGGTTTACCCACAAGTCGTCCAGAGCCGAGAGATCTAGTGCCCGCTCAGGTCTGGAGACCTTGCATGGTGTATCTTGGAGGACTGTTAAGGTACAAGGGGTGTCCAGTCCCCATATCTTCAGGACAGTCAGCAATGTCTTCTTCTTCTTCACCAGATCTGCTAGTCGCTGACTCGCTGTGCGCTGAAGACTCCGAAGGAAGAGAAGCGAAGCCAATGTCCCCACAAAGTCTCGATGATTGTACCAATGATCTGGCTTCAGGTACCGTCCTGCCTCACAGACATGTCATCTCTGAAACCAGTTTTAGGATGGTCCCAAAGCATGGACTCTCCATCTTTAATAAATCTGGCCTTGTGTCCATCGAGGCTGTGGATACCCCCAAGTCTCTGCACCCCTCTAACCAGGCGGAGGACCTCCAGTTGCCTACTGAATCCTCCGGGGTGCTACCTGATAACAAATGGAGTGAGACTTTCCTACACCCTGTACCTGATACCTCGCCCGCTTCATCCAGAGAGCTTGACCAAGTGGACCCCGAAGCACTGGTTACCCCCGAGTCTCTGCACTCCTCCAACCAGGCGGAGGACCTCCAATTGTCTCCTGAACCCTCCGGGGTGCTACCTGATAACAAATGGACAGAGACTTTCTTACACCCTGTACCTGGTACTTCACCCACTTCATCTGCTGCTGAGGATGGCTTGATAGGAGGAAGTATCCTAGTTACCAAGATGATGAGACCAGTTTCATTTCCTCTAGTAGAAAGAAGAGGTAATCCTCTTGAAGAGAAGGATTGGCCTCCCAATTCTCTGCAGAACACTCTTGCAGGCTTGAAGAAGAGGGGGCGTAAGGGGGGGGTACTGTAACATATCTGGTGGCGGGCTTGCATGGTGCACCATCTCTCACTATGCAAGATCGCAAACTTGATCTTCAGTCCAGTCTGCTAGCCTGGCTTCTATTCATGCTGTCTGTTTGTCTCTGTTCTGACTGCTTAGGGCGGCGGCCCGGTTACTTCCTGTTGCTTGTAGCTGCTGTGGGCACACCCCTAATGCGTCCTCAGCCTATTGCTGTCTGTCACTGGATATTTAAACCAGCTCCACCTGGAAGCTGGTGCCTGAGCAACTCTGACATTCAGTGTGCTCCTTGACTCTGAATGTGCCAGGTCCTGTTCTGTTCTTGCCTGTCCGCCAACCTGGGGTCTGTATTTCCAGGCCAGTCTGAACACGCTCCTAGCCTGTTCGTCCCGCCTTCTGGGGGCCGCATACCCAGACCCGCTCCTGTATCTCACTGCAGTGTCAGTTCCTGTCTGAACACTCAGTTCCTGTCTGAACACTCTCCTAGTCTGTTACCTGTTTTTCTCTATGTCCGTACCTTCCCTTTTTCTGCAGAGTCTGAACCTGCACCTAACTCCTACTCGTTGTCGCTGTACTTCCGTTTCTGAGTTTAGAGTCCACTCGCTACTTCATTGCAAGTATCTTGTGTGTATCTGGTTCTGCCTTTCCCTTCCAGTCTGTTCCATGTGAACAGAGCCCTCTCCCCTCTGCTCTGCCTTTGCTCACCGCTCCAGCGGTTTATCTCTGCTCTGCCTTACTCACCGCTCCGGCGGTTCCTGCCCGCTCTGCCTTGCTCACCGCTCCGGCGGTTTCTGCCCGCTCTGCCTTGCTCACCGCTCCGGCGGTTTATCTCTGTACTGCCTTACTCACCGCTCCGGCGGTTCCTGCCCGCTCTGCCTTGCTCACCGCTCCGGCGGTTTCTGCCCGCTCTGCCTTGCTCACCGCTCCGCGGTTTCTCTCTGCTCTGCCTTGCTCACCGCTCCGGTGGTTCCTGCCTGCTCTGCCTTGCTCACCGCTCCGGCGGTTCCTGCCTGCTCTGGCTTGCTCACCGCTCCGGCAGTTCCTGCCTGCTCTGTCTTGCTCACCGCTCTGGCGGTTCCTGCCTGCTCTGCCTTGCTCACCGCTCTGGCAGTTCCTGCCTGCTCTGCCTTGCTCACCCTCCGGCGGTTCCTGCCTACTCTGCCTTGCTCACCGCTCCGGCGGTTTCTCCCACCTCTGCTTGCTCACCGCTCCGGCGGTACCTCTCTGCTCCGCCTTGCCCACCGCTCCGGCGGTTCCTCTCTGCTCTGCTTGTCTACTGCATCTGCGGTTCTGTTCCTGAATCCCAGTCTGTACTGGACCCTATCCAGCCTGTGCTCCAACCTGCTAGTACCTCTCCGTCTGCACGCCAGCCGTACTCGTCAGTACCCTCCTGTCTGCATACCAGCCGTGCCTGCCAGTATCCTCCTGTCTGCACTCCAGCCGTGCCTGCCAGAGCCCACCTGTCTGCATGCCAGCCGTGCCTGCCAATACCCACCTGTCTGTGTGCCAGCCTAACCTGCCTGTTCCTGTATTCCCCGGTGTGGGTCCACAGCCGTGTCCGGGGTCTGGCCTGGAGTAGCACCTGGTCCCTCTGCTCGGTTCCTCCCTCGTGCATGGCGTCGTTAGCCGTCGTGCGACCTTGGTCGGATCGGGTTGATACTTAGTTACGCCCCTCCAGGCACTCTCCGGTTCATGGCACAGTGGAATCACTAAATCACGCACACGCCAGTCAGCCCGGGCGTGTGCATAACAACGTGGAGTTCAGAGTGGTTTAACAAGACGGTTTTAATGCCCCTTGGAAGAGACGTGGAGGTCACAGTAGCTTAACAAGATAGTTTTAATGCCCCTTGGAAGAGACGTGGAGGTCCCAGTGGAATAAAAAGACAATATCAATGAAAATTAGGACGGAGGAACTTACAATGCTACTTACAAGAGCCATGCAGTACAGCATATTAAAACCATTATTCCCATTATTGGGGAGTGGGTCTCCCATAGACTTAGCCTATGCCTTCCAAGCAAAAGCTGCCAAAAATTAGGATGGAGGAACTTGCAATGCTGGCAACACGGACCACGGTCACCCTGGTGGTATAGTGGTGGTGGAGGCTGAGAATAAGGAGAAGAGCAAAAAACAGCCGAAATGAGGAAGCGTATACCCATGTGTGGGTGTGAAGCGGTGCATGGGAATACACCTCCCGAAATAACACAGTGGATTTGACTTTATGTTACTCTGCTGTAATTTGGTGGTGATGAGAAGTCTGGCCCAATCCAGCCCTTGTTCATTTAGATAAGGGTCAGCTTGTCAGCATTGTCAGTTGACAGGCGAGTGCGCTTATCAGTTATAATTCCACCATTGGCACTAAAAACACGCTCCGATAACAGGCTAGCGGCAGGGCAGGCCAGGAACTCCAAGGCGTACAGAGTGAGTTCATTCCAAGTGTCCAGCTTGGATACCCAATAATTAAAAGGCACAGAGGAATCACGGGGGACGCTGGTACGGACGGCAAGGTACTCCCTCACCATCCTTTGAAACTTTCCACTCCTTGTGAGAGTACCCCACGCCTCAGGGCCTGTAAGCTGGGCGGGTCTCAGAAAACTGTCCCAGAACATTGACAGTGTTCCCTTGCCTCTGCTGGATTGGAGTTGCATCTCTCTCACCTATACGCCTTGGTTGGGCAACGAACTGTGACCTCTGCCGCTAGCGTGTTCAGATGGGAATTTTTTTAACAGTTCTGCAGCAAGGGCCTTGTGGTACTGCCCCATTTTTGTAGACCTCTCCACCTCAGGAATAAGAGAGTGAAAGTTCTCTTTGTAGCGGGGGTCTAAAAGTGTCACCAACCAGTAATGACGCGAGAGTCACGGTTAAAACAGCGTAACATAAAGTCAGCCATGCGTGCCAGAATGGTAATTGGCAAGACTTCAGTGTCCTCACCAAGATGACGACTGACCATGCTCTCCTCCTCCTCCTCCCCCCTGTCCTCAGGCCACCCACGCTGAACCGACGGTATGACAGTTGTTCAGCTACTACCGTCTACAGTGCATGATACCAGCTCCTGTTCTTCCTCCTCCTCCTCCTCCTCCTCTCCCTCATTGTCCCCAATGCACGTTGGGATGAGATGAGGCTGGGCTGTGTGTAATCGGCCGCTACGGCTTCTTGATCCATCTTATCATACTCTGGCTGCAATGCCTCCTCTTTCAATTCTCTGCAGAGAGTGTTGCAAAAGACAGACAAGTGGGGTGCTGACGCTAATGATAGCGTCATCGCCACTCACCATCTTGGTGGACTCCTCAAAGTTTGTCAGGATGGTACATATGTCAGACATCCAGGTCCACTCCTGAGGTCTTATGTGTGGAGTCTGACCTGAATATTGACGGCCTTGTTGCAGCTGGTACTCCACAACTGCTCTCTTCTGCTCACAAATCCTTTGCAACATGTGGAGGGTAGAGTTCCAACGTGTGGGGACATCACGCACCAGTCGGTGTGCCGGAAGCTGCAAATGCTGCTGCAACACAGCAAGGGCGGCGGAAGCTGTAGCCGACTTGCGAAAATGAGCTGACAGGCTGCGTACTTTGACGATCAGATCTGGCAACTCGGGGTAAGATTTATGAAACCGCTGAACCACGAGGTTAAGCACATGAGCTAGTCATGGTACGTGTGTGATCTCGCCTTGCCTCAGAGCCGCCACCAGGTTACGGCCATTGTCACACGCGACCATGCCTGGATGTAGGTTCAGCGGTCTCAGCCACAGATCTGTCTGCTCTTTCACAGCTGTCCACAACTCACAAGCAGTGTGAGGTTTATCACCTAAGCTTATGAGTTTCAGCACAGCCTGTTGCCGCTTGGCTGAGGCAGTCCTGCAGTGTTTCCAGCTTGTAACTGATGTGGTGATATCTGAGATGGAGGCTAAACATGAGGAGGAGGAGGAGGATGATGTGCATGAACTGTACACTGTGGGGGCAACTCTGACTGACATAGGGCCTGCAATCCTCGGTGTGGGGAAGATGTGTTCCGTCCCAAGGTCCGACTGGGTCCCGGCATCCACTATGTTTACCCAGTGTGCCATCAGGGAGATGTACCGTCCCTGGCCACAAGCACTTGTCCATGTGTCCGTTGTCAGATGGACTCTCCCAGTAACTGAGTTGTTGAGGGCACGGCAGATGTTTTGGGACACGTGCTTGTGTAGTGCGGGGATGGCACACCGGGCAAAATAGTGTAGGCTGGGACCAAGAACCGAGGGACGGCCACCGCCATAAGGTTGCGGAAGGATTCCGTCTCCACCAGCCTAAAAGGCAGCATTTCCAACGCAAGCAGTCGTGAAATGTGCGAATTTAGGACTGTGGCCTGTGGAGCATTGGCTGTGAATTTGCGCTTTCGTTCAAAGGTCTGGGATATGAACAATTGAATGCTGTGGTGGGACGTGGACGTTAATGCTGTTTCTTGAGAAACTGCCATAACAAGTGAAGACTGAGAGGAGGGGGCATCTTTGCATGAAGTATGGACAGGGGATTGCCTTGCACGCACAACAGGGGGTTCTCTTACACACACAACAGCGGAAGAAGCAGTGCTGACACTGGTCGGGGACCCTGGGGTTCGCCCAACAAAGTCGGGTGCTTTGCTGACATGTGCCTGATCATGCTGTTGGTGGCCAGGTTGGCAGTTTTGTCACCCCTGCTGATGCTGGCCTGGCAGGTGGTACAAATGGCCTTTTGGGGGTTATCAGCAGAGTCTTAAAAAAAATTCCAGACTCTGGAAGACCTACCGGTTGTACTGGCAACGTCCCTCGTGTTGGTGTTACGGGGAACGGTTGCCCGCCTTCTGTCTGCGGCCACCACACTGCTTCTTCCTGCCTGTTGGGGTACTCTGCCTCCCCCTGTGTGCTGCTGGCCTCGCTCTGCGTGTCCTCCTGCCACGTTGGGTCAGTTACTAGATCATCCACCACCTCCTCCTCTTCCACTTCCGCACCACGGTCCTCCTCCTCACTTCGTGGCAATTGTGTCTCGTCATCGTCCACCTCTTGTGACAAATTGCCAGCTTCGCCTTCCTGTTGCCGTTGCTGTTCAAATATTTGGCCATCACTACATAGGATCTCCTCTTCCACCACTTCAAGCGGAGCAGGCGAGGGCCCGAAATATGGAAATGGACCAGTGAAGAGCTCTTCAGAGTGTCCAACTGTGGGATCAGTTGCTGTCTGACGACACTCGGTATGGTGGGAGAAAGGAGCATCAGGGTGAGGAGGAGTATGCGGTCGAGACTCACGTCTACTAAGAATTGACCTTGTGGAAGACAGACCGGAGGTGGTGGTGCCCAGGTGACTGAAAGTATTATCTGCTATCCAATTAATAACCTGTTCACACTGATCAGTTGGCAATAGTGGTGTTGTTGTGTGCTTCCCTAGTAATTCGGTCAAGAACTGGAAGCGAGAAGATGTTGCTGTTGGTTGTGGCACATTTTCACCTTGGCCACAGCGCCGTCCTCTGCACGCACCATCACCAGAACGTCCAGTTCCACGTCCCTTGCCACGCGCCTTGCCCATTGTAAATGAAGTAAAATAGCTTACACTCGCTCTATCAATGGCAAAAGGGTAATAAAAAGGAGATTAGAACCGTGGAAGAGGAAAAACACAGTTCTATTTCTCTGGCCTATACCAGAATCTTTTAAACAGATATATTTGTGTCTGAACAGTCAGCAAGACACTCAAACTGTTTTTTTTTATGGAAAAAAGGCAAAAAGGTGGATTACACCCAGATTTGAACCGTGGAAGAGGAAAACCACAGCTTTATTTCTCTGGCCTGCACCAGAATCTTTTAAACAGATATATTTGTGTCTGAACAGTCAGCGAGACACTCAAACTGTTTACTTTTATGGATAAAAGGCAAAAAGGTGGATAACACCCAGATTTGAACCGTAGAAGAGGAAAACCACAGTTCAAATTTCCTGGCGTATATTAGACTGTTTTAATTAGATATATTTGTGTCTGAACAGTCACCGAGACACTCAAACTGTTTATTTTATGGAAAAAAGGCAAAAAGGTGGATAACACCCAGATTTGAACCATGGAAGAGGAAAACCACAGTTATAATTTCCTGGTGTATACCAGACTTTTTTAAATAGATATATTTGTGTCTGAACAGTCAGCGAGACACTCAAACTGTTTTTTTTTTATGGAAAAAAAGGCAAAAAAGTGGATAATACAGAGATTTGAACCGTGGAACAGCAAAACCACAGTTCTAGTTATCTGACCGAAACCGGACTCTTTTAAACAGATATATTTGAGTCTGAAAACTCACAGACACACTCAATTTTTTTTTTTTTTGGGGGGGGGGAATACCAAAAGGTTAATAAGATGGGTATTTGTACAGTCAGACTGAGGAAAAGAAAAGGATTTAAATGAAAAAAAAAAGATTTTTCCTGGCCCCTGAGACCTGGGGCTAAGTCTAGCAATTTGAGTAGCAGCAGCCCACAGGACTGTAATACAGTGTTTGTTGGTATAACCACTGCATTTCCTATGCAGCCTGCCAGCCTGATATCTGGGATGGATATTAGTCCTCAGAAGGACTGTTTGTTTGATTTTGCAGGCTTTAGAGACCCTACACTACCTATTTCGCAGTATAAATCTCTCCCTAGCTCAGCAGCACTCTCCCTACACTGTCTGATCCGGAGCGACTGTGTCCAAGATGGCGGCACCCGGTTTTAAATACTCGAGGTGATGCTGTGCGGCTAGCCAATCACTGTAATGCCCACAACCAACATGGCTGCGGCATTACAGTGACTGTCTGGCAATCCCTGCATGTTCCTTGGCTCTGTAAACAGCGCGAAACATGCAGGGAGGAGACCCAAGCTCCCGCCCAAGAAACCCGAAAATGCTCGGTGCTCGCTGAACATCCCGAGTAGTGAGATGCTCGGGCGAGTGTCTCGCCCAGGGGGAATATATGGGGGGGGACTCGGTACCCGGGCCTTTAACTCCTTGGGATGTCACGGCAGTCGGCTCCCGGGCCCGTCCTCTGGGTCACTCTTTAAAAGGGGTTTTAGTGTTTTTAGCTTGTCTCGTGACGCCACCTGTGGTTTATGGTAATAGTTACCGGCGCTGCTGCAGACCTCCGGGGGTGATGGGATGGCAGCCGGGATGTTTCTGCTCCCCACAGGCGGAGCGGGCCCCCGGGGCAGTGTAGGTGCAGATGCTGATGCTGGGTGTTGTAGTGCAGGCGCGGTGGGGTGATGGAAATAACCGATAGAGACAGTGGAGTGCAGTCATCCGAGTTTACTCACAGTTTTTTTCAGGTTCCTCGGGTACACTGTCCAGGTGTCAGACTCCCACGTCGCACTGCGTTTTCCAGGTAGGGGGTTCAGCACTCCTTCAGGTGTATCAGAAGCACTTTACGGGACCCCCTGTCTTTATGTTCCTTCCTCGGCCCCACACACAGTCCCGATCGGGTACTCTGAAGTCCCTCTGGGCAGCCTGGAGTTCCCGGACCTACTTGATGCCCTTCACGGCGACTATGGTGAGGCAGTGGCAACTGCACCATGGAAGTGCAGAAGCCTCCGGTTTTTCCAGCCGAGACCTGGAGTAACACGGCTGGTCCAGGGACCGGTTCCCTTCCTGCGCCTGATCCCTCTGACGCCTGGCAGATTTGGGCGTACGGGTGCTGTCCTGCACTCACCGTACCCCCTGGGATCCCTTCTGTTACCGGAGCCTTCCTCCCTGACTCCCCTCGCACTCCTGGGCCTCCATCTTACTAGGCACCTTTCTGGAGCAGAGCTCCTGAAGAGACTCTGCTCCCCTCCTCTCCTTACTGCTCACTTCACTGCACAGCACTGCACTGCCACCCTAAGATGGCTTCCCTTTATATATACCTCCTTATTCAAGTGCTCCCCTGTCCTGCGTTCACCACCCACACCTACTACTGGTTCCCCCTCTCTTTGATTCCCCCCACTCCAGCCAGGGACAGGGCTCAGCAGTAACACAGTGCATCTTGCCCTTCCTGCCGGCCTGGAGTAGTGTAGTGTTGAATGCGGGTGTTGGGGTCCAGGGCAGTACTTCCTCCTTACCTGAGAGAAGGAGATGCCACACCTCAGGTGAGGTGCAGTACCTCTGTGGCGACTGAACCCTCAGGGACGCCACATTCCCCCCTGGCAAAACACAGCACGTCCGCGGGCTGGAACAGAGTAAAACACGGTATATTAAAGACATGCAAAATTTTAGAATGCATTCGCATATAAGATTATAAACAAACTTTCTTCCCTTTATGGGAGGCACTTTTTCTTGAACGTTACTGGTTACATTTTTAGAAACATTATAAAACTTTTTAAATAACATTTTCCTTTACACTTATAAAACATTTTCTTAAAGTTACGGTGAGTCCCAATACCAGGTGTCCATTTCACTGGTAAAGGCGCAATTTGAGCAGCATGAGGGACCCGCCTGAAAACCCTCAACGTAGGCCCTGGGCGTGGCTACAGGGCATAAGTGATCCAGGTGTTGGATCACGTCTTCGGCCACGCCAAACGGGTTTTTGTTCAGTGGTCTTTTTAGTATAAAACCAATAGAGGGCACTTTTATAAGTGCAACTACAGTATATACAATGGAAAGTTTTTGGCTGCTCACAGTCCTCAGCCTACAAGTCTTTATACCCTCACGGGTAACTAGAGGCACACATAATTTTTAGTTCACACAAAACAATTTTCCTTTACTGCACCCTTACGGGTAACTATTGTACAATGTTCAGTTCCACTTACTCTAGTGATAGTGTCCCCGCCGGGGGTAGGCCTGGTTCTTGCCGACTGACCCAGCCGGGTCATCAGCCTCAGGCTGCAGGGGCATGTCCTCCTCGACCACTCTGTGTACTTGGAGGGCATACCACCTGCTTTCCCCGTGGTGTCTGGTGTTTTAGATATTTCTCCCTCCAGGGTGAGGGGGGTCTCTTGTCGCTGCAAGCCAGGGGCAGAGGCTTGGTCCTGGCTTAAGTCCATGCTGGCTGCCGGGTGCGGTCTGTCTAGATTGGTTAAGACCACACCCTGTCTCCACTGCTTCTCTCCTCCCTTTCTCCTATTTCGGGGGTGGTTCCATGGCAACCTGTTGTCAGTCACTCTTAGGAGTGCCCCCCCCACTTTGACAGACACATCTACATACATGGTCACTGTGGCTTGGGGCAGGCCTCCCTTTTGGCGCCATTCTGGAAGCCGGCCCATGATGGGAGGTGATTCTTTGTTGTCTTTGAGTACTCACATAATGGCGCCCATTCTTCTGGGGTGGTCGCCACATTCAGTGAAGAAGCACAGTTCAAATAAGGCACACAGTACCCGGTGATAACGGGCACGAAATCCTGTTCGTGACGCCAGCAAAGAGTAGTGTCTCGCCCAGGGGGAATATATGGGGGGGAGACTCGGTACCCGGGCCTTTACCTCTTTGTGATGTCACGGCGGTAGGCTCCCGGGCCCGTCCTCTGGGTCACTCTTTAAAAGGGGTTTTAGTGTTTTTAGCTTGTCTCGTGACGCCACCTGTGGTTTATGGTAATAGTTACCGGCGCTGCTGCAGACCTCCGGGGGTGATGGGATGGCAGCCGGGATGTTTCTGCTCCCCACAGGCGGAGCGGGCCCCCAGGGCAGTGTAGGTGCAGATGGTGATGCTGGGCGTTGTAGTGCAGGCGCAGTGGGGTGATGGAAATAACCGACAGAGACAGTGGAGTGCAGTCATCCGAGTTTACTCACAGTTCTTTTCAGGTTCCTCGGGTACACTGTCCAGGTGTCAGACTCCCACGTCGCGCTGCGTTTGCCAGATAGGGGGTTCAGCACTCCTTCAGGTGTATCAGAAGCACTTTACTGGACCCCCTGTCTTTATGTTCCTTCCTCGGCTGACTTCCGGTGCTGGGTCTTCTCCCTCCTGCCCTGCGCTCCCCACACACAGTCCCGATCGGGTACTCTGAAGTCCCTCTGGACAACCTGGAGTTCCCGGACCTACTTGATGCTCTTCACGGCGACTAGGGTGAGGCTGTGGCAACTGCACCATGGAAGTGCAGAAGCCTTCGGTTTTTCCAGCCGAGACCTGGAGTAACACGGCTGGTCCAGGGACCAGTTCCCTTCCTGCGGCCTGATCCCTCTGACGCCTGGCAGATTCGGGCGTATGGGTGCCGTCCTGCACTCACCGTACCCACTGGGATCCCTTCTGTTACCGGAGCCTTCCTCCCTGACTCCCCTCGCACTCCTGGGCCTCCATCTTACTAGGCCCCTTTCTGGTGCAGAGCTCCTGAAAAGACTCTGCTCCCCTCCTCTCCTTACTGCTCACTTCACTGCACAGCACTGCACTGCCACCCTAAGATGGCTTCCCTTTATATATACCTCCTATTCAAGTGCTCCCCTGTCCTGCGTTCTCCACCCACACCTACTACTGGTTCCCCCCACTCTTTGATTCCCCCCACTCCAGCCAGGGACAGGGCTCAGCCGTAACACAGTGCATCTTGCCCTTGCTGCCGGCATGGAGTAGTGTAGTGTTGAATGCGGGTGTTGGGGTCCAGGGCAGTACTTCCTCCTTACCTGAGAGAAGGAGATGCCACACCTCAGGTGAGGTGCAGTACCTCTGTGGCGACTGAACCCTCAGGGGCGCCACACGAGTACCGAGCAGTGTCGAGCATGCTCGCTCAACACTAATGGGCACACTTTTAGGCAGTGACCTGGGAGTCAGAGATGCTTCCAGAGGTCTTCCCCATGCTGTCCCTATGTCTTTTCAGCACTGTATGCATGTGTCTGATAAGGTGTCACACACCACATGGCCAGATAAGGTTGTAAAATGTTAAAATGACATTTCCTGGTGAATGAATTTGTCTTGGTTGAAAGCAATGCAAAAGTGAAAAAACGCATCAAAAACGCTATGTGTGAACATAGCCCAAGCTGTGGAGGAGTATTTTTGTTTTTGATTATTTATTTTGCTTTATATGCAAGTCATTACCCTGGAAACGATGTTCCTTAACATATTTCCCAGGAAAATCCGTTTTGGTTCCTTTTTGTATGTTTTATTGTGAGTCCGTAAAAGTGGCGTAATACTCTGACCGCAGTGATCTGGGAGTCAGAGATGCTTCCAGGGGTCTTCCCCATGCTGTTCCCATGTCATTTGAGCACTGTTCCCATCGATTTGGGCAATTTTTAGGCCCTCTGCAGACCGCCGGGGGGAGCTGCCTGAAAAATGCTCGAGTTTCTCATAGACTTACATTGGGCTCGTTGCTCGGGTCAAGCACCCAAGTATTCCAATTTGCTTGACCCGAGCAACGAGTAACCGAGCATTTTAGTGCTCGCTCATCACTAATCATCACTGAACTTCTGGAATGAGTTTGTTGCACTGAAAGTAAAAGGGCCGAATAATATTGCACGCCCCACTTTTCAGTTTTGAATTTGTTAAAAAAGTTTAAAATATCAAATAAATTTCGTTCCACTTCACGATTGTGTCCCACTTGTTGATTCTTCCCCAAAAAATTAGAATTTTATATCTTCATATTTGAAGCCAGAAATGTGGCAAAAGGTAGAAAAGTTCAAGGGGGCCAAATACTTTCACAATTCACTGTATCTATAAGGCAGCTGAGCTGTCACTCACAGAACTGACAGCCCGACACGACTGTGCTATCCATAAGGCGGATGAGCTGTCACTCACAGCAATGACAGCCTGATACACCTCTGCTATCCATAGGGTGCCTGGGCTGTCACTCACAGCATTGACAGCCTGACAAACCCCTGCTATCCATAGGGCACCTGAGCAATCACTCACAGCACTAACAGCCCGACACGCTCCTGCTATCCATAAGGCAGATGAGCTGTCACTCACGGTACTGACTGCCCGACACACCCCTGCTATCCATAGGACATCTGAGCTCTCAGTCACAGCACTGACAGCCTGACACACCCCTGATATCTGTATGGTGCCTGAGCTATCACTCACAACATTGACAGACGACACACCACTGCTATCCATAGGGTGTCTGAGTTGTCACTCACAGCACTGACAGCCCGATACACCCCTGCTATCCATAGGGCGCCGCTATCACCCACAGCACTGACAGCCTGACACACTCCTGCTATCCATAAGGCGGCTAAGCTGTCGGGCACAGCACTTACACCCCAACATGCCCTTGCATTCCATAGGGCGAGTGTCGGATTCTTTACAGAATCATTCAGCTTTGATTATTGCACGCTCTTTTTATTTACCGGTATATATACTTCAGTCATCTTCTCATCATTTCTTCATGCATGCCCATCTGCATTGTGCCATCCTTTGGGCCCTCTAACTCCTCTGTCCATTTTTTCTTTTGTCTGGTTCTTAACCTTGTATAGATTCCTTGTACTGTATTTTTATATATTTTTATCTACTTTTCAATAAAGTTGTTCACTTTGGCATTTATGTATGGTAATAGTAATGCTTCTCATGTAATGCTGGTCTTTATGATATATTGACTTAGTGTAAATTGTATACTCAATTGGACAACTTGACCTGATGGAAATGGTTAAACTTGGATGTTCCTTTAGTATTTGATATGCAAATGGAGTAAAGCAGACACAGTTGCAATTTTCAGAACTTTATTTGGAAACATGGTTACATGCAAACACTCTAGCTCGGTCAGTTCTAGAGCCCCCTGTGAAGGAAGGCACCATAGAGATCATGCATTATCCCACGGCTGCCACCACATGTGAAGGATCCGCACCTCGCCACCCCACCTGACATCACTATTATGACAGAAGGATCAGGTGATACCGTCTCCTCACTTGCACCAACCTGAAGTTCCACACCACCTGGGGACACGTAAGGTTAGCTTGGTACAGTTTTACACAAATATCACCTGTCCACATGGGCCCAGTCAGACACTGGGAGTGAGAGGATGTGGCCCAAGTAGTCACTGATGTTTCACCACACTCACTCACACCTTGACAGGCTGAGAGGCCTCTTTCACTAGCATCAGTGAAAAAGAACCTTATCAGTCTGGTAAAACCACCACCAGTTCCTCGTTTTATATAAATCCAATCCTTTAATGGGAATTATATTGGGCCAGAAACTTGCCCTGGTAGCATGGAACGTTAAACCGAGAAATGGACGAATGGATTCGTGGATCGAGATAAAAGATCAGCACAAGTTTAAATTATAGATTTAATTGCCTTAAGGGCACACTAGACAATAGACTATATACACAATGGTTATACATATACAATGGTTGGATATGCAAAAACAAATAGTGGTAGAACAAGGTATGCAGAATATAAGACAGTTACAAGTCAGATGGAAGGTTGGCTTGCGGGGGAGGGGCTGTCACATGGGAGGCCAGCGGCACCTCTGTTTCTGAACTTCTCCCCACACAATATGTCTTGTGACCTCCCCAGAAAAAGCACTAGGCCATGCTTTGCAGGACCATTTATCCCCTTGGATGGTAACACCCTCCTGCCCCCAGGGCTGGACCTAAGTCCTCTCTCTTGCATCTAGCAGCTAAAGACTCCAAAACTTGGGATGGATCACAACTCCTTAATGCACGGTTCTAGGGCAGTAGTTCTGGTGCCATCAGAAACGTCCGGGCCACTGCTACGCATTGAGATCAAACACAGTTTTGCTACCTGGTTGCTAAAAGCTGTTTTTACTTATTGCCCTAGGTGCTAGAATGGATCGAGACTGTGGTAGGCATTTGGTATGTTCTGGGGATCTTGGAAATATACACGATGTATGGCTAGGACGTACGATAAGTCTATATTCTTTTTATAAAAAAATATCTGACTCAGACCACATGATATCCACATGGCAAGAAAGCCCTTTGTTCTCAGCTGAACTGGCTCAAGGTTAAAGATCTGTCACTCACAGTCTTTGAGGCTAGCCCCCCTGCTGAGTTGGGTGCTCTGTACAGCTGCACACGGAAGGGGGTTTTATAATCCCATGCCAAATAGTATACAAATGATTGACATGGAATTATGTCTCCAAAATTCTTCACACCCCTCATACAACTGATATGGTTTATCCAATCAATTGGCTGGTAGTCATCTCCATCGACACTCCCATACACCAGAAAGCTCAGCCGGCAAAGAGCTAATGTGTCTTCTATGAAAGAGCTACAGCCAGACACCTTTGTCAGTGGCTTATCTACAGGTGCTTCTCTCTAAATTAGAATATCATCAAAAAGTTTATTCCAGTTCTTCAATACAAAAAGTGAAACTCCTATATTATATAGAGTCATTACAAACAGAGTGATCTATTCCAAGAGTTTATTTCTGTTAATGTTGATGATTATGGCTTACAGCCAATGAAAACACAAGTCATTATCTCAATAAATTAGAATACTTTATAACAACAGATTGAAAAATGATTTTTAAAATTTGAAATGTTGGCCTACTGAAATGTATGATCACAAAATAGATCCCTCTGTGTGTAATGACTCTATATAATAGATGAGTTTCACTTTTTGTATTGAAGAACCAAAATAAATTAACTTTTTGATGATATTCTAATTTAATGAGAAACACCTGTATATGAGAACAAAATTATCAACTGTCCATTCTAAAAAATGGAGGAATTCTTAATTCTACAGTTTACTACTCATTTCCTTGGATGTCAGCAGTGGCAGATTTCCTAGGTTAGCAAGGAGAGCTTGCAAGCTATTTGCTATAGAACTTGTCAGTGCTGCTCTGAAACTTGCTGGACTATTGGATGTTTCTGATCTGAACTGTTACCTAGGTAAAAAGGGTGCACTTGCAAGCTGTTTGCTAAAAAGCTTATAATTGCTGTTCTGAAGATTGCTGGATAGCTAGATGCCCCTAGTCTGAACTGTCAGTGTTCTGGAGAGCATTGCATCCAGTGCACACTTCAAGAAAGAAGATTAAACCAACTCTTTAAGGAGAGCCTCCAAAGATGCATCAAGAGTGACTTAATCACAGAAGAAATGCAAGTACCCTTAATCAGATGTCTCTAGATAGGTTTCCAGCTTGGTTAATATCCCAATCCTAGCTGCAGGTATCCTCGAAGATGTGCACATAAGACTTAAGAGCTACTTAACAGGTGTCATTGATGACTATGTATCTATAGTAGGGTTACTATTGACAAACTATAAAGTGTCTTCAATACTATGTTACAATTTTACTTTGAAACAACAGAAACAGTGATTGATAATTACAGCGTTAGCATTGGTTACATGTGAGCCATTGCCGTTTGTCTTCTAGAGCCTCCAGAGCAGTATCGAAAAAGCGATAAACTACATAGAGGATCGATATCAAAAGCTGAAGAGGCCATATTCTGTCGCAATTACCGCATATGCACTAGCTATAGCTGGAAGACTAAAGGATCCCCTGAAATTGCTCTCTGCAGCGAAAGGTAACAGTTATGTAGATGGTTGGAAGGTCTATCCGAAAACCGATCTACGTATACAATGTATATAGACATGAGTTGCTGATGCTGGTAGACCTCCTAGAGATGTATATATGGATATCAACAACGACCTCACAGGAAAGCTGACAGATCCTCTATATACTACACCACACAGGACAGATCCTCTATACATTACACCACACAGGAGAGCTGACAGATCCTCTATATACTACACCACACAGGAGAGCTGACAGATCCTCTATATACTACACTACACAGGAGAGCTGACAGATCCTCTATATACTACACCGCACAGGAGAGCTGACAGATCCTCTATATACTACACCACACAGGAGAGCTGGCAGACCCTCTATATACTACACCACACAGGAGAGCTGACAGATCCTCTATACATTACACCACACAGGACAGATCCTCTATACATTACACCACACAGGAGAGCTGACAGATCCTCTATATACTACACCACACAGGAGAGCTGACAGATCCTCTATATACTACACCACACAGGAGAGCTGACAGATCCTCTATACATTACACCACACAGGAGAGCTGACAGATCCTCTATACATTACACCACACAGGAGAGCTGACAGATCCTCTATATACTACACCACACAGGAGAGCTGACAGATCCTCTATACATTACACCACACAGGAGAGCTGACAGATCCTCTATATACTACACCACACAGGAGAGCTGACAGATCCTCTATATACTACACCACACAGGAGAGCTGACAGATCCTCTATATACTACACCACACAGGAGAGCTGACAGATCCTCTATATACTACACCACACAGTAGAGTGGACAGATCCTCTATACACTACACCACACAGAAGAGCTGACAGCTCCTCTATATACTACACCATACAGGCGAGCTGACAGATCCTCTATATACTACACCACACAGGAGAGCTGACACATCCTCTATATACTACACCACACAGGAGAGCTGACAGCTCCTCTATATACTACACCATACAGGCGAGCTGACAGATCCTCTATATAGTACACCACACAGGAGAACTGACAGATCCTCTATATACTACACCACACTGGAGAGCTGACAGATCCTCTATATACTGCACCACACAGGAGAGCTGACAGATCCTCTATAGACTACACCACACGGGAGAGCTGACAGATCCTCTATATACTGCACCACACAGGAGAGCTGACAGATCCTCTATAGACTACACCACACAGGAGAGCTGACAGATCCTCTATAGACTACACCACACAGAAGAGCTGACAGATCCTCTATATACTACACCACACAGGAGAGCTGACAGATCCTCTATAGACTACACCACACAGGAGAGCTGACAGATCCTCTATAGACTACACCACACAGCAGAGCTGACAGATCCTCTATAGACTACACCACACAGGAGAGCTGACAGATCCTCTATAGACTACACCACACAGGAGAGCTGACAGAGCCTCTATATACTACACCACACAGGAGAGCTGACAGATCCTCTATATACTACATCACACAGGCGAGCTGACAGATCCTCTATATACTACACCACACAGGAGAGCTGACACATCCTCTATATACTACACCACACAGGAGAGCTGACAGACCCTCTATATACTACATCACACAGGAGAGCTGACACATCCTCTATATACTACACCACACAGGAGAGCTGACAGATCCTCTATATACTACACCACACAGGAGAGCTGACAGATCCTCTATATACTACACCACACAGGAGAGCTGACAGATCCTCTATATACTACACAACACAGGGGAGCTGACAGATCCTCTATATACTACACCACACAGGAGGGCTGATAGATCCTCTATATACTACACCACACAGGAGAGCTGACAGATCCTCTATATACTACACCACACAGGAGAGCTGACAGATCCTCTATATACTACAGCACACAGAAGGGCTGATAGATCCTCTATATACTACACCACACAGGAGAGCTGACAGATCCTCTATATACTACACCACACAGGAGAACTGACAGATCCTCTATATACTACACCACACAGGAGAGCTGACATATCCTCTATATACTACACCACACAGAAAAGCTGACAGATCCTCTATATACTACACCACACAGGAGAGCTGACAGATCCTCTATATACTGCACCACACAGGAGAACTGACAGATCCTCTATATACTGCACCACACATGAAAGCTGACAGATCCTCTATATACTACACCACATAGGAGAGCTGACACATCCTCTATATACTACACCACACAGGAGAGCTGACACATCCTCTATATACTACACCACACAGGAGAGCTGACAGATCCTCTATATACTATACCACACAGGAAAGCTGACAGATCCTCTATATACTACACCACACAGGAGAGCTGACATATCCTCTATATACTACACCACACAGGAAAGCTGACAGATCCTCTATATACTACAACAGACAGGAGAGCTGACAGATCCTCTATATACTACACCACACAGGAGAGCTGACAGACCCTCTATATACTGCACCACACAGGAGAGCTGACAGATCCTCTATATACTACACCACACAGGAGAGCTGACAAATCCTCTATATACAACACAACACAGGGGAGCTGACAGATCCTCTATATACTACACCACACAGGAGGGCTGATAGATCCTCTATATACTACACCACACAGGAGAGCTGACAGATCCTCTATATACTACACCACACAGGAGAGCTGACAGATCCTCTATATACTACAGCACACAGAAGGGCTGATAGATCCTCTATATACTACACCACACAGGAGAGCTGACAGATCCTCTATATACTACACCACACAGGAGAGCTGACAGATCCTCTATATACTACACCACACAAGAGAACTGACAGATCCTCTATATACTACACCACACAGGAGAGCTGACATATCCTCTATATACTACACCACACAGAAAAGCTGACAGATCCTCTATATACTACACCACACAGGAGAGCTGACAGATCCTCTATATACTGCACCACACAGGAGAACTGACAGATCCTCTATATACTGCACCACACAGGAAAGCTGACAGATCCTCTATATACTACACCACATAGGAGAGCTGACAGATCCTCTATATACTGCACCACACAGGAAAGCTGACAGATCCTCTATATACTACACCACATAGGAGAGCTGACACATCCTCTATATACTACACCACACAGTAGAGCTGACACATCCTCTATATACTACACCACACAGGAGAGCTGAAAGATCCTCTATATACTACACCACACAGGAGAGCTGACAGATCCTCTATATACTACACCACACAGGAGAGCGGACAGATCCTCTATATACTACACCACACAGGAAAGCTGACAGATCCTCTATATGCTACACCACACAGGAGGGCTGATAGATCCTCCATATCCTACACCACACAGGAGAGCGAACAGATCCTCTATATACTACACTACATAGGAGAGCTGACAGATCCTCTATATACTACACCACACAGGAGAGCTGACAGATCCTCTATATACTACACCACACAGGACAGATCCTCTATATACTACACCACACAGGAGAGCTGACAGATCCTCTATATACTACACCACACAGGACAGATCCTCTATATACTACACCACACAGGAGGGCTGACAGTTCCTCTATATACTACAGCACACAAGAGAGCTGACAGATCCTCTATATACTGCACCATACAGGAGAGCTGACAGATCCTCTATATACTGCACCACACAGGAGAGCTGACAGATCCTCTATATACTGCACCACACAGGAGAGCTGACAGATCCTCTATATACTACACCACACAGGAGAGCTGACAGATACTCTATATAGTACACCACACAGGAGAGCTGACAGATCCTCTATATACTACACCACATAGGAGGGCTGATAGATCCTCCATATACTACACCACACAGGAGAGCTGACATATCCTCTATATACTACATCACACAGGAGAGCCGACAGATCCTCTATATACTACACCACACAGGAGAGCTGACAGATCCTCTATATACTACACCACACAGGAGAGCTGACAGATCCTCTATATACTGCACCACACAGGAGAGCTGACAGATCCTCTATATACTACACCACACAGAAGAGCTGACAGATCCTCTATATACTACACAACACAGGGGAGCTGACAGATCCTCTATATACTACACCACACAGGAGGGCTGATAGATCCTCTATATACTACACCACACAGGAGAGCTGACAGATCCTCTATATACTACACCACACAGGAGAGCTGACAGATCCTCTATATACTACAGCACACAGAAGGGCTGATAGATCCTCTATATAGGACACCACACAGGAGAGCTGACAGATCCTCTATATACTACACCACACAGGAGAGCTGACAGATCCTCTATATACTACACCACACAGGAGAACTGACAGATCCTCTATATACTACACCACACAGGAGAGCTGACATATCCTCTATATACTACACCACACAGAAAAGCTGACAGATCCTCTATATACTACACCACACAGGAGAGCTGACAGATCCTCTATATACTGCACCACACAGGAGAACTGACAGATCCTCTATATACTGCACCACACAGGAAAGCTGACAGATCCTCTATATACTACACCACATAGGAAAGCTGAAAAATCCTCTATATACTACACCACACAGGAGAGCTGACACATCCTCTATATATACTACACCACACAGGAGAACTGACAGATCCTCTATATACTACACCACACAGGAGAGCTGACAGATCCTCTATATACTATACCACACAGGAAAGCTGACAGATCCTCTATATACTACACCACACAGGAGAGCTGACATATCCTCTATATACTACACCACACAGGAGAGCTGACAGATCCTCTATATACTACACAACACAGGGGAGCTGACAGATCCTCTATATACTACACCACACAGGAGGGCTGATAGATCCTCTATATACTACACCACACAGGAGAGCTGACAGATCCTCTATATACTACACCACACAGGAGAGCTGACAGATCCTCTATATACTACAGCACACAGAAGGGCTGATAGATCTTCTATATACTACACCACACAGGAGAGCTGACAGATCCTCTATATACTACACCACACAGGAGAGCTGACAGATCCTCTGTATACTACACCACACAGGAGAACTGACAGATCCTCTATATACTACACCACACAGGAGAGCTGACATATCCTCTATATACTACACCACACAGAAAAGCTGACAGATCCTCTATATACTACACCACACAGGAGAGCTGACAGATCCTCTATATACTGCACCACACAGGAGAACTGACAGATCCTCTATATACTGCACCACACAGGAAAGCTGACAGATCCTCTATATACTACACCACATAGGAGAGCTGACACATCCTCTATATACTACACCACACAGGAGAGCTGACACATCCTCTATATACTACACCACACAGGAGAGCTGACAGATCCTCTATATACTATACCACACAGGAAAGCTGACAGATCCTCTATATACTACACCACACAGGAGAGCTGACATATCCTCTATATACTAACAACACAGGAAAGCTGACAGATCCTCTATATACTACACCAGACAGGAGAGCTGACAGATCCTCTATATACTACACCACACAGGAGAGCTGACAGACCCTCTATATACTACACGACACAGTAGAGCTGACAGATCCTCTATATACTACACCACAAAGGAGAGCTAACAGATCCTCTATATACTATACCACACAGGAGAGCGGACATATCCTCTATATACTACACCACACAGGAGAGCTGACAGATCCTCTGTATACTACACCACACAGGGGAGCTGACAGATCCTCTATAGACTACACCACACAGGAGAGCTGACAGATCCTCTATATACTACACCACACAGGAGAGCTCACAGATCCTCTATATACTACACCACACAGGAGAGCTGACAGATCCTCTATATACTGCACCACACAGGAGGGCTGACAGATCCGCTATATACTACAACACACAGGAGAGCTGACAGATCCTCTATATAGTACACTACACAGGAGAGCTGACAGATCCTCTATATACTACACGACACAGGAGAGGTGACAGATCCTCTATATACTACACCACACAGGAGAGCTGACAGATCCTCTATATACTACACCACACAGGAGAGCTGACACATCCTCTATATACTACACCGCACAGGAGAGCTGACACATCCTCTATATACTGCACCACACAGGAGAGCTGACAGATCCTCTATATACTACACCACACAGGAGAGCTGACAGATCCTCTATATAGTACACCACACAGGAGAGCTGACAGATCCTCTATATACTACACCACACAGGAGAGGTGACAGATCCTCTATGTACTACACCACACAGGAGAGCTGACAGATCCTCTATATACTACACCACACAGGAGAGCTGACACATCCTCTATATACTACACCGCACAGGAGAGCTGACAGATCCTCTATATACTGCACCACACAGGAGAGCTGACAGATCCTCTATATACTACACCACACAGGAGAGCTGACAGATCCTCTATATACTACACCTCACAGGACATATCCTCTATATACTACACCACACAGGAGAGCTGACAGATCCTCTATATACTGCAGCACACAGGAGAGCTGACAGATCCTCTATATACTACACCACACAGGAGAGCTCCAGATCCTCTATATACTAGACCACACAGGAGGGCTGATAGATCCTCTATATACTACAGCACACAGGAGAGCTGACAGATCCTCTAGATACTGCACCACACAGGAGAGCTGACAGATCCTCTATATACTACACCACACAGGAGAGCTGACAGATCCTCTATATAGTACACCACACAGGAGAGCTAACAGATCCTCTATATACTACACCACACAGGAGAGCTGACAGATCCTGTATATGCTACACCACACAGGAGGGCTGATAGATCCTCCATATAATACACCACACAGGAGAGCGGACAGATCCTCTATATACTACACTACATAGGAGAGCTGACAGATCCTCTATATACTACACCACACAGGAGAGCTGACAGATCCTCTATATACTACACTACATAGGAGAGCTGACAGATCCTCTATATACTGCACCACACAGGAGAGCTGACAGATCCTCTATATACTGCACCACACAGGAGAGCTGACAGATCCTCTATATACTGCACCACACAGGAGAGCTGACAGATCCTCTATATACTACACCACACAGGAGAGCTGACAGATCCTCTATATAGTACACCACACAGGAGAGCTGACAGATCCTCTATATACTACACCACACAGGAGGGCTGATAGATCCTCCATATACTACACCACACAGGAGAGCTGACATATCCTCTATATACTACATCACACAGGAGAGCCGACAGATCCTCTATATACTACACCACACAGGAGAGCTGACAGATCCTCTATATACTACACCACACAGGAGAGCTGACAGATCCTCTATATACTACACCACACAGAAAAGCTGACAGATCCTCTATATACTACACCACACAGGAGAGCTGACAGATCCCCTATATACTGCACCACACAGGAGATCTGACAGATCCTCTATATACTGCACCACACAGGAAAGCTGACAGATTCTCTATATACTACACCACATAGGAGAGCTGACACATCCTCTATATACTACACCACACAGGAGAGCTGACACATCCTCTATATACTACACCACACAGGAGAGCTGACAGATCCTCTATATACTGCACCACACAGGAGAGCTGACACATCCTCTATATACTACACCACACAGGAGAGCTGACAGATCCTCTATATACTACACCACACAGGAGAGCTGACATTTCCTCTATATACTACACCACACAGGAAAGCTGACAGATCCTCTATATACTACACCAGACAGGAGAGCTGACAGATCCTCTATATACTACACCACACAGGAGAGCTGACAGATCCTCTATATACTACACCACACAGGAGAGCTGACAGATCCTCTATATACTACACAACACAGGGGAGCTGACAGATCCTCTATATACTACACCACACAGGAGGGCTGATAGATCCTCTATATACTACACCACACAGGAGAGCTGACAGATCCTCTATATACTACACCACACAGGAGAGCTGACAGATCCTCTATATACTACAGCACACAGAAGGGCTGATAGATCCTCTATATACTACACCACACAGGAGAGCTGACAGATCCTCTATATACTACACCACACAGGAGAGCTGACAGATCCTCTATATACTACACCACACAGGAGAACTGACAGATCCTCTATATACTACACCACACAGGAGAGCTGACAAATCCTCTATATGCTACACCACACAGAAAAGCTGACAGATCCTCTATATACTACACCACACAGGAGAGCTGACAGATCCTCTATATACTGCACCACACAGGAGAACTGACAGATCCTCTATATACTGCACCACACAGAAAAGCTGACAGATCCTCTATATACTACACCACATAGGAGAGCTGACACATCCTCTATATACTACACCACACAGGAGAGCTGACACATCCTCTATATACTACACCACACAGGAGAGCTGACAGATCCTCTATATACTATACCACACAGGAAAGCTGACAGATCCTCTATATACTACACCACACAGGAGAGCTGACATATCCTCTATATACTACACCACACATGAAAGCTGACAGATCCTCTATATACTACACCAGACAGGAGAGCTGACAGATCCTCTATATACTACACCACACAGGAGAGCTGACAGACCCTCTATATACTACACGACACAGTAGAGCTGACAGATCCTCTATATACTACACCACACAGGAGAGCTGACAGATCCTCTGTATACTACACCACACAGGGGAGCTGACAGATCCTCTATAGACTACACCACACAGGAGAGCTGACAGATCCTCTATATACTACACCACACAGGAGAGCTCACAGATCCTCTATATACTACACCACACAGGAGAGCTGACAGATCCTCTATATACTGCACCACACAGGAGGGCTGACAGATCCGCTATATACTACAACACACAGGAGAGCTGACAGATACTCTATATACTACACCACACAGGAGAGCTGACAGATCCTCTATATAGTACACTACACAGGAGAGCTGACAGATCCTCTATATACTACACCACACAGGAGAGGTGACAGATCCTCTATATACTACACCACACAGGAGAGCTGACAGATCCTCTATATACTACACCACACAGGAGAGCTGACACATCCTCTATATACTACACCACACAGGAGAGCTGACACATCCTCTATATACTGCACCACACAGGAGAGCTGACAGATCCTCTATATACTACACCACACAGGAGAGCTGACAGATCCTCTATATAGTACACCACACAGGAGAGCTGACAGATCCTCTATATACTACACCAGACAGGAGAGGTGACAGATCCTCTATATACTACACCACACAGGAGAGCTGACAGATCCTCTATATACTACACCACACAGGAGAGCTGACACATCCTCTATATACTACACCGCACAGGAGAGCTGACAGATCCTCTATATACTGCACCACACAGGAGAGCTGACAGATCCTCTATATAGTACACCACACAGGAGAGCTGACAGATCCTCTATATACTACACCAAACAGGAGAGCTGACAGATCCTCTATATAGTACACCACACTGGAGAGCTGACAGATCCTCTATATACTACACCACACAGGAGAGCGGACACATCCTCTATATACTACACCACACAGGAGAGCTGACAGATCCTCTATATACTACACCACACAGGAGAGCTGACAGATCCTCTATATACTACACCACACAGGAGAGCTGACAGATCCTCTATATACTACACCACACAGGAGGGCTGATAGATTCTCTATATACTACACCACTCAGGAGAGCTGACAGATCCTCTATATACTATACCACACAGGAGAGCTGACAGATCCTCTATATACTACACCACACAGGAGACCTGACAGATCCTCTATATACTGCACCACACAGGAGAGCTGACAGATCCTCTATATACTACACCACACAGGAGAGCTGACAGATCCTCTATATACTACACCACACAGGAGAGCTGACAGATCCTCTATATACTACACCACACAGGAGAGCTGACAGATCCTCTATATACTGCACCACACAGGAAAGCTGACAGATCCTCTATATACTACACCACACAGGAAAGCTGACAGATCCTCTATATACTACACCACACAGGAAAGCTGACAGATCCTCTATATACTACACCACAAAGGAGAGCTGACATATCCTCTATATACTACTCCACACAGGAAAGCTGACAGATCCTCTATATACTACACCACACAGGAGAGCTGACAGATCCTCTGTATACTACACCACACAGGGGAGCTGACAGATCCGCTATATACTACACCACACAGGAGAGCTGACAGATCCTCTATATACTGCACCACACAGGAGAGCTGACAGATCCTCTATATACTACACCACACAGGAGAGCTGACAGATCCTCTATATACTACACCACACAGGAGAGCTGACAGATCCTCTATATAGTACACCACACAGGAGAGCTGACAGATCCTCTATATACTACACCAAACAGGAGAGCTGACAGATCCTCTATATAGTACACCACACTGGAGAGCTGACAGATCCTCTATATACTACACCACACAGGAGAGCGGACACATCCTCTATATACTACACCACACAGGAGAGCTGACAGATCCTCTATATACTACACCACACAGGAGAGCTGACAGATCCTCTATATACTACACCACACAGGAGAGCTGACAGATCCTCTATATACTACACCACACAGGAGGGCTGATAGATCCTCTATATACTACACCACTCAGGAGAGCTGACAGATCCTCTATATACTACACCAAACAGGAGAGCTGACAGATCCTCTATATACTACACCACACAGGAGAGCTGACAGATCCTCTATATACTGCACCACACAGGAGAGCTGACAGATCCTCTATATACTACACCACACAGGAGAGCTGACAGATCCTCTATATACTACACCACACAGGAGAGCTGACAGATCCTCTATATACTACACCACACAGGAGAGCTGACAGATCCTCTATATACTGCACCACACAGGAAAGCTGACAGATCCTCTATATACTACACCACACAGGAAAGCTGACAGATCCTCTATATACTACACCACACAGGAAAGCTGACAGATCCTCTATATACTACACCACAAAGGAGAGCTGACATATCCTCTATATACTACTCCACACAGGAAAGCTGACAGATCCTTTATATACTACACCACACAGGAGAGCTGACAGATCCTCTGTATACTACACCACACAGGGGAGCTGACAGATCCTCTATATACTACACCACACAGGAGAGCTGACAGATCCTCTATATACTGCACCACACAGGAGAGCTGACAGATCCTCTATATACTACACCACACAGGAGAGCTGACAGATCCTCTATATACTACACCACACAGGAGAGCTGACAGATCCTCTATATAGTACACCACACAGGAGAGCTGACAGATCCTCTATATACTACACCACACAGGAGAGCTGACAGATCCTCTATATACTACACCACACAGGAGAGCTGACAGATCCTCTATATACTACACCACACAGGAGAGCTGACAGATCCTCTATATACTGCACCACACAGGAAAGCTGACAGATCCTCTATATACTACACCACACAGGAAAGCTGACAGATCCTCTATATACTACACCACACAGGAAAGCTGACAGATCCTCTATATACTACACCACAAAGGAGAGCTGACATATCCTCTATATACTACTCCACACAGGAAAGCTGACAGATCCTCTATATACTACACCAGACAGGAGAGCTGACAGATCCTCTATATACTACACCACACAGGAGAGCTGACAGACCCTCGATATACTACACCACACAGGAGAGCTGACTGATCCTCTATATACTACACCACACAGAAGAGCTGACAGATCCTCTATATACTACACCACACAGGAGAGCTGACAGATCCTCTATATACTACACCACACAGGAGAGCTGACAGATCCTCTGTATACTACACCACACAGGGGAGCTGACAGATCCTCTATATACTACACCACACAGGAGAGCTGACAGATCCTCTATATACTGCACCACACAGGAGAGCTGACAGATCCTCTATATACTACACCACACAGGAGAGCTGACAGATCCTCTATATACTACACCACACAGGAGAGGTGACAGATCCTCTATATACTACACCAAACAGGAGAGCTGACAGATCCACTATATAGTACACCACACTGGAGAGCTGACAGATCCTCTATATACTACACCACACAGGAGAGCGGACACATCCTCTATATACCACACCACACAGCAGAGCTGACAGATCCTCTATATACTACACCACACAGGAGAGCTGACAGATCCTCTATATGCTACACCACACAGGAGGGCTGATAGATCCTCCATATACTACACCACACAGGAGAGCGTACAGATCCTCTATATACTACACTACACAGGAGAGCTGACAGATCCTCTATATACTACACCACACAGGAGAGCCGACAGATCCTCTATATACTACACCACACAGGAGAGCTGACAGATCCTCTATATACTACACCACACAGGAGAGCTGACAGATCCTCTATATACAACACCACACAGGAGAGCTGACAGATCCTCTATATACTGCACCACACAGGAGAGCTGACAGATCCTCTATATACTATACCACACAGGAGAGCTGCCAGATCCTCTATATACTACACCACACAGGAGGGCTGATAGATTCTCTATATACTACACCACACAGGAGAGCTGACAGATCCTCTATATACTACACCACACAGGAGAACTGACAGATCCTCTATATACTACACCACACAGGAGAGCTGACAGACCCTCTATATACTACACCACACAGGAGAGCTGACAGATCCTCTATATACTGCACCACACAGGAGAGCTGACAGATCCTCTATATACTACACCACACAGGAGAGCTGACAGATCCTCTATATAGTACACCACACAGGAGAGCTGGCAGATCCTCTATATACTACACCACACAGGAGAGCTGACAGATCCTCTATATGCTACACCACACAGGAGGGCTGATAGATCCTCCATATACTACACCACACAGGAGAGCGGACAGATCCTCTATATACTACACTACATAGGAGAGCTGACAGATCTTCTATATACTACACCACACAGGAGAACTGTCAGATCCTCTATATACTGCACCACACAGGAGAGCTGACAGATCCTCTATATACTACACCACACAGGAGAGCTGACAGATCCCCTATATACTACACCACACAGGAGGGCTGATAGATCCTCTATATACTACACCACACAGGAGAGCTGACAGATCCTCTATATACTACAGCACACAGGAGAGCTAACAGATCCTCTATATACTACACCACACAGGAGAGCTGACAGATCCTCTATATAGTACACCACACAGGAGAGCTGACAGATCCTCTATATACTACACCACACAGGAGAGCTGACAGATCCTCTATATGCTACAACACACAGGAGGGCTGATAGATCCTCCATATACTACACCACACAGGAGAGCGGACAGATCCTCTATATACTACACTACACAGGAGAGCTGACAGATCCTCTATATACTACACCACACAGGAGAGCCGACAGATCCTCTATATACTACACCACACAGGAGAGCTGACAGATCCTCTATATACTACACCACACAGGAGAGCTGACAGATCCTCTATATACAACACCACAAAGGAGAGCTGACAGATCCTCTATATACTGCACCACACAGGAGAGCTGACAGATACTCTATATACTACACCACACAGGAGAGCTGCCAGATCCTCTATATACTAGACCACACAGGAGGGCTGATAGATCCTCTATATACTACACCACACAGGAGAGCTGACAGATCCTCTATATACTACACCACACAGGAGAACTGACAGATCCTCTATATACTACACCACACAGGAGAGCTGACAGACCCTCTATATACTACACCACACAGGAGAGCAGACAGATCCTCTAGATACTGCATCACACAGGAGAGCTGACAGATCCTCTATATACTACACCACACAGGAGAGCTGACAGATCCTCTATATAGTACACCACACAGGAGAGCTAACAGATCCTCTATATACTACACCACACAGGAGAGCTGACAGATCCTGTATATGCTACACGACACAGGAGGGCTGATAGATCCTCCATATACTACACTACACAGGAGAGCGGACAGATCCTCTATATACTACACTACATAGGAGAGCTGACAGATCCTCTATATACTACACCACACAGGAGATCTGACAGATCCTCTATATACTACAACACAACAGGACAGATCCTCTATATACTACACCACACAGGAGAGCTGACAGATCCGCTATATACTACACCACACAGGACAGATCCTCTATATACTACACCACACAGGAGGGCTGACAGATCCTCTATATACTACAGCAAACAGGAGAGCTGACAGATCCTCTATATACTGCACCACACAGGAGAGCTGACAGATCCTCTATATACTACACCACACAGGAGGGCTGATAGATCCTCCATATACTACACCACACAGGAGAGCGGACAGATCCTCTATATACTACACTACACAGGAGAGCTGACAGATCCTCTATATACTACACCACACAGTAGAGCCGACAGATCCTCTATATACTACACCACACAGGAGAGCTGACAGATCCTCTATATACTACACCACACAGGAGAGCTGACAGATCCTCTATATACTACACCACACAGGAGAGCTGTCAGATCCTCTATATACTGCACCACACAGGAGAGCCGACACATCCTCTATTTACTACACCACACAGGAGAGCTGACAGATCCTCTATATACTACACCACACAGGAGGGCTGATAGATCCTCTATATACTACACCACACAGGAGAGCTGACAGATCCTCTATATACTACACCACACAGGAGAACTGACAGATCCTCTATATACTACACCACACAGGAGAGCTGACAGACCCTCTATATACTACACCACACAGGAGAGCTGACAGATCCTCTATATACTGCACCACACAGGAGAGCTGACAGATCCTCTATATACTACACCACACAGGAGAACTGACAGATCCTCTATATAGTACACCACACAGGAGAGCTGGCAGATCCTCTATATACTACACCACACAGGAGAGCTGACAGATCCTCTATATGCTACACCACACAGGAGGGCTGATAGATCCTCCATATACTACACCACACAGGAGAGCGGACAGATCCTCTATATACTACACTACATAGGAGAGCTGACAGATCTTCTATATACTACACCACACAGGAGAGCTGTCAGATCCTCTATATACTGCACCACACAGGAGAGCTGACAGATCCTCTACATACAACACCACACAGGAGAGCTGACAGATCCTCTATATACTGCACCACACAGGAGAGCTGACAGATCCTCTATATACTACACCTCACAGGAGAGCTGCCAGATCCTCTATATACTAGACCACACAGGAGGGCTGATAGATCCTCTATATACTACACCACACAGTAGAGCTGACAGATCCTCTATATACTACACCACACAGGAGAACTGACAGATCCTCTATATACTACACCACACAGGAGAGCTGACAGACCCTCTATATACAACACCACACAGGAGAGCTGACAGATCCTCTATATACTACACCTCACAGGAGAGCTGCCAGATCCTCTATATACTAGACCACACAGGAGGGCTGATAGATCCTCTATATACTACACCACACAGTAGAGCTGACAGATCCTCTATATACTACACCACACAGGAGAACTGACAGATCCTCTATATACTACACCACACAGGAGAGCTGACAGATCCTCTATATACTACACCACACAGGAGAGCTGACAGATCCTCTATATAGTACACCACACAGGAGAGCTAACAGATCCTCTATATACTACACCACACAGGAGAGCTAACAGATCCTCTATATACTACACCACACAGGAGGGCTGATAGATCCTCCATATACTACACCACACAGGAGAGCTGACAGATCCTCTATATACTACACTACATAGGAGAGCTGACAGATCCTCTATATACTACACCACACAGTAGAGCTGACAGATCCTCTATATACTACACCACAACAGGACAGATCCTCTATATACTACACCACACAGGAGAGCTGACAGATCCGCTATATACTACACCACACAGGACAGATCCTCTATATACTACACCACACAGGAGGGCTGACAGATCCTCTATATACTACAGCAAACAGGAGAGCTGACAGATCCTCTATATACTGCACCACACAGGAGAGCTGACAGATCCTCTATATAGTACACCACACAGGAGAGCTGACAGATCCTCTATATACTACACCACACAGGAGGGCTGATAGATCCTCCATATACTACACCACACAGGAGAGCGGACAGATACTCTATATACTACACTACACAGGAGAGCTGACAGATCCTCTATATACTACACGACACAGGAGAGCCGACAGATCCTCTATATACTACACCACACAGGAGAGCTGACAGATCCTCTATATACTACACCACACAGGAGAGCTGACACATCCTCTATATACTACACCACACAGGAGAGCTGTCAGATCCTCTATATACTGCACCACACAGGAGAGCCGACACATCCTCTATATACTACACCACACAGGAGAGCTGACAGATCCTCTATATACTACACCACACAGGAGAGCTGACAGATCCTCTATATACTACACCACACAGGAGAGCTGACAGATCCTCCATATACTACACCACACAGGAGAGCTGACAGATCCTCTATATACTACACCACACAGGAGGGCTGATAGATCCTCTATATACTACACCACACAGGAGAGCTGACAGATCCTCTATATACTACACCACACAGGAGAGCTGACAGATCCTCTATATACTACACCACACAGGAGAGCTGACAGATCCTCTATATACTGCACCACACAGGAAAGCTGACAGATCCTCTATATACTACACCACACAGGAGAGCTGACAGATCCTCTATATACTACATCACACAGGAGAGCTGACAGATCCTCTATATACTACACCACACAGGAGAGCTGACAGATCCTCTATATACTGCACCACACAGGAAAGCTGACAGATCCTCTATATAATACACCACACAGGAAAGCTGACAGATCCTCTATATACTACACCACACAGGAGAGCTGACATATCCTCTATATACTACTCCACACAGGAAAGCTGACAGATCCTCTATATACTACACCAGACAGAAGAGCTGACAGATCCTCTATATACTACACCACACAGGAGAGCTGACAGACCCTCTATATACTACACCACACAGGAGAGCTGACTGATCCTCTATATACTACACCACACAGAAGAGCTGACAGATCCTCTATATACTACACCACACAGGAGAGCTGACAGATCCTCTATATACTACACCACACAGGAGAGCTGACAGATCCTCTGTATACTACACCACACAGGGGAGCTGACAGATCCTCTATATACTACACCACACAGGAGAGCTGACAGATCCTCTATATACTGCACCACACAGGAGAGCTGACAGATCCTCTATATACCACACCACACAGGAGAGCTGACAGATCCTCTATATACTACACCACACAGGAGAGCTGACAGATCCTCTATATACTACACCACACAGGAGAGCTGATAGATCCTCTATATACTACACCACACAGGAGAGCTGACAGATCCTCTATATACTACACCACACAGGAGAGCTGACAGAAAAAGAAGACTGAGAGGAGACTTAATAGCTGTCTACAAATATGTCAAGGGCTGTCACATTGTAGAAGGATCATCTTTATTCTCATTTGCACAAGGAAAGACTAGAAGCAATGGGATGAAACTAAATGGGAGGAGACAGATTAGATATTAGAAAAAACTTTTTGACAGTTAGGGTGATTAATGAGTGGAACAGGCTGCCACGAGAGGTGGTGAGTTCCCCTTCAATGGACGTCTTCAAACAGAGGCTGGACAGATATCTGTCTGAGATGATCTAGTGAATCCTGCTTTGAGCAGGGGGTTGGACCAGATGACCCAGGAGGTCCCTTCCAACTCTACCATTCTATGATTCTATGATTCTATGAGATCCTCTATATACTACACCACACAGGAGAGCTGACAGATCCTCTACATACTACACCACACAGGAGGGCTGACAGATCCTCTATATACTACAGCACACAGGAGAGCTGACAGATCCTCTATATACTACACCACACAGGAGAGCTGACAGATCCTCTATATACTACACAACACAGGAGAGCTGACAGATCCTCTATATAGTACACCACACAGGAGAGCTGACAGATCCTCTATATACTACACCACACAGGAGGGCTGATAGATCCTCCATATACCACACCACACAGGAGAGCGTACATATCCTCTATATACTACACTACACAGGAGAGCTGACAGATCCTCTATATACTACACCACAGAGGAGAGCCGACAGATCCTCTATATGCTACACCACACAGGAGAACTGACAGATCCTCTATATACTACACCACACAGGAGAGCTGTCAGATCCTCTATATACTGCACCACACAGGAGAGCTGACAGATCCTCTATATACTACACCACACAGGAGAGCTGACAGATCCTCTATATACTACACCACACAGGAGAGCTGACAGATCCTCTATATACTACACCACACAGGAGAGCTGACAGATCCTCTATATACTACACCACACAGGAGAGCTGTCAGATCCTCTATATACTGCACCACACAGGAGAGATGACAGATCCTCTATATACTACACCACACAGGAGAGCTGACAGATCCTCTATATACTACACCACACAGTAGGGCTGATAGATACTCTATATACTACACCACACAGGAGAGCTGACAGATCCTCTATATACTACACCACACAGGAGAGCTGATAGATCCTCTATATACTACACCACACAGGAGGGCTGATAGATCCTCTATATACTACACCACACAGGAGAGCTGACAGACCCTCTATATACTACACCACACAGGAGAGCTGACAGATCCTCTATATACTACACCACACAGGAGAGCAAACAGATCCTCTAGATACTGCATCACACAGGAGAGCTGACAGATCCTCTATATACTACACCACACAGGAGAGCTGACAGATCCTCTATATAGTACACCACACAGGAGAGCTAACAGATCCTCTATATACTACACCACACAGGAGAGCTGACAGATCCTGTATATGCTACACCACACAGGAGGGCTGATAGATCCTCCATATACTACACTACACAGGAGAGCGGACAGATCCTCTATATACTACACTACATAGGAGAGCTGACAGATCCTCTATATACTACACCACACAGGAGATCTGACAGATCCTCTATATACTACAACACAACAGGACAGATCCTCTATATACTACACCACACAGGAGAGCTGACAGATCCGCTATATACTACACCACACAGGACAGATCCTCTATATACTACACCACACAGGAGGGCTGACAGATCCTCTATATACTACAGCAAACAGGAGAGCTGACAGATCCTCTATATACTGCACCACACAGGAGAGCTGACAGATCCTCTATATACTACACCACACAGGAGGGCTGATAGATCCTCCATATACTACACCACACAGGAGAGCGGACAGATCCTCTATATACTACACTACACAGGAGAGCTGACAGATCCTCTATATACTACACCACACAGGAGAGCCGACAGATCCTCTATATACTACACCACACAGGAGAGCTGACAGATCCTCTATATACTACACCACACAGGAGAGCTGACAGATCCTCTATATACTACACCACACAGGAGAGCTGTCAGATCCTCTATATACTGCACCACACAGGAGAGCCGACACATCCTCTATTTACTACACCACACAGGAGAGCTGACAGATCCTCTATATACTACACCACACAGGAGGGCTGATAGATCCTCTATATACTACACCACACAGGAGAGCTGACAGATCCTCTATATACTACACCACACAGGAGAACTGACAGATCCTCTATATACTACACCACACAGGAGAGCTGACAGACCCTCTATATACTACACCACACAGGAGAGCTGACAGATCCTCTATATACTGCACCACACAGGAGAGCTGACAGATCCTCTATATGCTACACCACACAGGAGGGCTGATAGATCCTCCATATACTACACTACACAGGAGAGCGGACAGATCCTCTATATACTACACTACATAGGAGAGCTGACAGATCTTCTATATACTACACCACACAGGAGAGCTGTCAGATCCTCTATATACTGCACCACACAGGAGAGCTGACAGATCCTCTATATACTACACCACATAGGAGAGCTGACAGATCCTCTATATACTACACCACACAGGAGGGCTGATAGATCCTCTATATACTACACCACACAGGAGAGCTGACAGATCCTCTATATACTACAGCACACAGGAGAGCTGACAGATCCTCTATATACTACACCACACAGGAGAGCTGACAGATCCTCTATATACTACACCACACAGAAGAGCTGACACATCCTCTATATACTACACCACACAGGAGAGCTGACAGATCCTCTATATACTACACCACACAGAAGAGCTGACACATCCTCTATATACTACAAAACACAGGAGAGCTGACAGATCCTCTATATACTACATCACACAGGAGAGCTGACAGATCCTCTATATACTACACCACATAGGAGAGCTGACAGATCCTCTATATACTACACCACACAGGAGGGCTGATAGATCCTCTATATACTACACCACACAGGAGAGCTGACAGATCCTCTATATAGTACACCACACAGAAGAGCTGACAGATCCTCTATATACTACACCACACAGGAGAGCTGACAGATCCTCTATATGCTACACCACACAGGAGGGCTGATAGATCCTCCATATACTACACCACACAGGAGAGCGGACAGTTCCTCTATATACTACACTACACAGGAGAGCTGACAGATCCTCTATATACTACACCACACAGGAGAGCCGACAGATCCTCTATATACTACACCACACAGGAGAGCTGACAGATCCTCTATATACTACACCACACAGGAGAGCTGACAGATCCTCTATATACAACACCACACAGGAGAGCTGACAGATCCTCTATATACTGCACCACACAGGAGAGCTGACAGATCCTCTATATACTACACCTCACAGGAGAGCTGCCAGATCCTCTATATACTAGACCACACAGGAGGGCTAATAGATCCTCTATATACTACACCACACAGTAGAGCTGACAGATCCTCTATATACTACACCACACAGGAGAACTGACAGATCCTCTATATACTACACCACACAGGAGAGCTGACAGACCCTCTATATACAACACCACACAGGAGAGCAGACAGATCCTCTAGATACTGCACCACACAGGAGAGCTGACAGATCCTCTATATACTACACCACACAGGAGAGCTGACAGATCCTCTATATAGTACACCACACAGGAGAGCTAACAGATCCTCTATATACTACACCACACAGGAGAGCTAACAGATCCTCTATATACTACACCACACAGGAGGGCTGATAGATCCTCCATATACTACACCACACAGGAGAGCTGACAGATCCTCTATATACTACACCACACAGGAGAGCTGACAGATCCTCTATATACTACACCACACAGGAGAGCTGACAGATCCTCTATATACTACAGCACACAGGAGAGCTAACAGATCCTCTATATACTACACCACACAGGAGAGCTGACAGATCCTCTATATAGTACACCACACAGAAGAGCTGACAGATCCTCTATATACTACACCACACAGGAGAGCTGACAGATCCTCTATATGCTACACCACACAGGAGGGCTGATAGATCCTCCATATACTACACCACACAGGAGAGCGGACAGTTCCTCTATATACTACACTACACAGGAGAGCTGACAGATCCTCTATATACTACACCACACAGGAGAGCCGACAGATCCTCTATATACTACACCACACAGGAGAGCTGACAGATCCTCTATATACAACACCACACAGGAGAGCTGACAGATCCTCTATATACTGCACCACACAGGAGAGCTGACAGATCCTCTATATACTACACCTCACAGGAGAGCTCCCAGATCCTCTATATACTAGACCACACAGGAGGGCTGATAGATCCTCTATATACTACACCACACAGTAGAGCTGACAGATCCTCTATATACTACACCACACAGGAGAACTGACAGATCCTCTATATACTACCACCACACAGGAGAGCTGACTGACCCTCTATATACAACACCACACAGGAGAGCAGACAGATCCTCTAGATACTGCACCACACAGGAGAGCTGACAGATCCTCTATATACTACACCACACAGGAGAGCTGACAGATCCTCTATATAGTACACCACACAGGAGAGCTAACAGATCCTCTATATACTACACCACACAGGAGAGCTAACAGATCCTCTATATACTACACCACACAGGAGGGCTGATAGATCCTCCATATACTACAACACACAGGAGAGCTGACAGATCCTCTATATACTACACTACATAGGAGAGCTGACAGATCCTCTATATACTACACCACACAGTAGAGCTGACAGATCCTCTATATACTACACCACAACAGGACAGATCCTCTATATACTACACCACACAGGAGAGCTGACAGATCCGCTATATACTACACCACACAGGACAGTTTCTCTATATACTACACCACACAGGAGGGCTGACAGATCCTCTATATACTACAGCAAACAGGAGAGCTGACAGATCCTCTATATACTGCACCACACACGAGAGCTGACAGAATCTCTATATAGTACACCACACAGGAGAGCTGACAGATCCTCTATATACTACACCACACAGGAGGGCTGATAGATCCTCCATATACTACACCACACAGGAGAGCGGACAGATACTCTATATACTACACTACACAGGAGAGCTGACAGATCCTCTATATACTACACGACACAGGAGAGCCGACAGATCCTCTATATACTACACCACACAGGAGAGCTAACAGATCCTCTATATACTACACCACACAGGAGAGCTGACACATCCTCTATATACTACACCACACAGGAGAGCTGTCAGATCCTCTATATACTGCACCACACAGGAGAGCCGACACATCCTCTATATACTACACCACACAGGAGAGCTGACAGATCCTCTATATACTACACCACACAGGAGAGCTGACAGATCCTCTATATACTACACCACACAGGAGAGCTGACAGATCCTCTATATACTACACCACACAGGAGAGCTGACAGATCCTCTATATACTACACCACACAGGAGGGCTGATAGATCCTCTATATACTACACCACACAGGAGAGCTGACAGATCCTCTATATACTACACCACACAGGAGAGCTGACAGATCCTCTATATACTACACCACACAGGAGAGCTGACAGATCCTCTATATACTACACCACACAGGAGGGCTGATAGATCCTCTATATACTACACCACACAGAGAGCTGACATATCCTCTATATACTACACCACACAGGAAAGCTGACAGATCCTCTATATACTACACCACACAGGAGAGCTGACAGATCCTCTATATACTGCACCACACAGGAAAGCTGACAGATCCTCTATATACTACACCACACAGGAGAGCTGACAGATCCTCTATATACTACATCACACAGGAGAGCTGACAGATCCTCTATATACTACACCACACAGGAGAGCTGACAGATCCTCTATATACTGCACCACACAGGAAAGCTGACAGATCCTCTATATAATACACCACACAGGAAAGCTGACAGATCCTCTATATACTACACCACACAGGAAAGCTGACAGATCCTCTATATACTACACCACACAGGAGAGCTGACATATCCTCTATATACTACTCCACACAGGAAAGCTGACAGATCCTCTATATACTACACCAGACAGAAGAGCTGACAGATCCTCTATATACTACACCACACAGCAGAGCTGACAGACCCTCTATATACTACACCACACAGGAGAGCTGACTGATCCTCTATATACTAGACCACACAGAAGAGCTGACAGATCCTCTATATACTACACCACACAGGAGAGCTGACAGATCCTCTATATACTACACCACACAGGAGAGCTGACAGATCCTCTGTATACTACACCACACAGGGGAGCTGACAGATCCTCTATATACTACACCACACAGGAGAGCTGACAGATCCTCTATATACTGCACCACACAGGAGAGCTGACAGATCCTCTATATACTACACCACACAGGAGAGCTGACAGATCCTCTATATACTACACCACACAGGAGAGCTGACAGATCCTCTATATAGTACACCACACAGGAGAGCTGACAGATCCTCTATATACTACACCAAACAGGAGAGCTGACAGATCCTCTATATAGTACACCACACTGGAGAGCTGACAGATCCTCTATATACTACACCACACAGGAGAGCGGACACATCCTCTATATACTACACCACACAGGAGAGCTGACAGATCCTCTATATAGTACACCACACAGGAGAGCTGACAGATCCTCTATATGCTACACCACACAGGAGGGCTGATAGATCCTCCATATACTACACCACACAGGAGAGCGGACAGATCCTCTATATACTACACTACACAGGAGAGCTGACAGATCCTCTATATACTACACCACACAGGAGAGCCGACAGATCCTCTATATACTACACCACACAGGAGAGCTGACAGATCCTCTATATACTACACCACACAGGAGAGCTGACAGATCCTCTATATACAACACCACACAGGAGAGCTGACAGATCCTCTATATACTACACCACACAGGAGAGCTGACAGATCCTCTATATACTATACCACAGAGGAGAGCTGCCAGATCCTCTATATACTACACCACACAGGAGGGCTGATAGATCCTCCATATACTACACCACACAGGAGAGCGGACAGATCCTCTATATACTACACTACACAGGAGAGCTGACAGATCCTCTATATACTACACCACACAGGAGAGCCGACAGATCCTCTATATACTACACCACACAGGAGAGCTGACAGATCCTCTATATACTACACCACACAGGAGAGCTGACAGATCCTCTATATACAACACCACACAGGAGAGCTGACAGATCCTCTATATACTACACCACACAGGAGAGCTGACAGATCTTCTATATACTATACCACAGAGGAGAGCTGCCAGATCCTCTATATACTACACCACACAGGAGGGCTGATAGATCCTCTATATACTACACCACACAGGAGAGCTGACAGATCCTCTATATACTACACCACACAGGAGAACTGACAGATCCTCTATATACTACACCACACAGGAGAGCTGACAGACCCTCTATATACTACACCACACAGGAGAGCTGACAGATCCTCTATATACTGCACCACACAGGAGAGCTGACAGATCCTCTATATACTACACCACACAGGAGAGCTGACAGATCCTCTATATAGTACACCACACAGGAGAGCTGGCAGACCCTCTATATACTACACCACACAGGAGAGCTGACAGATCCTCTATATGCTACACCACACAGGAGGGCTGATAGATCCTCCATATACTACACCACACAGGAGAGCGGACAGATCCTCTATATACTACACTACATAGGAGAGCTGACAGATCTTCTATATACTACACCACACAGGAGAGCTGTCAGATCCTCTATATACTGCACCACACAGGAGAGCTGACAGATCCTCTATATACTACACCACACAGGAGAGCTGACAGATCCTCTATATACTACACCACACAGGAGAGCTGATAGATCCTCTATATACTACACCACACAGGAGAGCTGACAGATCCTCTATATACTACACCACACAGGAGAGCTGACAGAAAAAGAAGACTGAGAGGAGACTTAATAGCTGTCTACAAATATGTCAAGGGCTGTCACATTGTAGAAGGATCATCTTTATTCTCATTTGCACAAGGAAAGACTAGAAGCAATGGGATGAAACTAAATGGGAGGAGACACAGATTAGATATTAGAAAAAACTTTTTGACAGTTAGGGTGATTAATGAGTGGAACAGGCTGCCACGAGAGGTGGTGAGTTCCCCTTCAATGGACGTCTTCAAACAGAGGCTGGACAGACATCTGTCTGAGATGATCTAGTGAATCCTGCTTTGAGCAGGGGGTTGGACCAGATGACCCAGGAGGTCCCTTCCTACTCTACCATTCTATGATTCTATGATTCTATGATTCTATGAGATCCTCTATATACTACACCACACAGGAGAGCTGACAGATCCTCTATATACTACACCACACAGGACAGATCCTCTACATACTACACCACACAGGAGGGCTGACAGATCCTCTATATACTACAGCACACAGGAGAGCTGACAGATCCTCTATATACTACACAACACAGGAGAGCTGACAGATCCTCTATATAGTACACCACACAGGAGAGCTGACAGATCCTCTATATACTACACCACACAGGAGGGCTGATAGATCCTCCATATACCACACCACACAGGAGAGCGTACATATCCTCTATATACTACACTACACAGGAGAGCTGACAGATCCTCTATATACTACACCACAGAGGAGAGCTGACAGATCCTCTATATGCTACACCACACAGGAGAGCTGACAGATCCTCTATATACTACACCACACAGGAGAGCTGACAGATCCTCTATATACTACACCACACAGGAGAGCTGTCAGATCCTCTATATACTGCACCACACAGGAGAGCTGACAGATCCTCTATATACTACACCACACAGGAGAGCTGACAGATCCTCTATATAGTACACCACACAGGAGAGCTGACAGATCCTCTATATGCTACACCACACAGGAGAGCTGACAGATCCTCCATATACTACACCACACAGGAGAGCGGACAGATCCTCTATATACTACACTACACAGGAGGGCTGATAGATCCTCTATATACTACACCACACAGGAGAGCCGACAGATGCTCTATATACTACACCACACAGGAGAGCTGACAGATCCTCTATATACTACACCACACAGGAGAGCTGACAGATCCTCTATATACAACACCACACAGGAGAGCTGACAGATCCTCTATATACTGCACCACACAGGAGAGCTGACAGATCTTCTATATACTATACCACACAGGAGAGCTGCCAGATCCTCTATATACTACACCACACAGGAGGGCTGATAGATCCTCTATATACTACACCACACAGGAGAGCTGACAGATCCTCTATATACTACACCACACAGGAGAACTGACAGATCCTCTATATACTACACCACACAGGAGAGCTGACAGACACTCTATATACTACACCACACAGGAGAGCTGACAGATCCTCTATATACTGCACCACACAGGAGAGCTGACAGATCCTCTATATACTACACCACACAGGAGAGCTGACAGATCCTCTATATAGTACACCACACAGGAGAGCTGGCAGATCCTCTATACACTACACCACACAGGAGAGCTGACAGATCCTCTATATGCTACACCACACAGGAGGGCTGATAGATCCTCCATATACTACACCACACAGGAGAGCTGACATATCCTCCATATACTACACCACACAGGAGAGCGGACAGATCCTCTATATACTACACTACATAGGAGAGCTGACAGATATTCTATATACTACACCACACAGGAGAGCTGTCAGATCCTCTATATACTGCACCACACAGGAGAGCTGACAGATCCTCTATATACTACACCACACAGGAGAGCTGACAGATCCTCTATATACTACACCACACAGGAGGGCTGATAGATCCTCTATATACTACACCACACAGGAGAGCTGACAGATCCTCTATATACTACACCACACAGGAGAGCTGACAGATCCTCTATATACTACACCACACAGGACAGATCCTCTATATACTACACCACACAGGAGGGCTGACAGATCCTCTATATACTACAGCACACAGGAGAGCTGACAGATCCTCTATATACTACACCACACAGGAGAGCTGACAGATCCTCTATATAGTACACCACACAGGAGAGCTGACAGATCCTCTATATACTACACCACACAGGAGGGCTGATAGATCCTCCATATACCACACCACACAGGAGAGCGGACAGATCCTCTATATACTACACTACACAGGAGAGCTGACAGATCCTCTATATACTACACCACACAGGAGAGCTGACAGATCCTCTATATAGTACACCACACAGGAGAGCTGACAGATCCTCTATATACCACACCACACAGGAGGGCTGATAGATCCTCCATATACCACACCACACAGGAGACCTGACAGATCCTCTATATACTACACTACACAGGAGAGCTGACAGATCCTCTATATACTACACCACACAGGAGAGCTGACAGATCCTCTATATACTACACCACACAGTAGAGCTGACAGATCCTATATATACTACACCACACAGGAGAGCTGACAGATCCTCTATATACTACACCACACAGGAGAGCTGTCAGATCCTCTATATACTACACCACACAGGAGAGCTGACAGATCCTCTATATACTACACCACACAGGAGGGCTGATAGATCCTCTATATACTACACCACACAGGAGAGCTGACAGATCCTCTATATACTACACCACACAGGAGAGCTGACAGATCCTCTATATACTACACCACACAGGACAGATCCTCTATATACTACACCACACAGGAGGGCTGACAGATCCTCTATATACTACAGCACACAGGAGAGCTGACAGATCCTCTATATACTACACCACACAGGAGAGCTGACAGATCCTCTATATAGTACACCACACAGGAGAGCTGACAGATCCTCTATATACTACACCACACAGGAGGGCTGATAGATCCTCCATATACCACACCACACAGGAGAGCGGACAGATCCTCTATATACTACACTACACAGGAGAGCTGACAGATCCTCTATATACTACACCACACAGGAGAGCTGACAGATCCTCTATATAGTACACCACACAGGAGAGCTGACAGATCCTCTATATACCACACCACACAGGAGGGCTGATAGATCCTCCATATACCACACCACACAGGAGACCTGACAGATCCTCTATATACTACACTACACAGGAGAGCTGACAGATCCTCTATATACTACACCACACAGGAGAGCTGACAGATCCTCTATATACTACACCACACAGTAGAGCTGACAGATCCTATATATACTACACCACACAGGAGAGCTGACAGATCCTCTATATACTACACCACACAGGAGAGCTGTCAGATCCTCTATATACTGCACCACACAGGAGAGCTGACAGATCCTCTATATACTACACCACACAGGAGAGCTGACAGATCCTCTATATACTACACCACACAGGAGGTCTGATAGATCCTCTATATACTACACCACACAGGAGAGCTGACAGATCCTCTATATACTACACCACACAGGAGAGCTGACAGATCCTCTATATACTACACCACACAGGAGGGCTGATAGATCCTCTATATACTACACCACACAGGAGAGCTGATAGATCCTCTATATACTACACCACACAGGAGAGCTGACAGATCCTCTATATACTACACCACACAGGAGAGCTGACAGATCCTCTATATACTACACCACACAGGAGAACTGACAGATCCTCTATATACTACACCACACAGGAGAGCGGACATATCCTCTATATACTACACCACACAGGAAAGCTGACAGATCCTCTATATACTACACCACACAGGAGAGCTGACAGATCCTCTATATACTGCACCACACAGGAGAGCTGACAGATACTCTATATACTGCACCACACAGGAAAGCTGACAGATCCTCTATATACTACACCACACAGGAAAGCTGACAGATCCTCTATATACTACACCACACAGGAGAGCTGACAGACCCTCTATATACTACACCACACAGGAGAGCTGACAGATCTTCTATATACTACACCACACAGGAGAGCTGACATATCCTCTATATACTACTCCACACAGGAAAGCTGACAGATCCTCTATATACTGCACCACACAGGAGAGCTGACAGATACTCTATATACTGCACCACACAGGAAAGCTGACAGATCCTCTATATACTACACCACACAGGAAAGCTGACAGATCCTCTATATACTACACCACACAGGAGAGCTGACATATCCTCTATATACTACTCCACACAGGAAAGCTGACAGATCCTCTATATACTACACCAGACAGGAGAGCTGACAGATCCTCTATATACTACACCACACAGGAGAGCTGACAGACCCTCTATATACTACACCACACAGGAGAGCTGACAGATCCTCTATATACTACACCACACAGGAGAGCTGACATATCCTCTATATACTACTCCACACAGGAAAGCTGACAGATCCTCTATATACTACACCAGACAGGAGAGCTGACAGATCCTCTATATACTACACCACACAGGAGAGCTGACAGATCCTCTATATACTACACCACACAGGAGGGCTGATAGATCCTCCATATACTACACCACACAGGAGAGCGGACAGATCCTCTATATACTACACCACACAGGAGAGCTGACAGATCCTCTATATACTACACCACACAGGAGAGCCGACAGATCCTCTATATACTACACCACACAGGAGAGCTGACAGATTCTCTATATACTACACCACACAGGAGAGCTGACAGATCCTCTATATACTACACCACACAGGAGAGCTGTCAGATCCTCTATATACTGCACCACACAGGAGAGCCGACACATCCTCTATATACTGCACCACACAGGAGAGCTGACAGATCCTCTATATACTACACCACACAGGAGAGCTGACAGATCCTCTATATACTACACCACACAGGAGGGCTGATAGATCCTCTACATACTACACCACACAGGAGAGCTGACAGATCCTCTATATACTACACCACACAGGAGAGCTGACAGATCCTCTATATACTACACCACACAGGAGGGCTGATAGATCCTCTATATACTACACCACACAGGAGAGCTGACATATCCTCTATATACTACACCACACAGGAGAGCTGACATATCCTCTATATACTACACCACACAGGAGAGCTGACAGATCCTCTATATACTACACCACACAGGAGAGCTGACAGATCCTCTATATACTGCACCACACAGGAGAGCTGACAGATCCTCTATATACTACACCACACAGGAGAGCTGACAGATCCTCTATATACTACACCACACAGGAAAGCTGACAGATCCTCTATATATACTACACCACACAGGAGAGCTGACATATCCTCTATATACTACTCCACACAGGAAAGCTGACAGATCCTCTATATACTACACCAGACAGGAGAGCTGACAGTTCCTCTATATACTACACCACACAGGAGAGCTGACAGACCCTCTATATACTACACCACACAGGAGAGCTGACTGATCCTCTATATACTACACCACACAGAAGAGCTGACAGATCCTCTATATACTACACCACACAGGAGAGCTGACAGATCCTCTATATACTACACCACACAGGAGAGCTGACAGATCCTCTGTATACTACACCACACAGGGGAGCTGACAGATCCTCTATATACTACACCACACAGGAGAGCTGACAGATCCTCTATATACTGCACCACACAGGAGAGCTGACAGATACTCTATATACTACACCACACAGGAGAGCTGACAGATCCTCTATATACTACACCACACAGGAGAGCTGACAGATCCTCTATATAGTACACCACACAGGAGAGCTGACAGATCCTCTATATACTACACCAAACAGGAGAGCTGACAGATCCTCTATATAGTACACCACACTGGAGAGCTGACAGATCCTCTATATACTACACCACACAGGAGAGCGGACACATCCTCTATATACTACACCACACAGGAGAGCTGACAGATCCTCTATATAGTACACCACACAGGAGAGCTGACAGATCCTCTATATGCTACACCACACAGGAGGGCAGATAGATCCTCCATATACTACACCACACAGGAGAGCGGACAGATCCTCTATATACTACACTACACAGGAGAGCTGACAGATCCTCTATATACTACACCACACAGGAGAGCCGACAGATGCTCTATATACTACACCACACAGGAGAGCTGACAGATCCTCTATATACTACACCACACAGGAGAGCTGACAGATCCTCTATATACTGCACCACACAGGAGAGCTGACAGATCTTCTATATACTATACCACACAGGAGAGCTGCCAGATCCTCTATATACTACACCACACAGGAGGGCTGATAGATCCTCTATATACTACACCACACAGGAGAGCTGACAGATCCTCTATATACTACACCACACAGGAGAACTGACAGATCCTCTATATACTACACCACACAGGAGAGCTGACAGACCCTCTATATACTACACCACACAGGAGAGCTGACAGATCCTCTATATACTGCACCACACAGGAGAGCTGACAGATCCTCTATATACTACACCACACAGGAGAGCTGACAGATCCTCTATATAGTACACCACACAGGAGAGCTGGCAGATCCTCTATACACTACACCACACAGGAGAGCTGACAGATCCTCTATATGCTACACCACACAGGAGGGCTGATAGATCCTCCATATACTACACCACACAGGAGAGCGGACAGATCCTCTATATACTACACTACATAGGAGAGCTGACAGATATTCTATATACTACACCACACAGGAGAGCTGTCAGATCCTCTATATACTGCACCACACAGGAGAGCTGACAGATCCTCTATATACTACACCACACAGGAGAGCTGACAGATCCTCTATATACTACACCACACAGGAGGGCTGATAGATCCTCTATATACTACACCACACAGGAGAGCTGACAGATCCTCTATATACTACACCACACAGGAGAGCTGACAGATCCTCTATATACTACACCACACAGGACAGATCCTCTATATACTACACCACACAGGAGGGCTGACAGATCCTCTATATACTACAGCACACAGGAGAGCTGACAGATCCTCTATATACTACACCACACAGGAGAGCTGACAGATCCTCTATATAGTACACCACACAGGAGAGCTGACAGATCCTCTATATACTACACCACACAGGAGGGCTGATAGATCCTCCATATACCACACCACACAGGAGAGCGGACAGATCCTCTATATACTACACTACACAGGAGAGCTGACAGATCCTCTATATACTACACCACACAGGAGAGCCGACAGATCCTCTATATACTACACCACACAGGAGAGCTGACAGATCCTCTATATACTACACCACACAGGAGAGCTGACAGATCCTCTATATACTACACCACACAGGAGAGCTGTCAGATCCTCTATATACTGCACCACACAGGAGAGCTGACAGATCCTCTATATACTACACCACACAGGAGAGCTGACAGATCCTCTATATACTACACCACACAGGAGGGCTGATAGATCCTCTATATACTACACCACACAGGAGAGCTGACAGATCCTCTATATACTACACCACACAGGAGAGCTGATAGATCCTCTATATACTACACCACACAGGAGGGCTGATAGATCCTCTATATACTACACCACACAGGAGAGCTGACAGATCCTCTATATACTACACCACACAGGAGAGCTGACAGATCCTCTATATACTACACCACACAGGAGAACTGACAGATCCTCTATATACTACACCACACAGGAGAGCTGACATATCCTCTATATACTACACCACACAGGAAAGCTGACAGATCCTCTATATACTACACCACACAGGAGAGCTGACAGATCCTCTATATACTGCACCACACAGGAGAGCTGACAGATCCTCTATATACTGCACCACACAGGAAAGCTGACAGATCCTCTATATACTACACCACACAGGAAAGCTGACAGATCCTCTATATACTACACCACACAGGAGAGCTGACATATCCTCTATATACTACTCCACACAGGAAAGCTGACAGATCCTCTATATACTACACCAGACAGGAGAGCTGACAGATCCTCTATATACTACACCACACAGGAGAGCTGACAGACCCTCTATATACTACACGACACAGGAGAGCTGACAGATCCTCTATATACTACACCACACAGGAGAGCTGACATATCCTCTATATACTACTCCACACAGGAAAGCTGACAGATCCTCTATATACTACACCAGACAGGAGAGCTGACAGATCCTCTATATACTACACCACACAGGAGAGCTGACAGACCCTCTATATACTACACGACACAGGAGAGCTGACAGATCCTCTATATACTACACCACATAGGAGAGCTGACAGATCCTCTTTATACTGCACCACACAGGAGAGCTGACAGATCCTCTATATACTACACCACACAGGAGAGCTGACAGATCCTCTATATACTACACCACACAGGAGAGCTGACAGATCCTCTATATACTACACCACACAGGAGAGCTGAGAGATCCTCAATATACTACACCACACAGGAGAGCTGACAGATCCTCTATATACTACACCACACAGGAGAGCTGACAGATCCTCTATATACTACACCACACAGGAGAGCTGACAGATCCTCTATATACTACACCACACAGGAGAGCTGACAGATCCTCTATATACTACACCACACAGGAGAGCTGACAGATCCTCTATATACTACACCACACAGGAGAGCTGACAGATCCTCTGTATACTACACCACACAGGAGAACTGACAGATCCTCTATAGACTACACCACACAGGAGAGCTGACAGAGCCTCTACATACTACACCACACAGGAGAGCTGACAGATCCTCTATATACTACACCACACAGGAGAGCTGACAGATCCTCTATATACTACACCACACAGGAGGGCTGATAGATCCTCTATATACTACACCACACAGGAGAGCTGACAGATCCTCTATATACTACACCACACAGGAGAGCTGACAGATCCTCTATATACTACACCACACAGGAGAACTGACAGATCCTCTATATACTACACCACACAGGAGAGCTGACAGATCCTCTAAATACTACACCACACAGGAGAGCTGACAGGTACTCTATATACTACACTACACAGGAGAGCTGACAGATCCTCTATATATTGCACCACACAGGAGAGCTGACAGATCCTCTATATACTGCACCACACAGGAAAGCTGACAGATCCTCTATATACTACACCACACAGGAAAGCTGACAGATCCTCTATATACTACACCACACAGGAGAGCTGACATATCCTCTATATACTACTCCACACAGGAAAGCTGACAGATCCTCTATATACTACACCAGACAGGAGAGCTGACAGATCCTCTATATACTACACCACACAGGAGAGCTGACAGATCCTCTATATACTACACCACACAGGAGAGCTGACAGATCCTCTATATACTACACCACACAGGAGAGCTGACAGATCCTCTATATAGTACACCACACAGGAGAGCTGACAGATCCTCTATATACTACACCACACAGGAGAGCTGACATATCCTCTATATACTACTCCACACAGGAAAGCTGACAGATCCTCTATATACTACACCAGACAGGAGAGCTGACAGATCCTCTATATACTACACCACACAGGAGAGCTGACAGATCCTCTATATACTACACCACACAGGAGAGCTGACAGATCCTCTATATACTACACCACACAGGAGAGCTGACAGATCCTCTATATACTACACCACACAGGAGAGCTGACAGATCCTCTATATACTGCACCACACAGGAGAGCAGACAGATCCTCTGATCCACAGACTGGGAAGGGGCCATGAATAGTGGCCAGTCTAAAAATAGTGGAAAACAAAAACAGTAGGAGCGCCAATGGTGAAGAGCCTGAGGTTTGGGGGGGGGGGGGATGAAGGGGGAGATGTTGTGACCACTCACCTGGTCCTGTTGTGCAAAGGGGCCCCGCACAACAAGGGTAAACGCTTCCAGGTGGGAGTCTGTAAGATGATCACAACTTAGCAGGAACTGTTGTAGGGAGCTTCTGTCTGCTTCAGCGGTCACATGACCAGGACCGTGTGACCGAAGTGGGCATTCCACAATGACATCACGGTAGGTCCTGTAGTAGGCTAGTTGTAAACAGAGCAGCTTCCACCTCTCTCCACAAGGGAGATTAGCAATCAAGAAAGAAGGAATTCTGCGGTGTTAGTGAAGCGCTAGAACAACTAGACAGTGGATTAGGTTATAACACACAAACCTTTTATTGTTTAGTACGCTCTCTAACGCCACGACGCGTTTCGATAGCAGACGCTATCTTCCTCAGGTATCTACTAACACCGCAGAATTCCTTCTTTCTTGAGTCTAAAAATAGTAGCCCGCAGCCGCCCTAGAAAAGGAGCATCCACTAGATGCGCCAATTCTTGCGTTTTTCATGATGCGACCGCTCAGCCCCGCATCCAGGAGGCACTGACCTGAGCGTGAGAATGCAGCTTCAGTGCTGAGCGGTGATTTCAGTAAGTTGACTGGAATTCATCGTCTGTCCATGGCCCCTTTCCAGTCTGAGAATACCAGCCCCCTGCTGTCTGCTTTAGCTTGGCTTGTTATCAAAAATGAGGAGGCACTACACCATTTTTTTTATTATTTATTTAAATTACTTAAAAAAACAGCATGGCACCCCTCTATTATTTATCAGCTTTACATGTGCTGATTGTCAAGAATAGAGGGGACCGCATGTCTATTTTTTTTAAACAGCATGCCGGCCAATCACAGCCATGCCAATATTTGTCATGGCTTTGATTGTGCAGTAAGTGCCCACACCTGAAAAGCTTGTTAATTGGCTGCCGAACATGAACAGTAACACTGACTTCCAGGATGAGTCCGTGTTCGGGGTCTGTGCATGGACACTAGGTGTCCAGTACAGACCCCGAACTTTACTGTTCGGGTTTTCCCATTCCCACTGATGATTAATGAGGTGAGTAAAATCATCTTGCCTGCAAAACATTAACAAAGGCTGCGAATTGAATGGCCACTTTCTACATTTTTATTTATTAGATTTTGTACATGCTACGCTACATTTTTTTTTAAAGATTCTGTATTCTGCATTACAAAGGAGAGGTGTCGCGTTCTGTACAATGTCTATCACAGAACAGATGACTGGCTTTAACTATTAAATCACACTTTCATTTTCAGTATTGAATATCTCTAGTCATATTTTATGACTTATGCTTAATAGTCATGTACAGTATCTGTCTAAAGTGTAGGGACATTTTATTGGAATGTGCTCACTGTAGTTTCAGCCTGATGGCCACAAAACCACAGACAAACATGTATGGAAACAAAAAGAAGCTTGTGTGAAATAAACCAGAGTATTTCTTACACCTCAGATTCCGCATCATGCTCCCTTTTTTCTTTGATGACAACTTTACACCTTCTTAGGATTCTTTCAAGCAGCTGCATCAGGTCAACACCTGGTATGACTTCCAATACACAGGTATGCCTCATCAAGAGTTCCTTTGTGGACTCACCAGTAGAGCCCAGCAGATCGATCTGTGGAACATCGAGCGCAAGTCAAATTTCCTGAAATTCACAGTTTCACTCTAGTTCAAACATTTTAAGTTTCGATTAGCAAAATTTCTCACACTGCTGAAGCATCAGAGAGTGGGCTAACGCCATTTTGTGTTGCCTGTGGCAAGACGACTCACTCGGCTGCAGTCGGAAGTAGACGCAGGAACGGTTACGGATGCAGGTTTATTTTAACAGCATAAAGCACTGCAGACTTCAGCCAAATAAAACATAGCCTAGCTAGAATAAAGGTAAAACAAAAAGACAAAGGATAACACAGTCCATGTGTGTACAGGTTCGCCTGCACCACTTTGCAGCAAACTTCAGCGCCTCCTGAGCTGAGACTCCAAAGACTGGAAACTTCACTCTCCAGACTCACCAACAACAAAAAAAAAACAGGACTGAGCATTTAAACTTGCTCAGCCACACCCTGAGGGGAGGTAGTGTGAATGGCTTCCCACCCTCTTTGCCATTCACAAAAAAACACACCCTTTAAGTGAGTTAACCCCCAGCATATAACATGCTGGCAGAAAGTTTGTAGGTTTTCAGTTCACACAGGCTAGCAGCTGGAGTGACACATACCTCCCCTCGTATATAACACCAGTGACTGTCACATGCCATACAGCCTCCACATAATATCCCGCAGTTATGACATCTTGCGGATTATCATACCTTGTACAGGGGTACATTAAAGGTCAGGGGTTACTAGAGGAGCACTTTCTACGGCAGAGTCATCGTCCATCTTCAGAGTCACTGGTTAAGTCTCTCTCTCTACTTTAGAGTGTAAACTCTTATGTTCAGCAGGGTCCTCTCTCTCCTGTAAAGTGTAAGCTCTTATGGTCAGCGGGGTCCTCTCTCTTCTGTAGAGTATAAGCTCTTATGTTCAGCAGGGTCCTCTCTCTCCTGTAAAGTGTAAGATCTTATGGTCAGCGGGTCTCTCTCTCCTGTAGATTGTAAACTCTTATGGTCAGCGGGATCCTCTCTCTCTCCTGTAGAGTGTAAGCTCTTATGGTCAGCGGGATCCTCTCTCTCACCTGTAAAGTGCAAGCTCTTATGGTCAGTGGGTTTCTCGCTCTTTCCTGTAGAGTGTAAGCTCTTATGGTCAGTGGGGTCCTCTCTCTCTCTCTCCTGTAGAGTGTAAGCTCTTATGATCAGTGGGGTCCTCACTGTCTTCTGTAAAGTGTAAACTCTTAGGATCAGCAATGTTCTCTGTCTCGTGTAGAGTATAAGTTCTTATAGTCAGTGGGATCCTCTCTCGTTCTCAACTGTAGAGTGTAAGCTTTTATGATCAGCAGGGTCCTCTCTCTCGCCTGTAAAGTGTAAGCTCTTATGGTCAGCATTGTTCTTTTTCTCATATAGAGTGTAAGCTCTTATAGTCAGCGGGATTCTCTCTCTCTCGCTCGCCTGTAAAGTGCTTAGTTGTTAAGATCAGCAAGGTTCTCTCTCCTCTCCCTCATGTGCATTTTATGAGCAATTACAAACTTTCCAGTATTGAAATTTGAGTAAATTTGTTCACCATGAATTTAATTTTTGGGGAAAATTTGGCAATGTTAGTGAATTCGAATTTCGAAAGAATTGCTCATCTCTACTGTAGAGTATAAATTCTTCAGAGTTACCAGCCTCAAAAACCGCAAAATCATAGCTCCTTAAATAATAGATGCTAAGAAATAAAGTAGCAGACACATCTTAAAATCCCACTGTCTTGATGAGACAGTGAGCTGCTAGCCTTCATGATTGAATTATTGTAAAGAAGCCACTACTGTGAATTGCAAAAAATAACAAATCTGTCCTGTACATTAAGGAGTCATAATTTGAGATCTTTAGTACCAAACATCATGTTTTTGTGAAACACATAAAAGATAAGTGAGGGCAGGTGTGATGGTTTGGGGGTGCTTTGCTGGGGATACAATTGGTGATTTATTCCAAATACAAGGGATCTAAGGGGTACCCCACTGACCATATATTGACTTTCAGGATTTCTACTTCCAATAGGTGGCACTAGAGTTCTAGTCCTCTTCCTCTCTGAAGAGGCAATTTGCATATTTAATTTCCCTGAGGAGCATTGCACGGCCTATAAGTCTCCTCACTCTGACATGCCATGCCTGACTTGTCACTCTCCACAAGGAGAAACTTTACCCCTTAAATCCAAGTCTTAAGCTTCTCATCTAGCCAAATCAGATCTCATACTTTGCACTGATGAGGGGCAATACCTCCAAAACACAGTGTCTGCAAATTGAGATTCTGATTTGACTTTTATCCTAAGACATATGGCAAGGCTCGTTGAAAGGTCAATATTGACTTTTAGGATTGTTACTGTTAGAACCCTCCTGTTTGTTTTTTCCATCTTGTGTTTTGCGGTCACGTGACCATCTGCCTTTATATTCCAGCTCCGCCCTTTTAGCTGTGCTGGACTTCAGTGTTTGACTGTTTCTCTAGCCTGGTGCTTCGGTGCCTATCTCTGTCAGTTTGCTTGGTCCTTCTGGGACCTCTAGTACCTTTATGTCACTTTGTCTTTTTGTGTTCTGCAACAACCTTCTCTGTTCAGGAGGTGTCCCATTTTTGTCCCAGTCCTTAGTTCTTTTAGGGACTCTTTCCTTTATTCTATAGGTCTTCGTTCAGAGTAGCCGAGAACTAAGGCGGGTCCGTTCTCAAGGAACAGGCAGCCCGCTACATTGTAGGGATTCAGCTTAGTCTTACTGTAGGGACAGCTTTCCCCTTTCTTTCCTTAGTACATGTTGCAGATCATAACAGTTACTTCCAATAGGTGGCATTAGAGTTCTAGTCCTCTTCCTCTCTGAAGAGGCAATTTTCATGTTCCTAATACAAGGCACATTACCCAGCATGGCAACTCCAACATTCTGCGAGTGTGCAGAACCTCTGGGAACCCCTTCAGGACTCTTGATGACCATTATAAGTGACTATTTGATGAAGCTGCTTGAGAAAATGCCAAGGAATGCTGCCATCAAAGTAAAAATGGGGTCCTTTGAGGAACCTATGATTTAACACATGTGTTGTTGTTTCTTCAATCATAGAATCATACAATCATAGAACGTTAACGTTGGAAGGGACCTCCAGGGTCATCGTGTTCATCCCCCTTCTCAATGCAGGATTCCTTTTTCCATGTGTGCTCTTTCATGGTTTTGCTGCTTTCAGTCTAAATCTACAATGTGCCCATGAACAAGGAAAACCACTGCAGGAACAGATGTGTCCAAACCTGATACTGTATCTGGTATTTTATGTCCGTGAAAGGATTAATTACAACTATATGGACATCTCTATTGTAAAAAGAATGTCTCTCAAGTTTTTAATTTCTCTCCAAGTTGTGCTTTCCTACTTACAATATTTTTCTCAACTTTCCCAGATAATTTTTCTTGGGGTGAGGATGGTGGATCTAAAATGATATCTATAGAGGCCACATCTTATGCTCTTCTGGCTCTCCTGAAACTGGAAACAAATGAAGCCATTGATGCTGTTAATCCAGTGGTTCGCTGGCTTACCGAGCAACAATCTCATGGTCAAGCATACGGATCAACACAAGTAAGTCATGGTGGACTTGTTCAAGATCAGCAAGTAGAGCCTGACAGAAGGGTTTGATTTTTTTTCCAGAAATTGCCTTTTGGAAGGCCAATATGCAAATATGATGTTCCTCTGTTATACATAATTAATTTTATGTTATTATTGGGCAACACGCTGGCTTAGTGGTTAGCACTGCAGCGCTGGGGTCCTGGGTTCAAATCCTACCAAGGACAACATCTGAAAGGAGTTTGTATGTTCTCCCCGTGTCTCCGTGAATGTTAGAACCCTCCTGTTTGTTTTTTCTATTTTGTGTTTTGCGGTCATGTGACCATCTGCCTTTATATTCCAGCTCCGCCCTTTTGGCTGTGCTGGACTTCAGTGTTTGACTGTTTCTCTAGCCTGGTGCTTCGGTGCCTTTCTCGGTCAGTTCGCTTGGTTCTTCTGGGACCTCTAGTACATTTTTGTCAGTTTGTCTTTTTGTGTTCTGCAACAACTTCTCTGTTTAGGAGGTGTCCCATTTTTGTCCCAGTCCTTAGTTCTTTTAGGGACCCCTCCCCTTATGCTATAGGTCTTCATTCAGACTAGCCGAGGACTAAGGCGGATCTGTTCACTAGGAACAGGCAGCCCGCTACATCGTAGGGTTTCAGCTTAGTCTTACTGTAGGGACAGCTTTCCCCTATCTTTACTTAGTACATGTTGCAGATCATAACAGTGAATTTCCTCCAGGTTCTCCGGTTTCCTCCCACACTCCAAAGACATACTGTTAAGGAATCTAGATTGTGAGCCCCAATGGGGACAGTGTTGATAATGTCTAAAAAGATGTGGAATTAATGGCGCTATATAGCTCAGTAAAATAAATAAAAAACATCCATTACCGGTGATCTTTTTTTCCCAAAATCAAGATGTTTATTTTTTCTCTTTTTTTTATTACTCTCCCTTAGGCTTTAATAATGCTATTTCAAGCAGTGGCTCAATATCAACTAGCCAAAGCTGATCAGAAGAGTTTGGAAATGGATATTTCTTTCCATTTGCCTGGAAGAAAAGATGTTACCACATACCAAATCAATATGGAAAATGCTATTCGGGCTCGTTCTGAAGAGGTGGGAATATTTTCTGGAAAAAACATTATCCTATTACATCCCATTATCCCATAACACTAAGACAGTTTTAAAGCATGATTGTCTTTTTAAATATTTCTGCGTTGGTCTGCATGCTTATTAATGTGATTTCCATGATGACCTTCATCCATTTTGTTGCTAGTTGTTCCCTCTATTTTTTTCCATTGGTCAGATGAGGACACCAGGCCATCTCAGCAATTTGATATCGCTGGACATCCCATTCTTTAGCCATGGTCATTACGATGGGCAAGGGCCCCTTTTGTGGCTACGAGAGCCTTTTCTGTTTGGGAAGGTTATCCATAAGATTTTTGAATCTGTAGACATTTTGGATTATTCAGTCAAAAGGTTTTGTGAGGTCAGATGTTCATGCTAGATGAGAAGGCCTGGCTTGCAATCAATGTTCCTATTCATCCTAATGATCTTTGATGGGCTTTAGTTCCTTTCTTCTTCCAATGTACAGATGAACACGATGGCATGGTCATGCTGGAACAGGAAAGTACCTTTGCCAAACTGATGCCATAAAGTTAGAAGCGACAGTCCTATAAAATGTATTTGTATGTGATAGCCTTACCATTTACTTGAAAAGTCAAATAAAAAAAAACAGTCCCTTACCATGATCTCTTTCCCACCAGTATATTTTTTTTGTTTTAGTTGGTAGTATTTTCAGAGCATCTTTCAAACCCAAATGTTTGGAAAGTAGGAGACCAATCTGTCGGAATAGTCAAGAGGTCCCCACACACATTAGACAATCATCTGGTTGCACTGAAATTGGCTGGTTTTGCCTACTTATACCTAATGTACATTGGAACCTTTAGCCAAATCTGATCAGAATTTACCTGATAGGTGTTGAATAGTGATGAGCGAGTATGTTTTGTTAACCCTTTCGCCGAGTATACTCGGGCGAGCACCGAGTATTTATAGCGTGCTCGGTGATATGTTTGAATCGCTCCCGTGTGCATGATTTGCGACGGTTGGACAGCTTTAATACATGTGAGGAATGTGTAAGAAATAGACATTCCTCACATGTATCAAAGATGTCAAAAAGTCGCAAATCATGCACACGGGAGTGATTCAAACATATCACTGAGCACGCTATAAATACTCGGTGCTCGCCCGAGTATACTCGGCGAAAGGGTTAACAAAACATACTCGCTCATCACTAGTGTTGAGTAGTGATGAGCGAGCATACTTACAAGTAGTCGGTACTCGCCTGAGCATATCAGTACTCGAGATACTTGGAGCTTGCCGAGTACTTGCGAGATGCTCGGGCGGATGCTCGGGTCCCCTCCCTGCATGTAGGGACTCTTTAGAGCACCAATCAACATGCAGGGATTGCCTGCCACTCATTGTAATGCCGCAGCCATGGTGGTTTTGGCATTACAGTGATTGGCTGGCCGCACAGCGTCATCAGGTCTATATCAGACCATGCTCGTCACAGTCACTCCGGATAAGACAGTGTAGGGAGAGCTGCTGCTGAGCTAGGGAGAGATTTGCTTGTGTATTAGGTAGTGTAGGGAGAAAAAACGTACATTGCACATATCCATCTTAACAAACAGTCCTTCTGAGGACTAATCCATCTGCAGAGATATCAGGCAGGCAGTGTATATAGGCAGGCAGGGTATATAGCAGACTGCAGTGCATATAGCACAAGAGGCTCCATTCCAGTTCTGTCGGCTGCTTCTGTTAAGGCCCCGTCACACTTAGCGACGCTGCAACGATCCCGACAACGATACGACCTGTCAGGGATCGTTTCTGCGTCGCTATGTGGTCGCTGGTGAGCTGTCAAACAGACAGGCTCACCAACGCTCAGGGGAGCAGCGACATCGTGGAAAGAATGTTTCCACGATGTCCTGCTCCTGGTTACCATGATAAACAGCGGCTTACTAGGGGCACACGCGCACCTAGTAACCCGTTGTTTATCATGGTTACCACTCTGCTACGGTGAGCGGGAGGTTACCGCTCACTTTAGCAGGCTCGTAACCATGATAAACAATGGGTTACTAGGTGCGCGTGTGCCCCTAGTAACCCGATGTTTATCATGGTTACCAGCCTGATCGCTGCTCCTGCTGGTCACACACAGCGATGTGTGCTGACCAGCGGGAGGGCAACGACCAAAAAATGGTCCAGGACACTTTGCAGCGATCAGCGACCTCACAGCAGGGGCCTGATCGCTGCAAAGTGTCACACATAGCGACATCGCTGGTGAGGTCGCTGTTGCGTCACCAAAACCGTGACACAGCAGCGATCTCGCTAGCGATCTCGCTATGTGAGACGGGGGCTTTAGATATTTCTATACAAAGGCCCAGGTCTCAGGGGCCAGGAATACTTTTTTTGGATCTTAATCCTCATTATTTGCTTAAAAAGCAATCCAGAGAACACAGTTTTTCTGCGCCATTTGCTTGTTGGCACTGCAGAACACAGCCAGGTCCTTTCCATATTACAGCGCTAAAATTCCAGCTATTTAAAACTATGCTTTCTCTGTCACACGGATCACATATACGTTTTCAGAAAATACTGCCATTTCTGGCCTCCATTAAAAATTTGTTTCAGTGTGTCAGTTACGCAATTGACACTAGTTTGCTGTTAAAATAGTTACCTACAGGCCAGGTATTTAAAACTGTGTTTCCTCCATCACATGGATCACATCTAAGTTTTCAGAAAATAGTGCCATTTTAGGCCTCCATTCAAATTTTTTTTCACTGTGAGAAAGATTTTGACACCGGTTTGCTGTTCAAAATAGTTGCCTACAGGTCAGGTATTTAAAACTTTGGTTTGTCCCTCACACGGATCACATGTAAGTTCGCTCCAAATTCAGTCATTTGTAGTGAGCGTGGAAGATATTGTCCTCCATTTAAACTGGGCAAGGCACGTGGCAAGGTACGGGGAACTGGACGTGATGGTGATGGTGCATGCAGAGGCCGAGGACAAGGCCGTGGGCAAGCTGAAATTGTGCCACAACAAACACCCACATCTTCTCGCCCGACTTTCCTGTCCAAATTCCTAGGGGACCGCTCACCACTATTGAACCCAGAGCAGGGTCAAAAGGTTGTTGGTTGGATAGCGGATAATGCTTCCAGTCACTTAGCTACCACCACCACCACCCTGTCTTCCACACGGTCAAGTCTCAGTAGCCGTAAGTCTGGACTGCATATTCCTCACCCTGATCCTCCTTCCTCCCACCATGCCGAGTGCCCGGAGACAACTGATCCCACACTTGGACTCTCTGAAGAGCTGTTCACTTTTCCATTTATAGATTCGAGTCTCTCGCCCGGTCCACTTGAAGTGGGGCAAGAGGAGATCGCATGTAGCGATGCCCAAATATTTGAGCAGCCACAGTCACACAAAGGCGATGGTGGGAAAATGTCACAAGAGGTAGACGATGATGAGACACAATTGCCAGAAAGTCAGGAGGAGGACCAGGGTGCAGAAGTGGAAGACGAGGTGGTGGATGATATAGTAAATGACTTAACCTGGTAGGAGGACATGCAGAGTGAGGACAGTAGCACACAGGGGGAGGGAGGCAGAGCACCCCAACAGGCAGGAAGAAGCAGTGTGGTGGCCGCAGACAGAAGGCAGGCATCCATTCCCCATAACACCAACACGAAGGAAATTGCCAGTACAACTGTTAGTTCTTCCCGAGTCTGGTTGTTTTTTAAAGACTCAGCCGATAACCCCAAAAAGGCCATTTGCACCACCTGATGCTGGCCTGGCAAAACGACCAGCCTGACCACCACCAGCATGATCAGGCACATGGCAGCAAAGAACCCTGCTTGCGCTCGAAATGTTGCCTTTTAGGCTCGTGGAGACGGAAGCATTCCGCAACCTGATGGCGGCGGCCGTCCCTCGGTACTCGGTCCAAATCCACCACTATTTCTCCTGGTGTGCCGTCCCCGCATTACACAAGCACGTGTCCCAAAACATTAGCCGTGCCCTCAACAATGCAGTTACCGGGAAAGTCCACCTAACCACAGACACATGGACAAGTGCTTGTGGGCAGGGATGGTACATCTCTCTGATGGCACACTGGGTTAACGTAATGGAATCCGGGACCCAGTCGGACCTTGGGACGGAACACGTCCTCCCGACGCCAAGGATTGTGGGCCCTAGGTCAATCAGGCATGCCCCCATGGTCTACAGCTCCTGCACCTCATCCTCCTCAGCCTCCATCTCCAAAATTACCACATCAGTCGCAAGCTGGAAGCACTGCAGCACTACCTGGGCCAAGCGGCCACAGGCTGTGCTGAAGCTAATATGCTTAAATGACAAACCGCACAATGCTGAAGAGTTGTGGACAGCTCTGAAAAGAGCAGGCAGATCTGTGGCTCACACCGCTGAACCTACAGCCAGGCATGGTCGTATGTGACAATGGCCGGAACCTGGAGGCGGCTCTGAGGCGAGGCGAGCTCACACAGGTACCATGCCTGGCCCATGTGCTTAACCTCCTGGTTCAGCGGTTTCTCAAATCCTACCTGGAGCTGCCGGATCTGCTTGTTAAAGTACGACGCCTGTGTGCCCATTTTAGAAAGTCACCTACAGCTTCCGCCTCCCTTGCCATGTTTCAGCAGTGTTTGCAGCTTCCTGCTCACAGACTGGTGTGTGATGTCCCCACATATTGGAACTCTACATTGCAGATGAGGGCAGTTGTTGAGTACCAGCATTAACAAGGCCGTCGGTATTCAGTTCAGACTCCACACATAAGACCTCAGGAGTGGACATGGATGTCAGACATATGTACCATTCTCCAAAACTTTGAGGACTCCACCAAGAGTGAGCAGCGATGACGCCATAATTAGCATCACCATCCCGCTTCTCTGTCTTCTGAAATGCTCTCTGCTCACAATCAAAGAGGATGCATTGCAGGCGGGGCATGATGAGATGGAGCTAGGAACCATGCAGGGTGATTACACACAACCCAGCCTCATCTCATCCCAGCTTGGATTGGGTGACAATGAGGAAGAGGAGGAGGAGGAAGAACAGGAGCTAGTTTTTTGCACTATAGACGGTACTACCTGCACAGCTGTCATACCGTCTGTTCAGCGTGGATGGCCAGAGGACAGAGAGGAGAAGGAGGAGAGCATGGTCAGTCATCCTCAGACATGGAAGTCTTGCCTGTTAGTAGTTTGGCATGCATGGCTGAGTTTATGTTACGCTGCCTTTCCCATGACCCTCGCATTCTCAAAATTTTGGGTGACAGTCATTACTGGTTGGTGACAAATTTTAGACCAACGCTACAAGAAGAACTTTATATCTCTTATTCCTGAGGCGGACAGGTCTACAAAAATGGGGCAGTACCAGAAGGCCCTTGTTGCGGAACTATTAAAAAAATTCCTATCTGTAACTCTGGCGGCAGAGGGCACACTTCGTTGGACAACCAAGGAGTACAGGCGAGAGAGACACAACTTCAATCCAGCAGAGCAGGGAACACTGTAAAAGTTCTCGGAGAATTTTCTCAGCCCCTCCCAGCGCACAGGCCCGGAGGTCGCGGGGTACTCTCACAAGAAGTGCAAAGTTTGGGAAGATGCTGAGGGAGTACCTTGCCGACTGTACCAACATCCTCCGTGAATCCTCTATGCCTTATAATTATTGGGTATCCAAGCTGAATACATGGAATGAACTTGCTCTCTATGCCTTGGAGGTCCTGGCCTGCCCTGCCACCAGCATTTTATCAGAGTGGGTTTTTAGTGCCGCTGGAGGAATTATAACTGATAAGCACATCCGCCTGTCAACTGAAAATGCTGACAGGCTGACTCTTATAAAAATGAACAAGGGCTGGATTGGGCCAGACTTCTCAACACCACCGAATGATAGCAGCGTAACATAAACTCAAATCCAGTGTCTTTTCTTGTGAGGTGTATTCCCATGCACCTCTTCTCACCCACACATGGTTATACGCTTCCTGATTTTGGCTATTTGCTCTTGTCCTCCTCCTTCTCCTCATCCTTCACCACCATATCACCAGGGTTACCGTGGTCCATGATACAACACCCACATAATTTTTTTAAAGGGTGTTTATGATGCCCGTAAAAAAAAAAATGTATACAGTATATTCATGTATACCCCCCAGGGGTAAATGTTTGTCAGCCCATACACTTAGTGCATGGGCATTACAAGTATAGGAGGCCCGCTCCTTTCTAATGGGATCATTTTTTCATGAGGCCCTCTTTCACGTCTCTTCCAAGAGGCATTGGAGTGCCTCCCAATTTTTGGCAGTCCTTGCATTCACTGCATAGGCAAACACTATGGGATACCCACTTCCTAACAATGGGAACATTGTTTTGAGGTGGCCCTCTGACCTCCATGTCTCTTCCAAGGGGCATTGAAGTGCCTCCCAATTTTTGGCAACCCTTACATTCAGTGCATAGGCCAGCACTATGGGAGACCCACTTCCTAATAATGGGAACATTGTTTTCAGGAGGCTCTCTGACCTCCACATCTCTTCCAAAGGGCCAAGGAATGCCTCCAAATTTTTGGCAACCCTTGCATTCACTGCATAGGCCAGCACTATGAGAGACCCACTTCCTAATAATGGGAACATTTTTTCATGAGGCCCTCTACGTCTCTTCCAAGGGGCATTGGAGTGCCTCCAAATTTTTGGCAACCCTTGCATTCACTGCATAGACAAACACAATGGGAGACCCACTTCCTAATAATGGGAACATTGTTTTCAGGAGGCCTTTCTCTAAGTCTCTTCAAAGTGGTATTGGGATGCATCCAAATTTTCAAAGTGGTATTGGGGTGCGTTCAAATTTTGGGCAGCCCTGCCACTCACTGCCAACGCAATAACAGTATAGGAGACTCTCTCTTTAGTAATGGGAACAATAAAACATAGCCGGCTGATGGGTCTCTAAGAATAGTGAGGGCCAACTGCTGGCCCTTTAAGAACAGTAAAGGCCTTCTGATGGCCCTATAAAAATAGGCTTTGTGACTTTCAGAGTCCCTCCTTCCTAAATGAAGCACGATGTGTCTGATGATATCTCACACACCACATGGCCAGATAAGGTTGTAAAATGTTAAAATGAAATTTCCTGGAAAATGCATTTGTCACGGTTGAAAGCAATGCAAAAGTGCAAAAACGCATCAAAAATGCTAATCCATTTTGGTTTCGTTTTGGTATGTTTTATTGTGAGTCCGTAAAAGTGGCGTAATACCTCTGACAACGTTGTTGACAGAAGTGACCTGGGAGTCAGAAATGCTTCCAGGGGTCTTCCCCATGCTGTCCCCATGTCATTTGAGCATTGATTTGAGCATCGATTTGGGCAATTTTTAGGCCCACTGCAGAACACCGGGGGAGCCGCCTGAAAAATGCTCGCGTTTCCCATAGACTTACATTGGGCTCGTTGCTCTGGTCGAGCACCCGAGTATTCCAATGTGCTCGACCCGAGCATCGAGAACCCAAGCATTTTAGTGCTCGCTCATCACTAGCGTTGAGCAAAGATAAATAAAATAGAGAAACAAGGACTGATCTACGAGGAACCCAAACAACCAAGGGAATAAAAAAAGAATTAAAATCAACAAATGGCACGATGAATGCCAAGAGTGGCCAGAGCAATAGAAAGAAAACCAAATAAGAACAATATTCTTGAGGTTAATAGAGTTTGGAATACCAATTAGGAGTTCATGGTCTCTGTTGTCAAACATCGTGAAGAACATTCCTTCAGATATGGTCAACACAGTTTTCTGTAGTGTGTAGAGTGCAGAAGACAACTCGTAAAGAGCTGAGAAGAGAGAGGTGATTAGGTGGGAGTAGTTTATAGCTATAGAGTAGATTAAACACTAGTGTATAGTTAGCAGAACATTTTGGGTCATAACTATCCTACGAGTTAATTTCTGATAAATGAAAGAGCCTTCTAACATGACTAAGGATTTTTGCATCTGTAGAAAAATGCTCTGAAATTTCGCTTTCTGAAAATTATAAGCACTCACTGGATATGACTATTATTTCTTTACAGACAAATATTAACAAAGAATTTGTGGTCAAAGCAAAAGGGCGTGGACAAGCTTCACTAACGGTAAGACTATATACATCATTAGGGTATGAAATGCACCTTACAAACACCCAACTGTTTAATGGAACTAGTCTAAATCTAATCTTAAACTATTAATGGACCATACCAAGTCTAGGGGCTAGGGGTACCAATGGCATATTCCTAAGAATTCAGGACATTTTAAGATATAGGTCTAGGATACCACTAAATTACTACTTTGATGTTGAAGGAAGGTCTAGTTACTTTTTTGGTCCATACTCGAACTTTGACTTGATACTCAAACTACCTGCTTCATAATAGAGGTATTCTTCAGAGAAAACATTTTAGGTAAAAAAGCAGTGTCTCACAGGGAAACAATATTGTGGCCCATAAGGGGCATGCAAATAGCTAAAATATACTTGTGGGATCATAAGGTGCCTGATCTAATTAGAGGTCAAAATGAAAAAAAAATAACATTAAAAGGCTTGCATGTTGACTCTTTTGGATAATTTCCTTAAAAGGTAACTAAACTTGAATTTATTTAATTATTGATCAGCCTTTCCAAAGCTATAAATCTTTGTAATATACTGCACTACCCTATTTTGCTCCCATCTCTCCTAAGCACCATGCTGAAGTTGCTATTTTAACTACATAGTTCATGCTTCTTTACAAGCTGCTTTGATCTGCTGCTTTTGCAAAAATCCATACCCATACATTATTTACAAACATTTCTCTGGTTGAGTTTGGGCAAGGGCAAGCGCAGCAGATAAGCTCACACAGGGAAGTGTTGATAATTAGTGTTTGAGCATTAATTCCCACCAGAGCTGCAGTTCAAAGAAGCTTGTGAAAGAGCACAAACTAGGCAGTAAAAATAGTACTTTAATGGTGCTATTTGAGTGAGAAGGAAGTAAAACAATGTAATGGAGTTTATTACAAAGATTTAAAGCTTTATAAAGGATGATCAATAATTAAAAAAAAAGTTTAGTTATTCTTTAAAAGGAGTTGCCCAAGATTGGAAATTCAGAAACAGCAACAAATTTGTCTGTAGGTTGAGAATAGTGCTTCAGCTCCCCTTATTGAAGTAAATAGGACTGAGACTGAGATACCACACACAACCCGTGGACAGGTGTGGCATTGTTTTCATAAGAAATCAGCTATGTTTTTCTAATCCTTTCTTGGCTAGGTGATGGCTGTTTATTATGAGCTATTGACAGAGGCGGAAAAAGAATGCCAAAACTTTCATCTGTCGGTCACTGTGGAAAATGAAAATGTTGGTGAGAAACATATGACCTTACGATAGATATAGAGAGGAGATGTGTTAGTAAATCCATCCACTTTTGGGGGATTTGACAATGCACAATCTTTATTATTATTATTTATGATTATAGTGCCATTTATTCCATGGCGCTTTACATGTGAAAAGGGGGTATACATACAAGAACAATTACAATAGTCTTGAACAATACAAGTCAGTGACTGGTACAGGAGGAGCGAGGACCCTGCCCACAAGGGCTCACAATCTACAAGGGATGGGTGAGGATACAGTAGGTGAGGGTAGAGCTGGTCGTGCAGCGGTGTGGTGGAGCGGTGGTTACTGAAGGTTGTAGGCTTGACGAACGGCGTAGGTCTTCAGGTTCCTTTTGAAGGTTTCCACGGTAGGCGAGAGTCTGATGATTTGGGGTAGAGGGTTCCAGAGTAGGGGGGATGCGCGGGAGAAATCTTGTATGCGATTGTGTGAAGAGGAGATAAATGGGAGTAGAGAAGGAGATCTTGTGAAGATCGGAGGTTGCGTGTAGGTAAGTATCGGGAGACTAGGTCACAGTTGAGGGATCTAGGGGGACCTAGGGGAGACAGGTTGTGGATGGCTTTGTATGCCAGAGTTAGGGTCTTGAACTTGAGCCTCTGGGCAATGGGGAGGCAGTAAAGGGATTGACAAAGGGGAGAGGCCAGGGAAAAACGGGGGGACTGGTAGATTAGTCGGACTGCAGTGTTTAGGATAGATTGGACAGGAGCGAGAATGTTAGAAGGGAGGCCACAGAGCAGGACGTTGGAGTAGTTGAGTCGGGAGATGATGCACTAGTGTTTTTGCAGAGTCTTTGCTGAGGAATGTGCGGATCTAGGAGATATTTTTGAGTTGGAGTCGGCAGGAAGTAGAGAGGGTTTGGATATGATGTTTGAAGGAGAGATCAAGGGTTACCCCGAGGCAGCGAATTTGTGGGACTGGGGAGAGTGGGCAGCCATTAACTTTGATGGATAGGTAAGATGGGGGGTTGAGTGAGGTGGGGGAAAGATGATGAATTCAGTTTTATCCATGTTAAGTTTTAGAAATCTAGCATAGAAGAAGGATGAAATAGCGGACAGACATTGTGGGATTGTGGTAAGGAGTTGATATCGGGTCCAGAGAGGTGCATCTGTGTGATACTGAAAGCCGCGAAACTCTATGAGCTGTCCCAGGCCAAAGGTGTAGATGGAGAAGAGCAGGGGCCCTAGAACTGAGCCTTGGGGTACACTGACAGATAGGGGTCGAGATGAATAGGTGGTGTGTGAGTGGGAGACGCTGAATGTCTGATCTGTTAGGTATGAAGAGATCCAAGATAGGGCCAAGTCCGTGATGCCAAGAGATGAGAGAGACTGTAGTGAGAGGGAATGGTCCACTGTGTCAAAGGCAGATGACAGGTCCAGGAGTAGGAGGACGAAGTAGTGTCACTTGGATTTGGCAGTTAGTAGGTCATTGGTGATTTTAGTAAGGCCAGTTTCAGTGGAGTGATGCGGTCGGAAGCCAGATTGTAAGCGGTCAGAGAGGAAGCATGAGGAGAGGTGGTAGGACAGTTCAAGCTGGATGTGTTGTTCCAGTAGTTTTGAGGCATAGGGGAGAAGTGATATGGGGCAATAGCTAATCAGAGAGGATGGGTCGAGAGAGGGTTTTTTGAGGATGGGTGTAATTGAGGCATGTTTGAAACATGAGGGGAAGACACTGGTTGTTAGTGACAGGTTGAAGAGGTGGGTTAGCGTTGGGATGAAAACTGAGGTGGGACGGGATTGGGTCAAGTTCACAGGTGGTAAGGTGTGATTTGGAGAGTAAAGAGGAAACTTGATCTACTGTAGTGTTGGAGAAGTTGGTTTTGGAGGAGAAGGGTTGAGCAGATATGAGGAGGGGCTGTGGGGACTTTAGACAAAAGCTTTGTCTGATGTTTTCGATCTTCTGCTTGGAGAATGAAGCAAACTCTTCAGCTGGGATGAGAGGAAAGGGAGAAGGCGCTGAGGGATGGAGGAGAGAATTGAAAGTGTTGAATAGCAGTTTTGGGTTGTGTGACAGGTAGAATATGAGAGATGAGAAGTATGTTTGTTTTGCTGCAGTGAGTGCGGACTTGAAAATAGTGAGGGATTGTTTGAATGTGATGAAGTGCTCGTTGGAGTGAGACCTTTTACAACTCCGCTCAGCAACCCTGGAGGCCCATCGCAGTTTTTAGTCAGGTTGTTGTGTCAGGGTTACCTATTGAATGTGCGAGCTTTTTTATGTGTGAGAGGGGCGACCGATCAAGAGCTGCAGCTGTTAAAGCAGCAGCAACATCTGCGTCGTGTAAGGATTCTATGTCTGTAAGAGGGAGGAGGGATTTAGAGAGTGAGTGTAGGTCAAGGTGTTTGAGATTTCTGCGAGGGTGTGCAAGTTTGTGAAGTGGGGATTGTGGACCTGGAGAGGAGAGGGAAGTGAATGTAAGTAGGATGTGGTCAGAAAGAGGGAGAGGAGAATTAGAGAGGTTAGATAGGGAACAGAGGTGGGTGAGGATGAGGTCTAGTGTGTGGCCATCTTTATGAGTGGCGGCAGCAGACCATTGAGCAAGGCCGAAGGAGGAAGTGAGGGATAGGAACTTAGAGACAGATGAGTGGGAAGTGTCAATGGGGATGTTGAAGTCACCCATGATGATAATGGGGATGTCAGCGGAAAGGAAGTGAAGAAGCCATGTAATGAAGTGGTTGAAGAAAGTGGTGGCTGGCCCTGGGGGGCGGCAGATGACAGCCAGTTGGAAGTTGGAGGGGGAGTAGATGCGCACACAGTGCACCTCAAAAGAAGGGAGAGTAACGCAGGGCAGTAGTGGGATTTGGGTGAAGGCGCAGGTATCTGACAGGAGGAAACCTATGCCTCCACCATGTTTGCCGCTGGGGCGGGAGGTGTGGGAAAGTTGGAGTCCGCCATATGAAATTGCGGCTGAAGAGGCCGTGTCAGAGGGGGTGAGCCAGGTTTCTATGATGGCGAGCAAGGAAAGTTTGTTAGTAATGAAAAGATCATGAATGTAGGAAAGTTTGTTGCAGATGGAGCAAGCGTTCCATAGAGCTCTTGTTAGGGAAACTGGGGAAGCAGGGACTGGGTGGATGGGTATGAGGTTAGAAAGATTGCGAGAGTTTGTGGTAGATCGTGAATGGGAGGTAGAAGTGACTGTGGGGATGTGGTGAGGAGGACCAGGATTTGGAGAGATGTCGCAGGCAGTGAGGAGGAGCAGAGAAAGTGTTAGTAGGTGGGAGTAGGAGAGGGCATGAGGTGTCTGGAGGTGTTTGGAGACACAGGACTGAATGTTGAGGAATGGGGAGGATGGAGGGAGAGATGAAGAGTTCATTACTAGGTGTAGGAATTAAGGGGGAAAGTAGAAAGTGGAGGACTATAGGGGAAAGAGTGAAAACTAATAAAAACATAGTTAAAAGAGAGTAAGCATTCAAAGTGAGGGTTGCCTGACTCCTGCCCTGACTAACTGCCTCTGAAATAACTGCCACTTATCGCCAAAGACACTTTGCGCAAGAAGACGCGTGCAACTACCCCACACGCGTGCACCCCTTAGGCAGCTTATGATTTTATAGGGCAGACTATAGCATTAGGTGAGAGGCATTGTGGGAGCTGCTTGTGGCTAAATTAGCATCTGATCTGCACACCAGGAGATGGCTCAATGATCAAAGACAGAACAGAGACCGTGTAGGCTACACAGAGTAACATCTTCTGCAATCAGGCTGGGACATCTCATTTTTTTGTCTAGGGTTAACATCTTTGAAAGAGGATTTAGTCAGAGTGTAAGAAAGACAGTAACCTTGGCATGTGTTGACTCAGAGGCCTTCTCCAAATTCCCATCTTTACAGATTTTTTTGCTCATGAGTCCTCTTCAAATCGGAGCTCTACTGAACAAAAGGTTGTGACATTGGCTAGAGTCAGGACTTTATTTGATGAGATACACACGGTATGCTGATGCTGGTGCTTATCCTGCTTTAAGGGATTTCCTTTAATACTGCTGACCTTTGGAAGAGATCAGAGCCGGATAGTAGGAAGGGCATGAGGAGCATGACCAATCCAGAACTCGTCTACCAAAAGGGATTTAGAGGTATCTATTTCCTCCAAACCCCTTTTCTTCTGCTTACCTCTTTTGAGTTCCCTTGACTTTTGCGCGCCACCAAAAACTACATCTAGACATAGGTCAGTGTCAGAACCTTACTTGAGATGGAGCTGAGGAGTGACTAGGATCTAGGAGCCAAATTTTTTTAAATAATGGTCTAGCCTTGATAGGATGTGGCTTAAGATCTCACTTGATTTTGGGTTGAAGCATTAATAGATTTTAGTGTCCGGTCTGGTGTCTGAATTAAGAAAGACCTATAATTTGACATAAATATGCAATTTTTTCATCTGGTGTAAATATCACTGTATTCCTGACACTGGTTTTGTTTCTCAGAGTCTGGTATATGGTATGAATTATCGCAATTTTAAGCTCTTATTTGTGGTCTTAATTCATTTTACTGTCTGTACTGAGGTCTCAAACAACTTTGAGGTCTGTAATGGGATCTAGACTATTTTTATTGTCTTTTCTGGGTTCTCAATTCATTTTAAAGGTTCATCTGGGATCTTGATTAATTCTGATGTGGGGTATAGACTAACTTTTGGGTTTACTCTAAGATCTCTATTATGCTGGGATTTGGTCTTCAGTCTTATTTAATTTTGGGGTCTGGTCTGGGAACTCCGTCTACTTTAGGGTCAATTGATTTTATAGTCTGGAGTAGGAATACATTTTGGGGATTTAGTTTAATTTGTAGTATGAATAGTATAAATAATTCAAATTTAACTCTATATAGAAAGTTATACTGTCCTTTCCATCATTTTGTTTCCCTTCTGAGAATCCTAAGAGCACATGGTCTAGCGATAGATTTGGATTTAGTATTTTTGTGAATTATCATTCATTTCCTTTGATTAAATTCACAATTATGCTTGATCTCAATCAGTTCTTTTTTTTACAAATGGACCTCCAACAATCTTAATCCATTGAGAAGAGAATCAATTCAAGCAAATTATACATTCTAGTGCAATCTTCTAATTTACTATGCAAATAATAAAAATATTATACTTTGGTCATTCATGCACTTTGAAGGATAATTGCAACCCAATTAATAATATTCTGAAAATGGCAACGTTCACAAGAGTTGGATAACCCTTGGGTTTCTGCTGCAGAATTCGATTCAGCTTTGTAGTTGGCATTGCCACACAAGGCTAATATAAGGCTATTCCAATGGGTTTTCCATTACATTTGGAATCCTTACAGAGTCCTAGTAAAACATATTTTTGATATATGCGAACAAGGTTGCAAAAAAAACAAACATTCATATGATGGAATGTGGATTGTGCTTGGATTTCAAGTGATTCCGAAGCAGAATCAATGTCGAATTCAGTGTCAAATTCTACCTGAATGGATAAAAGTCTTGTAATGTATTATGATCATGTACAGTATATGTTATAAGCATATTTTTAGAACATGAATTTATTGTGATTTTTCTTTTCTGACAGTTAAACCCGATGTTTTGGAGACAATATCTCTTAACATCTGCTTCAGGTTTGTCTTTAACTTCCCTTTGGTTCGTTAGTTTATGTCAGTTGCTTTTATTCGTTTTACTAGAACTCTAAAGAATTTACTACATGACTTGAAATATAATATTCTGTGGCTACAAATTGTGTTAGAAATGAGACAATGAACCTCAGCTGAGTCACTCTGCTGTCCAAAAATGTATTCTCATTCTAGAAACCTTTAATTATTTCAGGCCCCAGACCCAGTATCAATATTAATTTATTCCACAGACCAGACCATAAACCAAATCCTTGACGAGACCTCTTCATTTAGTCATCATTCTTCATTCTTGAGTACTTTTCGCCTCATACCTCTTCACATACTGGCCTGTAAGATCAAGAGTCAAAATTAAATTCAGACTTGATGTCAGTTTTAATTAATTCCCATAACAGACCCTAAATCAAATCCTTAATCAGACCCCTTTATTTCGTTGCCATATTTCACTCTTTACTTCCTGTCGTCATCTTACATTGGCTTAAAATTAATTCAGATTCCGGACTAGACACCAAAATTAATGAATTTCCTTACTAAGTCCTTATTCAGATCCTTGACCAGATCCCTTTATTCTGTCACCATTTTCACCTATTTTAAAGGCCTTTTCACTTAGTGCCTGCAAGATGCCACACCAAACCCTAGGAATAATTTAGACCCCAGGCTAAGCCGTAAAATGTAATTATATTCCAGATGTGACCAAAAAAATTAATCCAGACCAGATATTTTTTTCCATTCCGAACGTTGAGGTGCTACACATGGAATATTTATGACCATCAATTTTGAATTCAGTATCTGTATTGGGAAGTCATTGGATATAAGAGGGTCTTTCTGCGCCTCTTGAATTCCATTACAAATGTAATTGCGGATTTATGTTTGCTGTGAAGCCCCTCATCCAACTACCCTCTCCACATGATCCATTTTGCCTTCAAATTAAAATGAGCAAACAGGGTGACAATGTTCAATTTACTAGATTTAAAATAGTGATATATATAGTATAGTAGTGGTAAATATATAAATCAGAAAAGTTCCAAGGAGGTCTGGCATAGTTTTTGTTTTGCAGTATTGGTAAGATATCCTTTCAGACACATTGTACCGACTCAAAAGGAAAAACATATTCCAATTCTACTCTATATCGAACATCACAGTTCCTCGGGGGCTGGCTCTATGGGAGTATTTATTCTTCCAGTACACCCAAAACCCATTTTCTTGAGTCCTTACTCAAAGACAAACCCGGGCATGCCCAAGCCTCCTCTAGTTTTTGAGGCAGTATGTACCCTTACCTTCTCCCGTTTCTTATAAAAGGTGGCAAATTGTTCGGACTACATTTATCATCTCATTTCTAACACACAATGTAATTACAGGGTTTTACGTCTGAAAGAATTGGGGACTTTACGTCCATTTGGCTGTTTTCTCTTTGACAGCATTTTTAATTTCACATGTTGTAGCCTAGCCTCAACAAGTCAACAACTCACCTACATAGAAAGGGAAATAGTGAGGTTCTCATATCTATAACGTCAGATTTTTCATACATAGACCTTAGTGATAGTATCAAACTGAATGTATTTCCGAAACACACTGAGTAACAAATGCTTGGATGTCCTCAGACACCGCCAACCGGTAGATGCCACTATGTCCATTATTGATGTTTCCATGATGACTGGATTTTCACCGGATGAAAGAGACCTAAAAAGAGTGAGTAAAGACAATCAATGGAGAGGATGTGGACCAAGTATTGTAGGCCATCTTCTCCTGCCTGTTTTCTCATGCACATTGCATGGTATATAAATATCAAGGCTTTTGTGTGATCTTAACAGAACATTATTTTCTTCTCCAGCTTAAGAATGGCGTGGACAGGTACATCTCTTTCTTTGAAATTAACAAAGGGGCATTCGATAAAGGAGCTCTAATCATCTACCTAGACTCGGTGAGTAGTCAATTCAATTTGTATTACTTGAGTGTTAAGGGGGGATGTCCGAAATTGTAGGAAATAGTTTAAAAACTTATAATAATCGTTACTCAACTGATAAATCCACTATCGCTTCATGGGCCTCTTTTCCAGGAGACCCCACCAAACTTGCATCAATCATGTACATGATTAAATTGAGCAACTACAGTGCAGTGATTGCCTGCCGCGGTCACATGGTTAATGTATGTTATTGACCTCTAGAATTGTATAGGATTTTATGAATGAGTAATGATTTTTTTTTTCATTTTAGAACATTTTCTGTTCTAAAATACTTTTTTTAAACTCCGTCACAACCTATTTATTTTATAATCACCAACTGGAATATCAAATGTAATGTTGGTATATAATAATAATAATGTTTCAAACATACCTTAGAAAGAAATGAGATGTGATGCACAAAACTTCATTGTATACATTATATTTTGGACCTTTTAAAAACCTCTCAAAACATTTTGGCTAAGCTGTACTTCTTCAAATGGATTTTGTTGGATTGCATGCGGTCCGGAAAGAGTCAACCAGAAGCATTAGGATGCCGGTAGTAATTAGTCATTCCCTAGTGGTCGTCTGTCCCTGACTAGTGTTGAGCGAATTTGTTCGGCATTTCAAATTTGGGTTTGTGTTCGGGGTTCCGGCTTGTTCTCGCCAAAAAATCGTCTCCGCCCATGAACATCCCGCAGATAACATCTGTGTGACAGTGTGGCAAATCAGGGATGTTCATGGGCGGAACCGATTTTTTGGCACGAACAAGCCGGAACCTCGAACACGAACCCGAACCCGAATTTGAAATGCCGAACATATTCGCTCAACTATCCCTGACAAGGTCACATTTTAAGAGAAGAGAATATGAGAATACATCAAAGGATGTTTTTAAGATTTACCACCAACCTAATATATTTCCTTAGTTGTGGTCTTGTTCTTCCAGAATTGTAGCGCCATTAAGCCTTTAGACTTTCTTAACCAAAGAGGGCATCTTTTTAATGACACTTCATGTTTTCTTTGGGATAAGAACCCAAAATTGAATGTAACATTTGAGTTGCCAAGGTTCAAATATTTTCTTTCAATGACATGGGCACCCAAAAGGAACCCATGGATAAGTTGTTCATATACCTCTCTTTACTGCCCAATATATATACGCATGTTTGTTTTCGCCATGGTTGCATCTGTTTTCAGTGGGGACCACAAAGTAATCCACTGCCAGACACTTCTACTGGTGGTTTATCTCCTACAGTAACAAAATGACCGAATGTTTTAAATCTAAATCTGTGGAGGGAACAGAGGAAGTCCTTCATTTTTTATCAGCTCTCAATCCTTGTTGGGAAGAACAAAGTGCCATCATGATGATCTTGCCACTTCCTTTGCTTTAGAGATCATTCATTATTTTACTCCCCAGATAAAAGTTTGGTCCTGTCCCACCCTATTAACACCGTAGAGATCCCAAAATTTGCTGCTGTGGAGTAGACAGCAACCTACATAAATACTGTATGGAAGTTTGACCTCTTATGCTTTGGCTGCAGACCCGTTGAACATCCTTCTGATTATTCCTTGTTGTATTCACTTTATGTTCATTAGTTTTATCTTTACTGTTATTTATTATTTTCTCTTATAGCATTTTTTATTATTTTGTAATTTTTTTTTTTACATATTTCCACGGTAAATTAGGCTGGCATAAATTAGAGGCCATAAATTGGTGGCCATGGCTGGGATTTAGTGGGGACTTTGACCTTCAACTTTCTTTTTTTTGATCTTTCCAGGTTTCTCACACAGAGGAGCAATGTCTGAAGTTTAATCTTCACAAGTACTTAAATGTAGGACTTATGCAACCTGGATCTGTCACAATCTATGATTATTATTCACCAGGTAAATCTTGTAAATTTAACGAAAAATTAAGAAAAATTAAAATCTCTAATTCAGGATGGATGTCCTAATTTTATCAACAAGCGAATCTTATATACTCCTAAAATGGAATAAAATATTGGAAGCTGTGAATCTCTATAGTCCCAATATGTGCCAGTAGAGTTAGTAACAAAACAACATGGAAGTTCTTTTCCATACATGAACAGCAGACAGAACCGTTAAGAAGATTGGTAATGAACTCAGAGAAAATAATTTTAAAATTACAGTACAATGTGGCATTTCCTGAATCCTATATCTTACATGGCTGCTGTGTAGAATGGGACAGGATCAGCAGAGTCATTTCATTATCGGGAGAGGATTTTGAGAAAGGAGTTCAAGAGTTTTGGATAAGAAAGTTAAGACACCTTATACACAAATCATTTTCTATATAAAGCTTCATTGTTGCTTTCCATTAGGGACAATACTTCACTTTTCTGACCATTAAGTTATTTTTCTGGGACAAGGAAGAACAGGTCATCAATTCATTGCCCCAAAAAACTCTTTAACTTCCATTTATTGCCATGATGCACACAACCTACTGTACTTCCTATACAGTCAATAGAGGATAGGTAAGTGTGCCTCTGATATGGCTACCCCCAGGGAAGTCTTTAACCTCTTAAAAGGAATCTGTCACCAGGTTTTTGCCACCTAATCTGAGAGCAGTATAATATAGAGTTGGAGACCCTGATTCCAGCGATGTATCACTTACTGTGCTGCTAGCTGTAGTTTTGATAAAAATCACAGTTTTATCAGCAGGAAATTATCACTAGAGAACTAGTAAACTTTCTTCCAGGTAGTCCTATATACTTAAGAGTTCTTTATAACCCCGCCTCCATTACTGATTGGTAGTTTTCTACCTATGCACAGTGTACACAGAATGCTGCCAATCAGGAGGGTGGGCAGAGTTAAACAGAGAACTGGTAGATCTGCAGCAGACAAAACTGCAACAAGCAGCTCAGTAAGTCATTCATCACTTGAATTAGGGGCTCTACTCTTAAATCATGCTGCTGTCAGATGTGGTAACAAAAATGTGGAGACAGATTGCCCTTAAGGAGACAGCACATTCTCCACTGTTAAGGTAGTCATTTTTAGACCTTTGTGGATCACACCACTGAGGTTTCTGCTGATTGCTAGGGCAAAGGATGCCGAAAAGGTATTGATTGGAGCACCCTATCAATGAGAGTGGTTATTTTAACTGAGAGCAGCCCTGCGTCCAGAAATGAACAATGAACACGAGTCCCATGTTTTGGAAACCACATGTGGTCCCAGTGTTGGAACCAACGACAATCTAAAAATGATCACCATTCCGGTAGATAGGTGATTATTTTAGTAGACTGGAAAACCCTTAATTTCTGTAAGAGGGTGATAGACTAATTTTCAACCCTCTTACATGCCCTAATGTAGAGGGGAGAACACTGGGCCGCTACCATCACGCTGTGTGCCGGAACTATCTTTTCTTCGCCCAATGCTCCTTCTATTATTAAGGACTGAGACCGGAGTGTGTGCTGCGATGGAGGATTTGCTGTACTCACTGTTACGCCGCTCATGGAACCGACACCGACTGCCAGCAAGACAGGAGATCGTAGATTCTGGTTAACAGACTCACTTTTACTGTGCAATTCTTCTATACACAGCTGCAGTATACAGATCAAGACAAGTTCTTTCATTAGTGAAGTACCCTTGGTAATGTGCCTTTCCAGTGTTTGCTCTCGTCCCTTCCTGAGACTCAACATCTTCCACATCTTCTGGGACCCGGCTGAGAAAATCCCCTCTAGGGAAACAGAGGCCTCGCCTTGAGCACCCCTAACAGGCCATGAGCCTAGGACAATGCCAGCATCCAGATTCTGCCTTAAATGTGTCCTCATTCTGTTATGATAACTTGCACTAGTAAAACACTTCTTCACTGCTGATACTGCTGATGGAGTCTGCTTTCCTTTCTGCTCAGTCGTCCTCCATACTCTGTCTCCCTCTGTGTATGGAACAGAACCTACCCCGGTTCTGTGCACTCGGGTCTTGAACCCAGGAATGAGATAGCCTGGCACAGGCCTCCCTAATGGCAGGTGTACTCTGCCTAATGCTCCTCACTACTCACTCTCCCATCCTAGACTGTCTGTAACCAGGAAATGCTTTTCTAGAAAACTGTTCTAAGGCTGTAACTCCTCCCAGCTGATGACGTAACCCCTGTATTAACTGCTTAGTGTCTAATCAGTGTAGTGTACCAAATACCTACCTCTTTGTATGGTTCCTCCTTCTGGGCAGACCTCCCGCATCCCAGGGACGGCCTTATGCAAAGCCTATAGGAGAACCGGCATTCAATAATCAGCCATAGGGATTTCACAGCAAAAACTTTATCATAATCACATAAACATTTAACAAATATAAAAAAATTAACAACTCCTTCTTGACCCGACGTCTTCATCACCCAGCAGCCCCCTACACTAACTGGAATTGGCACAGAACATCCATTAATAGATCCAAGGGTGTCCTTTAAATCTGTAAACATTTGCCCAACTAACAAGACGAGCAACAGAGTAAACCTGCCTCCCTTGCCATGTCTTGAATTCTGTTGATCAGCGTTTTCACTAAGGTGGCAGCTGTGAATCTTAAACATCACCCTTGGGTGACTACTTAGTATAACTCCATGATCTCCAGTAAATAGTACTTCACATTTACTTAGAGTTTATGTCCCAGGGGAACATGGTAGACCAGTTACTTGGAACATCCTGATAAACACAGGCATTGTTTGAAATGGTGTAGTCACCAAGTTCCTAAAAATGAATCTATTTTAGATTACTCAGGTCTTCTGATAATGTCAGGGTAGGGCAATTTTTTTTTTCATAAGAATAAATATAGCAGGAGAATCTCTTTAATTACGCCCAGGATTGAGAAAACTGAGAACTGGAAACCATTACTCTCTTCTCTCCCACAGAAAATCGTTGTCGGAAATTCTACCACAGTGATGAAGGAAGCAAAGTGTTTGGTCGCATTTGTCAAGATAAAGTGTGTCGGTGCGCTGAAGGTAAAGCACACAGCATTTGTCTCAGAATATCCACAAGGCTCCAGGAATATGGAGCATTGTCTGGTCTGGGGTTTGAATATAGGGGAAGCCTGGTCTGGGGTCTGTAGATAGAGGTAATTTAGTCTGGGGTGTTTCTATAGGAATGGTCTGATCTGGAGTCTGTAGTTTGGTGGTAGTTTTGTTTGCATGCAGTGTTTATGGATAGTCCAATCTGGATTCCATATTTAGGGAGAGTCTGGTCTCAGTACTGTATTTAGCGCTAACATGGCCTGGAATCTGTATTTAAAAATGGTCTTGTCTAGGGTCTGTATTTAGGGGTAATCTGGTTTGGCGTTTATTTTTAGGGCTAGTCTCGTCTCAGTTCTGTATTGGGGTAGTTTGTTTTGGGGTGTTTATTCAGTGTAGTCTAGCCTGGGAATTGTATTAAGGCTAGTCTTGTCTGAGATCTGTATTTCTGGAGTATATATTTAGAGACAGTCTTGTTTGGAGTCTGTATTTATCAATAGTCTACACTATATTTAGTGGTAGTCTGGTCTGATCTATCTATTTAGGGAGAGTCTGGTCTGGGGTTTGTATAAAGGAGTAGTGTTATGCACACGCCCTGACTGACTGGTGTGTGCATGTTTAGTGATCCCACTGGACCATGAACCGGAGAGTGCCTGGAGGGGCGTAACTAAGTATCTACCCGATCCGACCAAGGTCGCACGACGGCATACGACGCCAGTGCACCAGGGAGGAACTGAGCAGAGGGACCAGGTGCGACTCCAGGTCAGACCCTGGACACTGCTGTTGACCCACACCAGGGAATACAGGAACAGGCAGGTTAGAGCACAGGCTGGGTAGGGTCCAGTACAGACTAGGAGATGGGTTCAGAGCCTCAGATGCGGTAATCAACCAGAGTAAAGCGAAACCGCAGGTGCAGTGGACAGGGCTGAGCAGAGCGAAACCGCAAGTGCGGTGGACAGGGCTGAGCAGAGCGAAACCGCAAGTGTGGTGGACAGGGCTGAGCAGAGCGAAACCGCAAGTGCGGTGGACAAGGCAGAGCAGAGCGAAACCGCAAGTGTGGTGGACAGGGCTGAGTAGAGCGAAACCGCAAGTGCGGTGGACAGGGCTGAGCAGAGCGAAACCGCAAGTGCGGTGGACAAGGCTGAGCAGAGCGGGCAGAAACCGCAATAGCGGTAAGTAAGGCAGAACAGAAATAAACTGCCAAAGCGGTGAGCAAAGACAGAGCAGAGGGGACAGGGCTCTGTTCACACGGAACTGACTGGAAGGGAAAAGCAGAACCAGATACACACAAGATACTTGCAAAGAAGTAGCGAGTGGACTCCAAACTCACAAACAGAAGTACAGCGACAACGAGTAGGAGTTAGGTGCAGGTACAGACTCTGTAGAAAAAGAGAGGACACAGAGACAAAACAGGTAAGAGGCCAGGAGACAGTTCAGACAAGAACTGTACTGCAGCGAAATACAGGAACAAACCTAGGTAAAGCCAAGTGCTGGTTCAGACACTGCAGCAAAAAGGAGGAAACGGGCATAGAGACAAAACAAGTAACAGGTTAGGAAACAGTTCAGACAGGAACTGTTACTGCAGCGAAATACACGAACGAGCCTAGGTAAAGCCAAGTGCTGGTTCAGACACTGCAGCAAAAGGGAAGAAACGGACAAAGAGACAAAACAAGTAACAGGTTAGGAGACAGTTCAGAAAGGAACTGGTACTGCAACAGAATACAGGAACGAGCCTAGGTATAGCCAAGCCCTGGTTCAGACACTGCAGAAAAAGGGAGGAAACAGACATAGAGACAAAACAAGTAACAGGTTAGGAGACAGTTCAGACAGGAACTGTTACTGCAGCGAAATACAGGAACGAGTCTGGGTATACAGCCCCCAGAGGCAGCAACGAACAGGCTAGGAGCGTGTTCAGACAGGCCTGGAAATACAGCCTCGAGGAAGGCAGACAAGCAGGGAAAAACAGAACGGGACCTGGCACATTCAGAGTCTAAAAGCACACTGAATGTTAAAGTTGCTCAGGCATCAGTTTCCAGGTGAAGCTGGTTTAAATATCCAGTGACAGACAGCAATAGGCTGAGGACGCATTAGGGGTGTGCCCACAGCAGCTGCAAGAATCAGGAAGTAACGGGGCCTCCGCCCTAAGCAGTCAGAACAGAGACAAACAGACAGCATGGAAAGAAGCCAGGCTAGCAGACTGGACTGATGATCAAGTTTGCGATCTTGCATAGTGAGAGATGGTGCACTATGCAAGCCCGCCACCAGGTATGTTACAAGTAGTCTGGTCTGGGGTCTGTTTTAGGGGTAGGCCAGTCTGTAAGGTATATTTAAGGACAATCTGGTTTGGGGTCTGTATTTATGGATAGTCTAGTCTGGTGTCTACACTATATTTTGAGGTAGTCTGGTCTGGGCTATGTATTTAGAGATAGTCTTGTCTGGTCTATGTATCTATGGATAGTCTTGTCTGGGGTCTACACTATATTTAGGAGTAGTCTGCTCTGGTCTATGTATTTACGGATAGTCTTGTGTTTGTATTTAGAGGTAGTCTGATTTGGGATGTATGATCTATGGTATATATTTGTTTAGCAGGTAATTTTGGGGTGTGATGCAGGGGGTCATGCACTATTATGGATTCAAATGTGGCAGGTAGAGTTAAGGTATATTTAGGGATAATCTGGTTTGGAGTCTGTATTTATGGATAGTCTTGTCTAGGTTTACACTATATTTAGTGGTAGTCTGGTCTATTTATATATAAATGGTCTTGTTTGGGGCCTACACTATATTTAGGATTAGTCTGGGCTGGTCTATGTACAAGTGCTTCTCACTAAATTAGAATATCATCAAAAAGTTAATTTATTTCACTTCTTCAATCTGTCAAGTCAGCAGTCTTCCCCATGATTGTGGAGCCTACTGAAACAAACTAATAGACCTTTTCAAATGCATCGGAAGCCTTTTCAGGTGTTTTTTTTTAATTATTCTAATTTACTGAGATAATGACTTTTGTGTTTTCATTGGCTGTAAGCCATAATCATCAACATTAACAGAAATAAACACTTGAAATAGATCACTCTGTTTGTAATGACTCTATATAATATAGGAGTTTTACTTTTTGTATTGAAAAACTGAAATAAATTAACTTTTTGATGATATTCTAATTTAGTGAGAAGCACTTATATTTAAGGATAGTCTTGTCTAGTCTATGTATTTATGGATAGTCTTGTCTGGGGCCTATTGTTAGAACCTTGCTCTTAGGTTTTTTCCTTTGCTGGTCACATGACCTTGTTGGCCTATTTAATCCTGCTCCGCCCTTCTGGCTTTGCTGGACTTCATTGTATAACTACTTTCTAGCTAGCCTGTGCTCTGTATCTAACTCTGTTAGTTTGCTTGGTCTACGGACCTCTATGTTCTATATATTTTGTTTGTTCGTCTGTCTGCTACTATTTCTGTTAGGAGGTGTCCCATTTTCCTCCCAGTCCTTAGTACTTGTAGGGATTCCTTCCCCACATCTATAGGTCTCCGTACAGACTAGCTTAGGACTTTAGCAGGTCTGATCACAGGATCAGGTCCCCTGTTACATCGTAGGGATTAAGCTGAGTTCTATCGTAGGGACAGATCTCCTCTCTTTCCTTAGCTCTGGTAGCAGAACATAACAGTAAGTCCAGCCTGCAAATTCTCTAAGGAAAGATTTTTCTGTTCCATCATGGTGTCGGTTCAGGATTTGGCTCATCGCCTGCAGGGACTCTCTCTGGAGGTGGCCGAGCTCCGTCAGCACGTGAGTAACTGTCCTGGAGCACATTTCTTGGAGCCTAAGGTATGTTTGCCGGATTTATTTTTTGGTGAACACCGAGAATTTTTTTCATTTAAAAATGCTTGCTTATTGTATTTTCGTTTGAGACCCAAGTCCTCTGGGGATGAATCCCAGCGCATAGGGTTCATAATGTCACTTTTGCGCAAAGAGCCTCAGGAGTGGGCCTTTTCTTTGCAACCTAGTGATACATGCTTCAGATCAGTGGATAGTTTTTTTTCTGCTTTGGGACTGTTGTATGATGATCCTGACCGTGTCTCATCAGCTGAGACTGAGTTGAGGCGTTTGAGACAGGGATCAGGTAATGTGGAAAAATATTGTACTCATTTCCGTCGTTGGTCTACTCAAACAGGGTGGAACGATTCTGCTCTGAAAAGTCTATTTCTTGCTGGGCTCAATGAAAGGGTTAAAGACCTGCTAATTGCTTATCCTACACCTGAAGATTTGCAACAGGCTATGCAATTAGCTATACGGGTGGATAGGAGACTGCGTGCAAGGGTTAATGAGAGCAAATCCTCTGCTATGTCAGTTTCTGGTTATGAGAATGTGTGTACTAACAGTGGTGAACCGATGGAGATTGGATCGGTGGCACCTCGCTCTCAAGAAAAAGACCGTAGATTTTCTGAAGGCTTGTGTTTCTATTGCGGAAAATCTGGTCATTTGATTAAAGGCTGTGAACTTCGTATGAAGAAAGAAAAAAAAATGGTCAGTCATGCCCGTATTGCCTGTTTAAATTCCAAGGGTGTATTTTTAGCTGCTTCCACGATTGCTCAGGAAAAATTAATGGAATTTCGGGTGTTGGTTGATTGTGGGTCTACTCTGAATGTAATTGATGGGGGATTCTTGGAAAGACTCAATTTAAAACCCGAACCTTTATCATCCCCCATTGCTGTGGTTTCTGTGGATGGTTCCCCTTTGAAGAATATTACTCTCAAGGTCTGTGAATTTCCTCTCACTATTAATGGTGTTCACCATGAGAAATTGGATTTGGTAGTTTTGAATAACTTGCCTTCTCCAGTAATGTTGGGATTGCCCTGGTTAAAATTTCACAATCCTGTACTGGATTGGTCTACCAGTGAAATTAAATCCTGGAGCCATAAATGTTATGACAAGTGTTGTAACGGGCGTATTGCAGCTTTGGATAGGGGAGAATTGCCTGTTCCTATTCAGGATTTTTGGAGAGTTTTTTCTGAGAAGGAATCGCAGGTTTTGCCTCCCCATAGAGACTATGATTGTTCTATTGAATTTGTCCCTGGAGCGACTCTTCCTAAAAGTCGTTTATTTAACCTTACTATTCCTGAGAGGAAGGCTTTGGAGGAATACATACAGACAAGTTTGGCCGCCGGTCACATTAGGCCCTCTAAGTCTCCTGTGGCGGTTGGATTTTTTTTTGTAAAAAAAAAGGACGGCGGTTTACGTCCTTGTCTGGATTTTCGTGAGATTAACAAAATTACTGTACGCAATCCTTACCCACTGCCATTGATTCCTGATCTGTTTAACCAGTTAATGGGGGCCAAGTGGTTCTCTAAAATTGACCTTAAGGGGGCATACAATCTGTTGCGCATGAAGGAGGGTGACGAATGGAAGACTGCTTTTAACACTCCTGTGGGTCATTTTGAGAATCTGGTTATGCCCTTTGGTTTTACTAATGCTCCTGCATTTTTTCAGAATCTTATTAATGACATCCTTAGACCTTTGATCGGCAAAAATGTGGTTGTGTATTTGGATGACATTTTGATTTATTCGCCGGATCTGGAGTCTCATTGGCGGAGCGTACGTGAGGTATTACAGTTATTAATGGACAATTCGCTTTTTGCTAAGCTGGAGAAATGTGAGTTCGCTGTACAGAGAATTAGTTTTTTGGGCTACATTATCTCCAGCGAAGGTTTTGAGATGGACCCGGTTAAAGTTCAAGCTGTACAGGAATGGCCTAGGCCTATTGGTTTGAAATCGATACAGAGGTTTTTAGGTTTCGCCAATTATTACAGAAAATTCATAAAAAATTTTTCTAGTATTGTCAAACCTCTGACCGATCTCACCAGGAAAGGTGCTGATGTGGTTCAGTGGTCTTCTGAGGCCATTGAAGCTTTTGTGTATCTCAAGGAGAGGTTCACCTCTGCTCCCATCCTTATGCAGCCTGATGTGACTAAGCCGTTTTTGGTTGAGGTTGATGCTTCCTCTGTGGGGGTTGGCGCAGTATTGTCTCAGGATAACGGGGATGGATTACATCCCTGTGCCTTTTTTTCAAAAAAATTTTCGGAGACTGAACTGAATTACGATATTGGTAATCGGGAATTATTGGCTATTAAACTCGCATTTGAACACTGGCGCCACTTCTTGGAAGGTGCGGAATTTCCCGTTCAGGTTCTTACGGATCATAAAAATCTGATATATCTTGATGCTGCCAAGCGCCTGAATGCCCGTCAGGCTAGGTGGGCACTGTTTTTTTCGCGGTTTAATTTCTCCGTTACTAACATCCCTGGTACTAAGAATGTTAAGGCGGATGCCTTGTCTCGCAGTTTTTCTCCCATAGTCGGTGTTGAGAAAGAGGAGAACATTTTACAAGAAGGTGTTGTGATAGCTGCTTTGGACTCCGTTTTGGAAGATGAGATTCTTAAAGCACAGGAGAATGCCCCATCTAACACTCCTCATGGGAGGTTGTTTGTGCCTGGGACCTTTAGGAGAAATTTGTTTGTTGAGTGTCACGAATCTCGGTTGGCAGGTCATCCCGGAATCTCTGAGACCAAGAGACTGGTGGGTCGCAGTTTTTGGTGGCCTGGATGGCAGAAGGAAGTCATTAAGTGGGTGCGTCAATGTACTATATGTGATAGATCTAAGTCCTCACATACTCCTGCTGCGGGGTTGCTTTGTCCTTTGGAGGTTCCCAGTGCTCCTTGGACACATTTGGCTATGGACTTTATAACTGACCTTCCCCCCTCTGAGGGTTTTACTGTCATCTGGGTGGTCGTGGACCGTTTTAGCAAGATGTGTCACTTGGTTCCCTTCGTCAAACTGCCCTGCGCTAAAACTCTCGCTAAGGCCTTTGTCAAGGAAATTGTCAGACTTCATGGCGTTCCTACTGACATTGTTTCTGATAGGGGACCTCAGTTCGTGGCTCGTTTTTGGCGTGCCTTTTGTGACAGGTTGGGAGTTCATTTGTCGTTCTCGTCCGGATATCATCCTGAATCTAATGGCCAGACAGAAAGGAAAAACCAGGATGTTGAGCAGTTCTTGCGTTGTTTTGTGGCAGACAATCAAGAGGGTGGTCTGAGTTTCTGCCACTTGCTGAATTTGCTCTGAACAATCATACATCTTCTTCTGCTGGTTGTTCGCCTTTTTTTTGTTGTTCTGGGAGACATCCGTCGTTTGGGTCGTTCTCCAAGTTAGGATCTGCCGTGCCTGAGGAGGAGAATTTTTCCGGTGATTTGGAGAGAGTTTGGACGGATGTGCGTGGTAATCTTCAGGAGGCCAACAGAAAATCTAAAGACTACTTTGATAGGAAACGACAGGAGGTTTTGTTCGCTCTTGGAGACATGGTTTGGTTGTCCTCTAGGAATCTGCGGTTGAGGATTCCTTCTAAGAAATTGGGTCCCAAGTTTGTAGGGCCCTTTAAGGTTCTTCAGGTTGTCAACCAATCTGCTGTTATGTTGGAGGTTCCTACCTCCTGGAGAATTAATCCGGTATTTCATGTCTCTCTGTTGAAAAAGCTGTTGTATCGGATTGTGACGCCTCTGCCTCTGTTCCTCCGGTGGTGGAGGACGGGGAATATGAAATTTCTCGCATCCTTAACTCTAGACGGTATAGAGGTAGTTTGCAGTATCTTGTGGCCTGGAAAGGTTTCGGACCCGAGGATAACTCTTGGGTGAGGTCGGATGATGTTTCCGCGTCCAGACTTATCAGAGCGTTTCACAGGAGATTTCCTGATAAGCCTGGTCCTAGGGGATCCGGAGGATCCTCTTAGAAGGGGGGGTACTGTTAGAACCTTGCTCTTAGGTTTTTTCCTTTGCTGGTCACATGACCTTGTTGGCCTATTTAATCCTGCTCCGCCCTTCTGGCTTTGCTGGACTTCATTGTATAACTACTTTCTAGCTAGCCTGTGCTCTGTATCTAACTCTGTTAGTTTGCTTGGTCTACGGACCTCTATGTTCTATATATTTTGTTTGTTCGTCTGTCTGCTACTATTTCTGTTAGGAGGTGTCCCATTTTCCTCCCAGTCCTTAGTACTTGTAGGGATTCCTTCCCCACATCTATAGGTCTCCGTACAGACTAGCTTAGGACTTTAGCAGGTCTGATCGCAGGATCAGGTCCCCTGTTACATCGTAGGGATTAAGCTGAGTTCTATCGTAGGGACAGATCTCCTCTCTTTCCTTAGCTCTGGTAGCAGAACATAACACCTATACTATATTTAGGGGTAGCCTGGTCTGGTCTATGTATTTAGGTGATAGTCTTGTCTGGGGTCTACACTACAATTAGGGGTAGTCTGGTCTATGTATTTATGGATAGTCTTGTCTGGGGCCTACACTATATTTAGGGGCAGTCTGGTCTGGTCTATGTATTTAGAGATAGTCTTGTGTTTGTATTTAGAGGTAGTCTGATTTTGGGTGTATGATCTGTGGTCTATATTTGTTTAGCAGGTAATTTTGGGATGTGATGCAGGGGGTCATGCACTATTATGGATTCAAATGCGGCAGGTAGACACGGATCGAACATTAGGCCAAAATTGTTTTATATACCCTCTTTCAGACTTTTCAAAATGCCCCTTCTCTTAAATCTGTAAGGTGAAGTAGTTTTTGAGGTCGGATCATTTGACTCATTTTGTATGTAGACCTTATTATTCCTGATTTACCAGTTTGATTTCATTGTCAGGAAATTGTTTAATGGATCAGTCAGAAAGACACAGTGCACTGGATAGATTGAATGCTGCCTGTAAATCTGGAGTGGACCACGGTAAGCTATGACAGCACTGCCATGCCTATATTCATATAGCTCATTTCGCGCTCACCTGTCCTGCCGCTGCATGTTTCAACTGGTCCTCCCTCATTCACTCCCTCCAGCTCCAGTCTTCTTCTCTTCCATCTTCTCTCTTCAGAGACTCCAGTGCTACCTCACGGCACTGGGGGCCTTTAAAGACCTCAGAGGATAATAAACGTCTTTTAAAAAAGGGACGCAATTAATTGTCATTAAATAAATTCAATGTGATTTGCATTTCCAGGCAAACTTCAAGCAAATTTTGAAATTGGTCAGACTTTTATTCCTACCCTGGCCTATCTATGTAATAGACCATCTATATTAGACAGGTGGGAGTCAGGTGGGAGTCAGATAATTATCAGCAACCCCAGAGGTCATCTGTTGGAAGGATTTCTGACTCTACTCCTTGTTTACCACACACAGCGCTATTCTTTTAATAGTGGCCGTATCTAGTATTACAGTTTTGCCTATCCAAATTTTTCTCATTGGCTACTAAAAATATATGTCACGATTCCACCACTCAGTGGTCCAATCTGGAGCAGGGGCGTGCTGAGTTGTCAGTATTTTGATTGACAGCTCAGTCATTTGGAATCTGAGAGTGGGAGGTGCTGATCTTCCTTGAGGTGTTCCCCATTCCAAGTGATTACTCAGCTACTTAACTAAGCTGTCTGTCCCAGATAGCTGCCAGTCATAGGTTTCAGCTCTGTGTGGCTTCCTCTGTGCCTTGTGCGCTGAATTCTGACATTCTGATATTTTGTTACCGGACCTTGGATTTTCCCATTGACTACCCATTTGTATTACCCCTTTTGTCTTGACACACTCTGACCTTGGAATTTTGACTCTGGACTGTGACCTGACTACTCCTTTTGCCTTACCCCTTTGTATATGACAAGCCCTCTTGGTATCTGACCCCAGACCTCTTGACTACTTAAGCCTCGCGGCTTGTCCGTGAGTAGTCACTAGCGTCACAATATGGAGTTGTGCCCTATGCACAGCAACTATATCAAACTGCTCATGAGATTGGACAGGAGCTCCGGGAGTAAGACCCCCACAGATGAAAGACTGACAACCCATCCAGAGGATAAACCAGCAATATTATTGAAGCAAAAAAACTTTTTTAATGTCATAACTAACTTTCTTTTTCTCTGACTGTCTCCATAGTGTTCAAGATAACACTTCTTGACTTCAAATTCGAAAAAGACTTTGACCGGTATGAGATGCAAGTTAAGGAGGTCTACAAGAGAGGTAACATTGAATATGATGTAAATAAGCTTAATTATGGTCTTTCGGGAACAGAATGTATCAAAAATGCATTAGGATGATATGCTCGAATATTGTGGGTGTACGGAGACAGTATGGTGGAAAAAGCAAAGCATTCTAGTGCACAGGTGCAGCATGAGAGGAGTCAGAGAAAAAGAGTCAAACAGTCTCGATGAAGGCCATTAGTTGGCTATAGCACACCCGCAGATTAATTGTCAGACATAGGAAGTTTTAGTAAGTAGTGCACTACAACAATATCAAGATTGAAAAATACCTGGGGCATTAGAAGAAATAACTGGTCTGGTGTGTTCATGGTATATGAAATTGTTAAATAAAGGGAACCACAGCCAATAAAAAGTTTACAGCAGTCAAGTTGGAAGATATTAAAGAGGACCTGTCACTTGCCATAACTTTGTTTTTTACCTAATGTAAATACCAATGTTTTTAGTTTGCTCCTGAGCCTCTCCATCCCTGAGATATGACCCTCTCTTCCTACTGTATAAATATGGTCTTTCCTGGGTGTGGTCATCAAGAAAAGAAGAATCTTAGGACCACGCCTACTTGGAAAAAAGAATAAATTTATATACAGGGAAGAGAGGAGCAGAAACAAAAGAAAAACAAAGCCGGATTCAGGAGAACAGCGTCATTTACACCAAGTAAGAAAATTGCATAGTTATAGCAAATGACAGATCCTCTTTAAATGAGGTATACACGTAGCAGCCCATAACTTGACAGTTGACAAACCGGTATACTAGTGCAGCTATTAATTGTGTTCCTTCACGTTGAATACGAAGCACACTAAGATGTTTTATGTTCCCAAAAATGGCACCAATGAAAACAACAACTCATTCTGCAAAAAAAGAAATGTCTCCAAAAACTCTGCTATCTAATAAATAAAAGAGTTCTGAGGTTGAGGAACTTTATTTTCAGTACAGGCTAAAATAAGTACTGAAACCTGCTGACAGTGCCACACACCCAATCCATCAGCAAATAGGCTATAGTATTCTAGTCTCTCACTAATTGTCCAGTATATCCCAATGACCTATTCCTGATGAAGCCATATTGCTGGGTGGCGAAACGCGTGGGTCCTCTCCAGTTGTCTTTCCTCTTTTTTCATCTGTTCACATTGTATTATGAAACCTTTGATTGATACCCACACTGCCATACATATATTTTTTGGCTGGTTTTATTGCTATTTTTCTAGTGTTGGGTCCTTCTATAAGATCATATTTTCTTTTTTATATCATTTTGATTTCTATTTTATCCTTCACAACCCTATTTGCAGTGAATGTCCCTTTACTTTGAGGGGTTTTGTGACCATGTTTTCAATCTATAACATAGGTGTTTGTATGACTTTTTTGCAGTTTCTTAATATTTTTATTAACATGTTTTGGGTATTCTTTGTAGTTTTTTGTACTTAATAAAATTGATATACTTTCATCTTTTTGGAGTGCTCATTAATGACCTTTCAAATCCCAACAACAGGATATTTCTCATCTTTGGATGGATGAATTTATTAATTATATATCACTACTATTACATAGATTTGACCATTTCATCATTTCTGATTTAATCCTGCGTATTTCTAATTTAATCCTGTGTAATCCAGGAACGGATGAAAAAGCCAAGGGCAACAAGCGGACCTTTATCAGCCACATTAGGTGTCGAGAAAATCTAAAGTTAAAGAAAGGAGAAGATTACATTGTACTTGGAGCCGACAAGAATGTTTGGTACACTGAGAAATCAGGGTAAGTGCGAAGTCTCGTCGTTAAGATGTAGAAAGAAGTAAGGACTCACCTAAGGTTCAACTTTTTGACCATGTTTCCTCAGTTACACCTATGTCCTGGGGGGTGATACTTGGATCGAGTGGTGGCCAAATAACAGAGAGTGTCAAGAACCTGATTACATCGAGCGTTGTAACGACTTTGAAACATTTGCTGATGAACTGGAAATTATTGGATGTCAAACGTGATGATGTCAAACAATCCAAATCTCATTTTCCTCAACAATGGAATTTATATGCCATAATCTACACAAGTAAAGTAATATGTATTCTGCCATCTGTGCCACTTATTTGCTTGTGGTCATCCTTCAGTTACTTTTTTTGCAGACATTTCAGTGAGTTACAGGTTGTATTGCAGCTAAGGGAAAAGGAACTGCATTAAAAATATATGATGCAGCCAGTGGGGTAACGAGAGTCTGATGGACCCCGGTGCAAAATTTGGACCTGGGCTTCCCCCTGTACAACCTACCCTGCCCCATCCGCCCTTGCATGTTGGTCAGATGTATGGGCCCTTGTAGCATTCTAAATCATTTAAGGACATATGAGTTGCCCCCCCATTATATAGTAATAACCCCCATCCTGGGCTCCTTCCTGGTATATTTGTCCCCCATCTGGGGCTCTTTCCTGGTATATATGTTCCCCATACTGGACCTATCTTAGTATATATGTCCCTCATCCTACTATATATGTTCTTCAACCTAGCCCTATCCTGGTGTGTATATATCTATATATATATAAATATGTATATATATACTGCTCAAAAAATAAAGGGAACACTCAAATCCTAGATCTGAATGAATGAAATATTCTCATTGAATACTTTGTTCTGTACAAAGTTGAATGTGCTGACAACAAAATCACACAAAAATCATCAATGGAAATCACATTTATTAACCAATGGAGGCCTGGATTTGGAGTCACCCCCAAAATGAAAGTGGAAAAACACACTACAGGCTGATCCAACTTTGATGTAATGTCCTTAAAACAAGTCAAAATGAGGCTGAGTATTGTGTGTGGCCTCCACGTGCCTGTATGACCTCCCTACAACGCCTGGGCATGCTCCTGATGAGGCTGAGTATTGTGTGTGGCCTCCACGTGCCTGTATGACCTCCCTACAACGCCTGGGCATGCTCCTGATGAGGCTCAGTATTGTGTGTGGCCTCCACGTGCCTGTATGGCCTCCCTACAATGCCTGGGCATGCTCCTGATGAGGCTGAGTATTGTGTGTGGCCTCCACGTGCCTGTATGACCTCCCTACAATGCCTGGGCATGCTCCTGATGAGGCTGAGTATTGTGTGTGGCCTCCACGTGCCTGTATGACCTCCCTACAACGCCTGGGCATGCTCCTGATGAGGCTCAGTATTGTGTGTGGCCTCCACGTGCCTGTATGGCCTCCCTACAATGCCTGGGCATGCTCCTGATGAGGCTGAGTATTGTGTGTGGCCTCCACGTGCCTGTATGACCTCCCTACAATGCCTGGGCATGCTCCTGATGAGGCTGAGTATTGTGTGTGGCCTCCACGTGCCTGTATGACCTCCCTACAACGCCTGGGCATGCTCCTGATGAGGTTGCGGATAGAGATGAGCGTTGTTCGACTCGAACTGTTCGCCAATCTCAAATTCGAGCTGTTTTGGGCGGTGTTCGAGCCGTTCGGCGAACACGAACGATTTGAAAAAAATTCGGCTGTTCGAGGTTATGTTTGATAACTGTTCGTGCACCAAAATCATAACTGGATTTTTTCTCAGTAATGATGAAAATTAATGTTAATACGCAGTTTGAGTGTACAGCGGGGTGGGGGGAGGGGCAGGGGATGGATCTCTGCAGGAATAATGAAGATCTCCATTTTTTTTTCTCTTTCCCACATTTGCAGTGGGGAGGTGCAATCTGTCAGCCTATCAGCAGCGCACACACGGAGCGAAGTGCTTTTTTTCACACAAGCAAGGGCATGTGTCATTGGCAGTGTATGTCACATGTCCTTGCCCTATAAGACCAAGCCATTTTCCCCGTCGCCACCATTTTCTCACTGCTGCAGCTGCATGTTAGACGGCACCGCTGTTGCTGTGTGCGCTATACCTTGTTAATTTCAAGCCAATTTTCGCACAAATCTACAGATAGCTTGGGAGTAGGGAATAGTTGTGATTGCAGTCCTTTTAAGGACTAGGTTACTGCATTTCCTACGACTTTTATCAGGCAGGTCTGTGCTCTTAAATAGATAGGTTGGGAGTAAAGACTAATTGTAATTGCAGTCCTTTTCAGGACTAAGTTACATCAGTTCCTATCAGTTTTTGCCAGGCAGGTCTGTGCCAGTGCTGTGTAAGTTTTTTTCACAGCATTTGGCTGAATCTAGCAAAGCTAATCATTTTTGGCCTATTGCAGAGTGTGTTAGTCAGTGGAGTAGCCTATCTGTGTTGCAAGCTACACCACCTGTGTATAGAATACCAATTTTTTTACTGCACCTAGTGAAGTAAAACCTTTTGGGCATAGCATCATTCTATTAGTCCATCTATACTGACCTCCATCAGGTTGCAAATTGAATATAATTTTTTTCTGCATCTAGCTCTGAAAAAAATATTTGGCCTTCTAGCAGTGTGTGGGACTTGTTCTATTAGTCCATCTATACTGACCTCCATCAGGTTGCAAATTGAATATAATATTTTTCTGCATCTAGCTCTGAAAAAATATTTGGCCTTCTAGCAGTGTGTGGGACTTGTTCTATTAGTCCATCTATACTGACCTTCATCAGGTTGCAAATTGAATATAATTTTTTTCTGCATCTAGCTCTGAAAAAATATTTGGGCTTCTAGCAGTGTGTGGGACTTGGTCTATTAGTCCATCTATACTGACCTCCATCAGGTTGCAAATTAAAAATAATTTTTATCTGCATCTAGCTCTGAAAAAATATTTGGGCTTCTAGCAGTGTGTGGGACTTGTTCTATTAGTCCATCTATACTGACCTCCATCAGGTTGCAAATTGAATATAATTTTTTTCTGCATCTAGCTCTGAAAAAATATTTGGCCTTCTAGCAGTGTGTGGGACTTGTTCTATTAGTCCATCTATACTGACCTCCATCAGGTTGCAAACTGAATATAATTTTTATCTGCATCTAGCTCTGAAAAAATATTTGGCCTTCTAGCAGTGTGTGGGACTTGTTCTATTAGTCCATCTATACTGACCTCCATCAGGTTGCAAATTGAATATAATTTTTTTTTGCATCTAGCTCTGAAAAAATGTTTGGCCTTCTAGCAGTGTGTGGGACTTGTTCTATTAGTCCATCTATACTGACCTCCATCAGGTTGCAAATTGAATATAATTTTTTTCTGCATCTACCTCTGAAAAAATATTTGGCCTTCTAGCAGTGTGTGGGACTTGTTCTATTAGTCCATCTATACTGACCTCCATCAGGTTGCAAATTGAATATAATTTTTTTCTGCATCTAGCTCTTAAAAAATATTTGGGCTTCTAGCTGTGTGTGGGACTTGTTCTATTAGTCCATCTATACTGACCTCCATCAGGTTGCAAATTGAATATAATTTTTTTCTGCATCTACCTCTGAAAAAATATTTGGCCTTCTAGCAGTGTGTGGGACTTGTTCTATTAGTCCATCTATACTGACCTCCATCAGGTTGCAAACTGAATATAATTTTTTTCTGCATCTAACCCAGACAATAGTTTTGGCCTAATACCACAGTTTGGCCACTCAGCTCTGCTCGGTTCCCATCCATTGTTTTTGTGCAAACAACTCCAGAGTTGTGAATTAGTTAACCATCAAAATGAGTGGAAAAAGGCCTGCTGCTGGTGGAAAGGAGAATAGGCGTGTTGGGAAGGGGAAAAAAGGTTGTGTCCGTGGAGTAGGTCGTAAAGCAACAGTAACATCTGCAGAAGAAAGACCATCTTCCAGCAAAACTAAAATGTCTACTTCTTTTAGCGGACAATGTGATAAGATCCCTTTCTTACGGCCACGCCAATCGCTACAAATTCCAGATGAGGCACAAAAACAGCAGGTGCTTCAACGGATATCAAGTGCTCCTTTAAGTGGGCTCTCCTCCACATCAACTTCAACATCACAAATACTCCAGTCCTCAGAGGTGTCACCCCAATCGCACTTGCTTCCTCACAGCTCCCAAATCTCCAGCTGCCCGTCTGAGTATGAGGTAGAACAGATGGTTGAGTCTGCAGAGCTGTTTACTCATACTATAGCCTGGGAATCAGAGGTCGGCTCCAGCGCTTCTGTGAATCCAGATGAGGAAATGATCTGCACTGATGCCCAGAATCTTTATGAGTCGGATCCAGGACCAGACGCAGAAGGTTCTGTCCATAATGTAGACCCTCATTCCCAAACTGTAACTCCTGTTGGTGGAGACAATGAGGAAGACGATGATGAGACTCAAATACCTGATAGGAGTGACAACTTTAGTTTTTTGTCAGGGCAGGAACAGGTTGGCTCTGAGGACGACGGGTGTGATAACACACAGGGTGATGATGATAAGGTTGGAGATCCCACTTACTGTCAACCCACAGTCAGCCAAGAGATGAGGTCAGCAGAGGAGGTGGAGGAGGATGCTAGTGACGACGAGGTCAGGTTGCGCCTTCCTGGACAGAGACGTAGTACTGGAAGCAAGTCAACAACTGCATCCGCAAACACAACTCTGCCTCTGACCACAAGTCGTGGTGGCTCTTCAGGTCGCATGGGTGCTAAGCCTTGCATAGCCTGGGCATTTTTTTCAGATCGATAAAGATGACCCAACTCGTGTTATCTGTAACATTTGTCAGCAAAAGCTAAGTAGAGGCAAAAAAATACATAGTTTGAGTACTTCATGCATGAACCGGCACATGGACATGAAGCATAAGTTGCAGTGGGAAGCTCACTGTGCTACAATGCGGCCTAGCCAGCCGGGCCAACCGCCGTCTGCCACATCTTGTGCATCCGCAGCCTCTTCTTCCTCTGTGACTGGGGGGACAGCAGTCACACCTGATTTGGGACGCAGACCTGCCACCTCTTTACCCGCAGCAGCCAGCGTGATTGGCAGGTCATCATTTTCTTTGGAGGTGGTAACACCAGCTGGTGTTCAGCACTGTCCGACATCGATAGCACCACCTTTGGATCAAGGCAACCTAACATGTCCGCCTGCATCTTCCTCACAGACCGGCAGTTTGCCGGGGACACCCTTCTCAACCCCGTCTAAGCACAACAGCCAGCCCTCAGTACCTCAGATGTGGACAAGTAAAAGACCATTTCCTCCTAGCCATGAGAAAGCTAAGAGGTTGAATTTCACCATCTGCAAGCTCTTGGCTACAGAAATGCTGCCTTTCCGCCTGGTGGACACAGAGGATTTTCGAGACCTTATGTCCGTCGCAGTGCCCCAGTACCAGATGCCCAGTCAGCACTACTTCTCAAAGAAAGGTGTGCCTGCGCTCCACCAGCATGTCGCACACAACATCACCGCTTCTTTGAGAAACTCTGCGTGTGACAGGGTGCATTTCACCACAGACACTTGGACGAGTAGGCATGGACAGGGGCGTTACATGTCGCTGACTGGGCACTGGGTAACTATGGTGACAGCAGGACAAGGGGCTGCTGTCCAAGTCTTGCCGTCCCCACGAGTTGTGCGTCAATCCTCTTTATGTCAAAGTTCCTCCACTGCTTCTGCCTCCTCAACCTCCTCTCGGTCCTCCACCTGCACCCAAAGCCTGTCTGGTCATGCCACAAGCTTTCTAACTGCGCGGAAGGGATCCTGCACACCTCCTTACTATGCTGGCAGTAGGGCTCAACGTCATCAGGCGGTTTTTACTTTGAAATGTCTGGGAAATGTGAGTCACACAGCTGAGGAGTTGTGGTCAGCTCTGGAGAACCAATTTCATGAATGGTTGTCTCCACTGGACCTGAAACCAGGGAAGGCCATGTGCGACAATGCTGCAAACCTGGGTGCGGCCCTTCGCCGGGGCAATGTCACACACGTGCCTTGTATGGCTCACGTGTTGAACCTGGTTGTCCAGCAATTTTTAGCCCACTATCCCGGACTAGATGGCCTTCTGCAGAGGGCACGGTCGCTGTGTGCTCACTTCCGCCGTTCGCATCCCGCAGCTCAGCGACTTACATCTCTACAGAAGTCATTGGGCCTGCCACTTCACTGGCTAAAATGCGATGTGCCTACCCGGTGGAATTCAACTCTGCACATGTTGCAGCGAATGTGGCAGCACCGACAAGCCCTGGTGCAATACGTTCTGACGTATAGCCTGGGCCAACGGGATCCAGAGGTGGGGCAAATCACGCTGGAGGAGTGGTCTCAGATCAGGGACCTATGCACCCTTCTGCACAGTTTTGAAATGGCGACGAATATGTTTAGTGCTGACGATGCCATTATCAGCATGACTATTCCGGTGATTTACATGCTGGAGCACATGTTAAACAGAATTCGGAGTTAGGTGGTGGCACAAGAGGAGGTGGAGGAAGTAGAGGAGGAGGAGTTGTATGCGGAAGGGCTAACATCTGCAAAGTCCAGACGGTCGGCAGCACCAAGGCGGCAGGCATGTGAGGGTGGGTGAGATGGTTTTACCAGGGCGCATGGTACAAGTCAAACTAGTGAGGAAGGTGCAGGAGCCCAGGAAGAAGTGGAGGACGAACTGATGGAAGACTCATCAGATGAAGGAGACCTTGATCACATTTCTGTTGTGCGAGGTTGGGGGGAGAGGACAGAGGAAGGAAGCATGATTGTTACCTCGCCACCAACACAACAGGGACTTGGTGCTCCTGGATGCGCAAGACACATGAGTGCCTTCTTGCTGCACTACCTGCAACATGACCCTCGAATTGGGAGAATTAGAAAAAATCCTGACTACTGGGTTGCCACACTGTTAGATCCCCGGTACAAAAGTAAATTTGCAGAAATAATTCCTGCCATAGAAAGGGATGCACGCATGCAGGAGTATCAGCAATCAGCAGAGACTGTTGCAGAATCTTACATGTGCTTTTCCACAAAACACCAGTGGTGCACGTAGTGAATCTGACAGTTCCAACTTGCCAACCGTGGGACCGTCGAGTGTTCAGCACTCAAACCATAACAGAAACACAGTATCTGCTGGTAACATCAATTTTGCGGAATCATTTCACCACTTTTTTAGCTCATCCTTTGCAAGGCCACAGGAGACAAGAAGTCTGACACATAGTCAACGCCTAGAGATGATGGTACAGGAGTATCTCCAAGTAAACATTGAAGCCATGACTGTGTCACTGGACCCTTGCTCTTTTTGGGCTTCCAATCTGGATAAATGGCCAGAGCTCGCCACTTACGCCTTGGAGATCTTGTCATGCCCCGCAGCCAGCGTTCTGTCTGAACGTGTGTTCAGCGCTGCTGGTGGTGTGCTGACAGATAAGCGCACGCGGCTCTCCACTGATAATGTAGACAGACTCACGTTCATAAAGATGAACAAATCATGGATCCGAAACGACTTTTCTACCCCTGTGTCATCCTGGGGAGAGTAAAAGCTTGATGATTGGTTAAAATCACCTCACCAACCGTTTTAAGCTTTCAAATTACTAATCATGTTTATCTGTATCTTGGCTGGAAAATAATTTGGGCTTTGTAGCAGTGTGCAGTACTGATTCTATAAGGCCATCTATACTAAGCTCCACCAGATTTAAAATTATTGATCATGTTTATCTGTATCTTGGCTGGAAAATAATTTGGGCTTTGTAGGCGTGTGCAGTACTGATTCTATTAGGCCATCTATAATAAGCTCCACCAGATTTAAAATTAATAATCATTTTTAGCTGCATCTAGCCCGGAAAATAATTTTGGGGCTCCGAGATGCGCAAGACACATAAGTGCCTTCTTGCTGCACTACCTGCAACATGACCGTCAGATTGTCAGAATTCGAAGTAATCCTGACTACTGGGTTGCCACACTCTTAGATCCCCCACACTCTTCGATCAACCTTTTCATTTTAATAAAGACCAAAAAAAAGGTCATTTTTGAAATTATAAGCATTAGCAGGTTATTAGAAACTGAAATCAAACAGTTTTCAACTCAAAACTTTATTCTAGGTGATGTTACATTTGCACATAGGACCCCTTGTTCGAAAGGAGCTTCCGAACTCTCTCGTCCATTGAATTTGTCAGGTTTTGGATGGTTTCTGCTTCAATTGTTTTGCATAAGGACAGAATACCCTCCCAGAGCTGTTGCTTAGATGTGAACTGCCTCCCGCCATCATAGACACTCCTTTTGATGATGCTCCAGAGGTTCTGAATGGGGTAGAGGTCAGGGGAGCATGGGGGTCACACCATAAGTTTGTCCCCTTTTATGCCCATATCAGCCAGAGATGCAGATGTGTTATGTGCAGCATGAGACGGTGCATTATCATACATGAAAATGATCTTGCTGTGGAATACATGGTTCTTCTTCTTGAACCATGGCAGGAAGTGCTGTTTGAGAAACTCCACATACATTATGGAGTTCATCTTTAACCCTTCAGGGATCCTAAAGGGGCTGACAATCTCTCTCCCCATGATTCCAGCCCAAAACATTACTCCACCTCCTCCTTGTTGGCGCTGTAGCCATGTTTGCGTGGGGTGTCCATCAACCAGCCATCCTCCACTCCATCCATCTGGACCATCGAGCGTTGCACGGCACTCATCCGTGAACAAAACAGTTTTGAAATCAGTCTTCATGTAATGTATGGCCCACTGGAGCCGTTTCTGCTTGTGTGCAGTGGATAGAGGAGGTCGACAGGATGGCGTACGCACAGCTGCAAACCTCTGAAGGACCCTGCATCTTGTTGTTCGGGGGACGTTGGAGGCACCAGCAGCTTCAAAAACTTGTCTGCTGCTATGACAAGGATTTTTTGCCGCTGCTCTTGTAACCTGACGTAATTGCCTGTCGGAAAGAGTCCTCAATTTGCCCTTATCAGCACGCACACGTGTGTACTGTGAATCAGCTACATACTTCTTGATTGCCAAGACACTTCATCCTGATCATCGCACAATGTTGATTGTAGTCATGCCTTGACCTAAACACTCCACAATTTGTTGCTTCTCAGCAGCCGACACATCCTTTTTCTTTCCCATTTTGGCAGAAAATGTAGGCTGCTTAATAATGTGGGACAGCCTTCTTAAGTAGTCTTGCCATACATTGGACACACCTGCCAAACTAATTAGCACAGGTGTCTGCAATTGCTTACAGTGATATAAAGAGCCCTGACACACATCACCATCAATGAGTTTAACTGACAAACAAACAAATTCTTCCCTTATCACTCCTAAACACTTTTTGCATAATAATTTGGAACACAGTATACATGTGCTTTTCCACAAAACACCAGTGGTTCACGTAGTGAATCTTACAGTTCTAACTTGCCAACCGTGGTCTGTATGGAGTTGTTCAATAAAGGGCCCAAAATTAAGATAACATAGACGGGAGAGGTCTCTATGAATACGAATTCCTAAGTATTTGATACCCTGTGAGGGCCAGGCAAAGGGAAAGTTGGACTGGATGGAATCCTGTATGGATTTGGGGAGGGAGACATCGAGGGCCTCAGACTTCGCTGTATTGATTTTAAAATTTGACCATGTAACAAAGTGATCTATTTCAGCCATAACAGCCTGCTGATGGATATATGTGATTGACATCATCAGCAAATGCAGAGCACTTGTACTCGGTGCCTCCCACCTCAATCCACCTAATATTGGGGTTATGGCGAATTGATGAGAGCAGGAGCTCCGTCACTAGGATGTATAAGAGAGGGGACAGAGGACATCCCTGCCTTGTCCCATTGGTGATTATGAAAGATGATGAAAATGTTCTGACGCGCCCCCTGGGCCTTGGGACATCCGGAGCCGGACCCTTTTTGGTGGATGCTGGTGGTTGTAGTCTCCGTGGCGACGACCCGCTTCCGTGGCTCAGGGTGGTCAAACCAGTGGCAGAACTATTTATGTGGCTTTGATGTTTAAATGTCCGACTACGCCACCCGTGAATTGCGGTCAGAGTGAACCGCCGCTGCAGGGCAGACCGCTGAGGCTGGTGTTCCGGGTGCGGCAGAGTGTAGAATAACTCCCCACGGGAGGAGTATAGCCTCAGGGCAGTATATGCGGAGGATGGGGGTGATGGTGCAGGGCAGCAGCAGTAACGACACGGAGTCAGTGATGCAGTCCAGGGCCTTTACTCACAGTTCTTATTATCCAGACCACTTCTGCAGGTAACGGCTGCCCACGTCATACTGTGCTCACCAGGTGAGGGGCTCAGACAACTCCCAGATAACTTTGGAGCTCTTCACAGGACCCCCTTTGTGTGTCCTTTGTCTGGCCTTTCTTACCAACCCTTCTGTCCGGCTGCCTCGGGCCTCCTCTTGGTAAACTTGGCGCCAGTTTCCCTGACCCTATGTGCTGCCCTCCTAGCGGGTGTAGCGAGGGGCTGCGCCACATAAAATGTCACAGCCTCCGGTTTCTAGCTGAGGGTTGTTTCCCGCCTCCACTAGTTTCGGGGACCGGTCTCCCCCTTTGGCCTGACCCCTCCACGCAGGTGGATTCGGGCGTGCGGTGGCGACTCGCCCGTCCACACCCCTGGGATCCCTTCGTTCCTCGTTCCTGGAGCCTTCTCCACTCCTCTTCCTTCCTTCTCCCTCTTCCAGGCCTGGGCCTCTGTTACTAGGCCCGCCTCTGGAGCAGAGCTCATGCAGAGCCCCTGCTCCCTGTCACTTCTGCTCAGACTTCTCTGCACTGAACTAAGATGTTGCCCACCTTTTATACTCCCTTCTCAATGCACCCAGGAACTGCTTCCTCCCTGCTCCTGCACTACAGGGTTCCCCTTCCTCAGTGTTCCCTCCCCCCACTCCAGCCAGGGACAAGGACTGTCATGCCCATCTCAGGGGCATATTGGTCGCCCTGCCCCACGGCAATGTGGTGTAATGCATGTAGGTGTCGGGGTCCTGATCCACACTCCATCCTTACCTGAGAGTGAGATATCACACCTCTGGGTGAGATGCAATACCTCTGCAGCAACCGAGCCCTCGGGGTGCTACAGTTCCATTTATCTTCAGCCTAGGTGACGCATTGCGATACAGGGCCGTGATTTTGGCTATAAAAGGGTCCCCTAGACCCCTACCCCAAGCTTTTTAAGAGAATAATATATGGCGTGCCAGGAGACTCTATGGAATGCTTTCTCAGCATTCAACGAGAGTATCTACTTACAAATTTTTAACTGCATCTAGCCCAGGAAATACTTTGTGCCTAGTAGCAGTGTCTGCTAGTCAGCGGATTATCCCGGCTGTTAAGCAAGCTACACCACCTGTAGTTTGGACACTTAATTTTTTCAAAGGAAATGCTTCGGGACCACGGGATACTCAGTGAAGAGCATCAGGAGGCACCCCAAGGCATAGGGGCTGGGACTGGCGGTAGGACGCCTTGTGGTGGACAGCCGAGCTCGATCCTTATAAAAGCTTTTTAACTGCAGCAGCTTTAGTGGACGCTACTGGAGCTGGAATTATGCGGCTGCTGGCATGAGACTTGCCCTTCAATAGATCCTTGTAAAAGGATTTAAAGTGTATTCATTCAAATTAGAGAGACAATTTAAATTAAAAAGCTTAGAGCGGCCTCCACCACAGGGGGGCTCGCTCGACCCACCAGCGGACAGGCACCAGTATTGGGAGAGGGGGGCTGGCCGTCAGGGTCCACCGCGGCTCTGGCACAAACTCAGCGACACGGAGGTGGCACGGGCAGGAACGGACTGGCCGTGTCGGCTTCTCACTTTTTGGATTTTAGAAGGGCATGACATGCCTATATCTGTGTCTCCCCCTCCTTTTACTCCTCCACCTCTTTTCTTTTCGCATGACTATATGTACTTGTCACTTTTCCCTGTGTTAGTTATGTCTTCTGAGCAGTTTGTCAGCTTTTGGACACCTTTGAAGGTGTTTTCTATGTGTTTCTATGTGTTTTTGTTTGCCTGCCATTGGTTTTAACGGTGTTCGAAGGTGTTCGATGAACAGTTCGACCAACAGTTCGGCAAACATATGGGTGTTCGACGAACCGAACCGAACTCGAACACTACGGGGGTGGCTCAACACTAGTTGCGGATGGTCTCCTGTGGGATCTCCTCCCAGACCTGGACTAAAGCTTCCGCCAACTCCTGGACAGTCTGTGGTGCAACGTGACGTTGGTGGATGGAGCGAGACATGATGTCCCAGATGTGCTCAGTCGGATTCAGGTCTGGGGAACGGGCGGGCCAGTCCATAGCTTCAATGCCTTCATCTTGCAGGAACTGCTGACACACTCCAGCCACATGAGGTCTGGCATTGTCCTGCATTAGGAGGAACCCAGGGCCAACCGCACCAGCATATGGTCTCACAAGGGGTCTGAGGATCTCATCTTGGTACCTAATGGCAGTCAGGCTACCTCTGGCGAGCACATGGAGGGCTGTGCGGCCCTCCAAAGAAATGCCACCCCACACCATTACTGACCCACTGCCAAACCGGTCATGCTGAAGGATGTTGCAGGCAGCAGAACGCTCTCCACGGCGTCTCCAGACTCTGTCACGTCTGTCAAATGTGCTCAGTGTGAACCTGCTTTCATCTGTGAAGAGCACAGGGCGCTAGTGGCGACTTTGCCAATCCTGGTGTTCTGTGGCATTTCTTTGAAGGGCCGCACAGCCCTCCATGTGCTCGCCAGAGGTAGCCTGACTGCCATTAGGTATCGAGATGAGATGCTCAGCCCCTTGTGAGACCATATGCTGGTGCGGTTGGCCCTGGGTTCCTCCTAATGCAGGACAATGCCAGACCTCATGTGGCTGGAATGTGTCAGCAGTTCCTGCAAGATGAAGGCAATGAAGCTATGGACTGGCCCGCCCGTTCCCCAGACCTGAATCCGCTTGAGCACATCTGGGACATCATGTCTCTCTCCATCCGCCAACGTCACATTGCACCACAGACTGTCCAGGAGTTGGCGGATGCTTTAGTCCAGGTCTTGGAGGAGATCCCACAGGAGACCATCCGTAACCTCATCAGCAGCATGCCCAGGCATTGTAGGGAGGTCATACAGGCACGTGGAGGCCACACACAATACTGAGCCTCATTTTGACTTGTTTTAAGGACATTATATCAAAGTTGGATGAGCCTGTAGTGTGTTTTTCCACTTTAATTTTGGGGGTGACTCCAAATCCAGGCCTCCATTGGTTAATAAATTTGATTTCCATTGATGATTTTTGTGTGATTTTGTTGTCAGCACGTTCAACTTTGTACAGAACAAAGTATTCAATGAGAATATTTAATTCATTCAGATCTAGGATGTGTTATTTGAGTGTTCCCTTTATTTTTTTGAGCAGTGTATATATATATAGGTATATATATATATATATATATATATATATATATATATATACACATATACAGTACAGACCAAAAGTTTGGACACACCTTCTCATTTAAAGATTTTTCTGTATTTTCATGACTATGAAAATTGTACATTCACACTGAAGGCATCAAAACTATGAATTAACACTAGTGTTGAGCCACCCCCGTAGTGTTCGGGTTCGGTTCGGTTCGTCGAACACCGGGATGTTCGAGGAACTGTTCGTCGAACTGTTCGTCGAACACCTTAGAACACCGTCAAACACCGTTAAAACCAATGGCAGGCAAACAAAAACACATAGGAACACATAGAAAACACCTTCAAAGGTGTCCAAAAGCTGACAAACTGCTCAGAAGACGCTTTCTTTAAAAAACCCGGCCGGCAATTCAGCAGCGGCATACACCGGTACCCGACAATTTAGACATGAAGGAATAGAGCATCACACATAGATTAGATAGATAGAAACATGTCCGTCACATATATATGAAGTACAGTGACAGTGTTGCTTACTGTACTTGTCATTTAGTGTAAAGGATTTATTAAAAAATATAATAGTGTTTTCGTGCACCGTCTCTTTAAAAAAGCCGGCCGGCAATTCAGCAGCGGTACCCGACAATTTATAACAGAGAGAATAGAGCTTCACACATAGATAAGATAGATAGAAACATGTCAGTCACATATATATGAAGTACTGTGACAGTGTTGCTTACTGTACTTGTCATTTACTGCAAAGGATTTATTAAAAAAAATAATAGTGTTTTCATGCACTGTCTCTTTAAAAAAGCCGGCTGGCAATTCAGTATCTGTACCCGACAATTTAGAATAGAAGGAATAGAGAATCACACATAGATTAGATAGATAGAAACATGTCAGCCACATATATATGAAGTACAGTGACAGTATTGCTTACTGTAATTGTCATTTAGTGTAAAGGATTTATCAAAAAAAATAATAGTGCTTTCATGCACCGTCTCTTTAAAAAAGCCGGCCGGCAATTCAGCTTCTGTACCCGACAATTTATAACAGACAGAATAGAGCTTCACACATAGATTAGATAGATAGAAACATGTCAGTCACATATATAATAAGTACAGTGATAGTGATGGTTACTGTGCTTGTCATTTAGTATTAAAATAAAGGATTTATTATTAAAAAAAATTGGCGTGGGGTTCCCCGTAATTTTAGTCTCTAGCGGAGGTTAAGCAGACAGCTGGGGCAGATGTTTGAAGCCTGGGAAGGGGGTAATACCCACGGAGCTTCCCAGGCTACTAATATCAGCCCCCAGCTGAATACCTAGCCTTTACTAGCTATTAAAATGGAGGACCCCCCCAAAAAAATGACGTGGGGTCCCCCCTAATTTAATAGCTAGCAAAGGCTAGGCAGACAGCTGGGGGCTGATATTAATAGCCCAGGAAGGGAGCCATGAATATTGGCCCCCTCCCAGGCTAGAAACACCAGCCGTCAGCCGCCCCAGAAATGGCGCATCCATAGGATGCGCCAATTCTGGCACTTAGCCTCGCTCTTCCCACTGCCCTGTAGCGGTGGCAGGGGGTAATAGGGTTGGGGTTGATGTCAGCTTATAATGCCAGCTGACATCAAGCCCAGGTTAGTAATGGAGAGGCGTCTATAAGACACCCCCATTACTAACCCCATAGTCAAAGTTAAAAAAAAACACAAACACCCAGAATAAAGTCCTTTAATTGAAATAAAGACACAATTCTTTATTGTTCTAAATTAAACCATACTTACCATCACGCCCATTCCAGCTGAAGCCAACGATCTCCTGCAATAAAAGAAAAATAATAAAGCAACCGCATCCTTACCTTTCCATGGTTCCCAGGACAGCTTCAGCTCTGCTACATCGAGATGACAGGCTGGACCGCAGCAGAACGCGCCTATCCAGCTTGTCTTCCCGCAGACACTGAGAAGCGCAGGCATGCTTGCGCTCCTCAGTGTCTGACTGTGACGGCATCCAGATGAGCCGACAATGAACTCAGCTGACCTCATGTACGTCACTGACAGCGTGGGAAAATTCTCCTGCACTCAGCGCTTCAGCGTGAGAATTTTCCCACGCTGTCAGTGACGTGCATGAGGTGCGCCGAGTTCATTGGACATGACCTCGGCTCATCTGGATGCCGTCACAGCCAGACACTGAGTAGCGCAAGCATGCCTGCGCTTCTCAGTGTCTGCGGGATGACAGGCTGGATGGCAGCGTTCTGTTGCGGTCCAGCCTGTCATCTCGATGTAGCAGAGCTGAAGCTGTCATGGGAACCATCGAAAGGTAAGGATGAGGTTGCTTTATTATTTTTCTTTTATTGCAGGAGATCATTGGCTTCAGCTGGAATGGGCGTGATGGTAAGTATGGTTTAATTTAGAACAATAAAGAATTGTGTGTTTATTTCAATTAAAGGACTTTATTCTGGGTGTTTGTGTTTTTTTTAAATACTTTACTAGAAATTCATGGTGGTCATGTCTAATATTGGCGTGACCCCATGAATTTCGGGCTTAGGGCCAGCTGATAATGCCAAGCTGGCCTTAACCCCTTTATTACCCAGTGAGCCACCGCACCAGGGCCCTGGATGAGTTGGGTACAGCGCCAGAAGATGGCGCTTCTATGAACGCGCCATTTTCCGGGGCGGCTGCGGACTGCAATTTGCAGCGTGTGGGGTCCAGAAAGCTTGGGCCTCCCTGCGCTGCAGATTCCAGCCCCCAGCTGCCAAGTTGTACCTGGCTGGACACAAAAATAGGGCGAAGCTCCACGTATTTTTTTTTTAAATTCATGAAATTCATGGAATAATTAAGAAAAAAAGGGCTTCCCTATATTGTTGTGTCCGGCTAGGTACAAATAGGCAGCTGGTGGTTGGGAGCAGCCCGTTCCTGCCTGCTGTACCTGACTGGACACAAATATAGGGCGAAGCCCCACATCAATTTTTTTTTCATTATTTCATGAATTTCCTGAAATAATTTAAAAAAAATTGACGTGGGGCTTCGCCCTATATTTGTGTCCAGTCAGGTACAGCAGGCAGGAACGGGCTGCTCCCAACCACCAGCTGCCTATTTGTACCTGGCCGGACACAACAATATAGGGAAGCCCTTTTTTAAAAAAATTATTTCATGAAATAATTAAAAAAAAATTGACGTGGGGCTTCGCACTATATTTGTGTCCAGCCAGGTACAGCAGGCAGGGACGGGCTGCCCCCAACCACCAGCTGCCTATTTGTACCTGGTTTTTTTCTTAATTATTCCATGAATTTCATGAAATAATTTAAAAAAAAAATGCGTGGGGCTTCGCCCTATTTTTGTGCCCAGCCAGGTACAATTAGGCAGCTGGGAGCTGGAATCCGCAGCGCAGGGAGGCCCAAGCTTTCTGGGCCCCACCCGCTGCAAATTGCAGTCCGCAGCCGCCCCAGTAAATGGCGCGTTCATAGAAGCGCCATCTTCTGGCGCTGTACCCAACTCATCCAGGGCCCTGGTGCGGTGGCTCACTGGGTAATAAAGGGGTTAAGGCCAGCTTGGCATTATCAGCTGGCCCTAAGCCCGAAATTCATGGGGTCACGCCAATATTAGACATGACCACCATGAATTTCTAGTAAAGTATTTAAAAAAACACAACACCCAGAATAAAGTCCTTTAATTGAAATAAACACACAATTCTTTATTGTTCTAAATTAAACCATACTTACCGTCACGCCCATTCCAGCTGAAGCCAATGTCTTCTGCAATAAAAGTAAAATAATTAAGCAACCTCATCCTTACCTTTCCATGGTTCCCACGACAGCTTCAGCTCTGCTACATCGAGATGACAGGCTGGACCGCAGCAGAAAGCTGCCATCCAGCCTGTCATCCCGCGGACACTGAGAAGCACAGGCATGCTTGCGCTCCTCAGTGTCTCGCTGTGACGGCATAAAGATGAGACAAGTTCATGTCCAATGAACTCGGCGCACCTCATGCACGTCACTGACAGCGTGGGAGAATTCTCCTGCACTCAGCACTTCAGCGTGAAAATTCTCCCACGCTGTCAGTGACGTACATGAGGTCAGCTGAGTTCATTGGACATGAATGAGCTCACCTCATGCATGTCACTGACAGCGTGGGAAAATTCTCACGCTGAAGCTCGATGTAGCAGAGCTGAAGCTGTCGTGGGAACCATGGAAAGGTAAGGATGAGGTTGCTTAATTATTTTACTTTTATTGCAGAAAAAAAAAAAAAAGGATGCGCCATTTCTGGGGCGGCTGACGGCTGGTGTTTCTAGCCTGGGAGGGGGCCAATATTCATGGAACCCTTCCTGGGCTATTAATATCAGCCCCCAGCTGTCTGCCTAGCCTTTGCTAGCTATTAAAATAGGGGGACCCCACGTCATTTTTTTGGTGGGTCCCCCATTTTAATAGCTAGTAAAGGCTAGGTATTCCGCTGGGGGCTGATATTAGTAGCCTGGGAAGCTCCGTGGGTATTACCCCCTTCCCAGGCTTCAAACATCTGCCCCAGCCGTCTGGTTAACCTCCGCTAGAGCCTAAAATTATGGGGATCCCCACGCCAATTTTTTTTTAAATAAATCCTTTATTTTAACACTAAATGACAAGTACAGTAATCAACACTGTCACTGTACTTCATATATATGTGACTGACATGTTTCTATCTATCTAATCTATGTGTGATTCTCTATTCCTTCTATTCTAAATTGTCGGGTACAGATGCTGAATTGCCGGCCGGCTTTTTTAAAGAGACGGTGCATGAAAACACTATTATTTTTTTAAATAAATCCTTTACACTAAATGACAAGTACAGTAAGCAACACTGTCACTGTACTTCATATATATGTGACTGACATGTTTCTATCTATCTAATCTATGTGTGATTCTCTATTCCTTCTATTCTAAATTGTCGGGTACAGATGCTGAATTGCCTGCCGGCTTTTTTAAAGAGACGGTGCATGAAAACACTATTATTTTTTTTTTAATAAATCCTTTACACTAAATGACAAGTACAGTAAGCAACACTGTCACTGTACTTCATATATATGTGACTGACCTGTTTCTATCTATCTAATCTATGTGTGATTCTCTATTCCTTCTATTCTAAATTGTCGGGTACAGATGCTGAATTGCCAGCCGGCTTTTTTAAAGAGACAGTGCATGAAAACACTATTATTTTTTTTAATAAATCCTTTATACTAAATGACAAGTACAGTAATCAACACTGTCACTGTACTTCATATATATGTGACTGACATGTTTCTATCTATCTAATCTATGTGTGATTCTCTATTCCTTCTATTCTAAATTGTCGGGTACAGATGCTGAATTGCCTGCCGGCTTTTTTAAAGAGACGGTGCATGAAAACACTATTATTTTTTTTTTAATAAATCCTTTACACTAAATGACAAGTACAGTAAGCAACACTGTCACTGTACTTCATATATATGTGACTGACCTGTTTCTATCTATCTAATCTATGTGTGATTCTCTATTCCTTCTATTCTAAATTGTCGGGTACAGATGCTGAATTGCCAGCCGGCTTTTTTAAAGAGACAGTGCATGAAAACACTATTATTTTTTTTAATAAATCCTTTATACTAAATGACAAGTACAGTAAGCAACACTGTCACTGTACTTCATATATATGTGACTGACATGTTTCTATCTACCTAATCTATGTGTGATTCTCTATTCCTTCTATTCTAAATTGTTGGGTACAGATGCTGAATTGCCGGCTGGCTTTTTTAAAGAGACGGTGCATGAAAACACTATTATTTTTTTTAATAAATCCTTTACACTAAATGACAAGTACAGTAATCAACACTGTCACTGTACTTCATATATATGTGACTGACATGTTTCTATCTATCTAATCTATGTGTGAAGCTCTATTCTGTCTGTTATAAATTGTCGGGTACCGCTGCTGAATTGCCGGCCGGCTTTTTTAAAGAGACGGTGCATGAAAACACTATTATTTTTTTTGATAAATCCTTTACACTAAATGACAAGTACAGTAAGCAACACTGTCACTGTGCTTCTTATATGTGTGACTGACATGTTTCTATCTATCTAATCTATGTGTGAAGCTCTATTCTTTCGGTTCTAAATTGTCGGGTACCGGTGTATGCCGCTGATGAATTGCCGGCTTTTCATGTTTCACTGTTGGCACTGTTCCCATCGATTTGGGCAATCACTGTAATGCCACAACCACCATGGCTGTGGCATTACAGTGAGTGGCAGACAATCCCTGCATGATTGGTGCTCTAAATAGCGCCAGACATGCAGGACACGCTTTTGGTGCACGAACAGTTATCGAACATAACCTCGAACAGCCGAATTTTTTGCAAATCGTTCGGGTTCGTCGAACAACTCGAACACCGCCCAAAACAGCTCGAATTTGAGATTGGCGAACAGTTCTAGTCGAACACCGCTCATCTCTAATTAACACATGTGGAATTATATACTTAACAAAAAAGTGTGAAACAACTGAAAATATGTCTTATATTTTAGGTTCTTCAAAGTACCCACCTTTTGCTTTGATGACTGCTTTGCACACTCTTGGCATTCTCTTGATGAGCTTCAAGAGGTAGTCACCGGAAATGGTCTTCCAACAATCTTGAAGGAGTTCCCAGAGATGCTTAGCACTTGTTGGCCCTTTTGTCTTCACTCTGCGGTCCAGCTCACCCCAAACCATCTCGATTGGGTTCAGGTCTGGTGACTGTGGAGGCCAGGTCATCTGACGTAGCACCCCATCACTCTCCTTCTTGGTCAAATAGCCCTTACACAGCCTGGAGGTGTGTTTGGGGTCATTGTCCTGTTGAAAAATAAATGATGGTCCAACTAAACGCAAACCGGATAGAATAGCATGCCGCTGCAAGATGCTGTGGCAGCCATGCCGGTTCAGTATGCTTTCAATTTTGAATAAATCCGTAACAATGTCATCAGCAAAGCACCCCCACACCATCACACCTCCTCCTCCATGCTTCACGGTGGGAACCAGGCATGTAGAGTCCATCCGTTCACCTTTTCTGCGTCGCACAAAGACACGGTGGTTGAAACCAAAGATCTCAAATTTGGACTCATCAGACCAAAGCACAGATTTCCACTGGTCTAATGTCCATTCCTTGTGTTCTTTAGCCAAAACAAGTCTCTTCTGCTTGTTGCCTGTCCTTAGCAGTGGTTTCCTAGCAGCTATTTTACCATGAAGGCCTGCTGCACAAAGTCTCCTCTTAACAGTTGTTGAAGAGATGTGTCTGCTGCTAGAACTCTGTGTGGCATTGACCTGGTCTCTAATCTGAGCTGCTGTTAACCTGCGATTTCTGAGGCTGGTGACTCGGATAAACTTATCCTCAGAAGCAGAGGTGACTCTTGGTCTTCCTTTCCTGGGGCGGTCCTCATGTGAGCCAGTTTCTTTGTAGCGCTTGATGGTTTTTGCCACTGCACTTGGGGACACTTTCAAAGTTTTCCCAATTTTTCGCACTGACTTACCGTCATTTCTTAAAGCAATGATGGCCACTCGTTTTTCTTCACTTACTTGCTTTTTTCTTGCCATAATACAAATTCTAACAGTCTATTCTGTAGGACTATCAGCTGTGTATCCACCTGACTTCTGCACAACACAACTGATGGTCCCAACCCCATTTATGAGGCAAGAAATCCCACTTATTAAACCTGACAGGGCACACCTGTGAAGTGAAAACCATTTCCGTTGACTACCTCTTGAAGCTCATCAAGAGAATGCCAAGAGTGTGCAAAGCAGTCATCAAAGCAAAAGATGGATACTTTGAAGAACCTAGAATATAAGACATATTTTCAGTTGTTTCACACTTTTTTGTTAAGTATATAATTCCACATGTGTTAATTCATAGTTCTGATGCCTTCAGTGTGAATGTACAATTTTCATAGTCATGAAAATACAGAAAAATCTTTAAATGAGAAGGTGCGTCCAAACTTTTGGTCTGTATTATATATATATATATATATATATATATACTGTATATGCCCTCTATCCTCTTATATATGTTCTCCATCCTGGGCACATACTAGTATATATGTTCCCCATCCTGGTATATATGTCCCTTATCCTGAGCCACATCCTGGTATATATGTTCCTTATCCTGAGCCCCATCCTGGTGTATATATCCCCCTTCCTGGTAAATATGTCCCTTATCCTGGGTTGCATCCTGGTATATATGTCCCTTATCCTGGGTCCCTTCCTGTTATATACAGTATATTCATCATCCTGGTATACGTCCCCCATTTTGCTGATGTTCTTTAACGCATAGAAAAAATAAATGATTCTACTCACCTTCCCTCCACTCCCCCTCCAGGGGGAGTCCTATTCTGGAGTCAGCACCTGACTTCAGCGTGCAAGCGACGGGAGCATATGACGTCACTGCCATGTCCCCCCAGTCATGTGCACGTCGACATCAGCTGCTGGCCTCTGATTGGCGCTCAAGTACCGCACATCACTCTTTGGGTTGACAGATTACAAGGAGGGGCGGAATGTTAGAGGTAGGTGGAAGTTCCTTAAAAATGATTCCAGAGAATTAGGCTGTAGGCTTAAAATAAAGCCCCCGAAGGTGGTATATTCTGAAATACTGTCTGCTCAGGAATTGATGTAGGAAGGAGAGTTATGAATTTCTAAAGAACTGGGCTGACTTCTCTGTTGGCTACAGGCTCTATGCTAGGGATGGGCTGCACCTCAATGGGGAGGGTGCAGCTGTGCTTGGGGAAAAATGGTGAGAATGTTGTAGGAGTGTTTAAAATAAGGAATGGGGATGGGGAATTACTGTACAGCTTGGGAAGTTAGTGTAAATAGTGACCTGGGCATAAGTAGTGAAATTAGGGGAGGGGTTAGGACAGTTAATACACTAAGCAGGAATAGAGGTACAGAGAAATACATAAAGTGAATGTGCATGCCAGAAGTCTGACCAATAAGATGGAGGAATTCAATTTAGTATTGTTGGAAGAAAATTATGATATGGTGGGGATAACTGAGATTAGCCTGGACAAGAACTATGACTGGGCTGTTAATTTACAGGGCTATAGTTTGTTCGCATGTAAAATGATCCCTAAAATCCATCCAACATGATAAAATATGTGAGTCCAATGGGAATATCATGTACCTGTTGGCGGATATATTGGGAGAAAAAACGAATAATACAATATTGAGAGGGGATTGTTATAAGTCTCCAAATACAATGGAAGAAATAGAAAATATCCTCATAAAGCAAATATCTGAGGCAGCGTATCACAGAGAAGTCATTATTATCAGGACTTCATCTACTCTGTCATAAACTGGGGTGCAGAAACCTCCAGCTCCAGCAAAGGAAATTATCAATTAAAGACAATTACATTTCACAGCTGGTTCAGGACTCAACAAGAGGGGTGCATTGATAAACCTAATATTGACCTAATATTGACCAATAAGCCAGAAATAATATCAGATATACCGGTAAAGGTTCACAAAATAATACATTTTTACATATGTTTTAATAAGATGTATAGAAGAGTGGCTACATGGACACTATATATCAGGAAGACGAATGTCCAACAACTGAGAGATGATCTTAGTTCCATAAACTGGGACAAAGTCCTTGAAAATAAAAGTGCACAAAGCAAATGGGAGACTTTTATAAGCATCCTAAATAGGACCTGTGCAAAATATATACCCCATGGGAATAAACAAGGTAGAAATAGGAGGAATCCATTATGGCTAAATAGACTTGTAAGGGGTGCAATAAATGAGAAAAGCTAAAGCATGTAGACAAGTAAAGCAAGAGGGGAGTGACGAGCCATTAAATAATTATACAGAAAAAAATTGTGTAAAAAAACAAATAAAAAAAGCAAAGATTGAGATAGAGAGACTCATTGTCAAAGAAAGTAAAAATAATCTAAAAATATTCTTCAACTTCATAAACAGTAAGAAACTGAAAAAAATGCTTGCTCCCTCAAAAATAGTCTGGATAAAATCGTGGAGGAGGAGGAGGGAAAGGCCAATCTGCTAAATGACTTCTCTACAATATTTACAGAAGAAAATCCCATGACAGATGACATGGTCAGGGATGATCAGGGAGACCAGAAATTCTTCATTAAATGTCACCTGATAACCCAGCAGGAAGTACGGTGCCCCTCAAGTATACAAATCCCCGGGCCCGGATGGGATACACCCCTGATTACTGCAGGAATTAAGCAAAGTGATAGACAGACCATTATCTGTAATATTCAAGGACCCAATAATAACAGGGTCTGTACCACATGACTGGCGTATAGCAAACTTGGTGCCAATATTCCAAAAGGGGACAAAATATGAGCATGGAAAATATAATCTGGTGAGTTTAACCTCAGCTTTGGGTAACATCCCTGAGGGTTTCCAAAAAGACGCTATCCTGGAGTTCCTCACTAAGAATAACCTGATGACCCAACATTACCATGGGTTTATGTGGCATCGGTCCTGTCAAACTAATCTAATCAGCTTCTATGAGGAGGTAAGGTCCAGACGGGACCAGGGTAACGCCATGGATGTTATCTACCTGGACTTTTCAAAGGCGTTTGATGCGGTGTCACACAAAGGAATGGTGCATGGAATGAGAGAAAAATTTGAAAAATTAGAGAAAAGACGGTTTAATCATAACCACAGACAACAATTCTGTACTGTAAGAGCAATGAGACTATGAATCTCTCAGCCACATGATGTTGTAATGGTCGATTCCCTATGAAATCACAAGGGGGGACATATAAAAATATTTTATAGATTATGGACACTCCGTCTTGTGATGAGTCATTGATCCAAGGAACTGGTCTAATTGTCATACATGGAGTCGGGAAGGAGTTTTTCCCCAAATATGGAGCTATTAATATCTGCCCCATGGGTTTTTTGTCTTTTTCTGGAGAAACATGTTTGGGTATCGGTTGAATTTGATGGACTTTTGTCTTCTTTCAACCGAAAAAACTATGAAAGCTATATAATAAGGTACGGCATCAGCACCTATTAAACCTGGGCAAGTTCTATAGTCCACTAGGCTTGGAGAGTCGTGGTGATCTGGGCAAACATGATCTATATTTGACAAATGGAGAAATGAGTAGACTAGGAACAGGCAAACAAACTTCCACCCACTTTTGGCCAGCCGTTGGATGGAAAATAATACATTTTACCCGCCACCATAGTGTTCTTACTTATAATAAATACTCCACATTTTCCCCCTCTTCTATCCCCCCGACATGTGTAAAGTTCCCATTGCAGGCCAGATGGTTACTCTACATCCTTAACCTGTAATTTTCTTTTTAATCCACAAATTCTTTTGATGCAATTTTAGCTCAAGTTGTTGCATCTCATGGTCATCCTCCTTTCCCATTAAGCCATGTGCCTCATTGAGGAAGGTGCAGAAGGCAGTCCAGCATCAAAACAAGTCATGGACTAAAACCACTTAATCTATATTTGGCAAAAAGGATCTTTATTTTGGCAGCGCAACCCAACACCGTGCATGGTCTTTTCAGGTAAAGAGGATGTGTGTTTGACATTTTGGTGTCAACTATGATACATTTATGAATACATTTCTGGATAAGAGTTGAATATTCTAGACAGGTCATTGCTGTCTTAAAAATGCATGAAAGAAAATACATTAATGTTGCCATTTAGGCATTTAAGATGGGGGGGTTATCATCAAGGGATTTTTATGGTCCTTTTTCCTTGTGATTGAATTGCTCTTATTTTTACCAAATGAATCACTATCACATAATGTTTAATATGTTTTTAAATTAAATGTTTCTGTCTTGAGCTTTCTCTCTAATTTTTATTCTAACCCGCCTTCTCGAATGCAACTTTTTAAATAGCTCATAGCCAACCATGTCCTTCCTTTATAACCACCTTTCAAAAATTGGGAGAGCAGGGAACAATAACAAAAAGTTACACATTTGGGCAAAAAAAATCTTGATTACTTGGCCTCTTAATTTTTTACCATGTATAGAGTCGCAATTGGCTCAAAATTCAACATTAATGTGTAACATTTGACACATTGGTCTCCCGACCATTTCTTACAATAGGTAGAGTAATAAAAATGCATAAAAAGTTACAGCGGTATAATTTGTGCCAAAGTTATTTTTAAGGTGCCACATTTGATAAATATGGAGAGGTGGATTTGATTTGGCATTAATCATTGATTTTGATAAATGTGGGTTTCTGTCTCCTCCATTGTCACTGAATTTTAAAAAAAATATTTTCCAATCATTCTGCTATCTCAGTTTTTTCAAAGCTTTTTTGCGCTCCATGTTTCCTCCTTGATAATATTGTTACTCATCTATCACAGCTTCAGAATCAGGGCTTTGCTTCCTTCACCTATTGCCTCTTCCCTCCACTTATCTGAAGTCATCATGTAGGAGTGTTGGAGGTGATGTTCTACTCTCTGACACCCCAAGTGGATAAATGTGTTTTATATTAATTTATATTTCTGAATATGAAACACTTTGGGCTGCAGTTTAGCCTAGACAGGGTTATGTAATGTCCAGCCCAGGTTAAGGAGGGGGAGCTGAGAGTTAGTACCAAATTCAGGAAGTGTCAAGTTAGTTATGGAAAGTGTGGTGAAGTGTCAGCAGTGGTCATAGGCAATAGGCTGCTAGGGACAACGTGAGCCTGTTGCTCGGGGCAGTGGATTGCCATAGAACACTTCTGTATGAACTGGTCTGTCAGCCTGGGAACATCGAGATGTATGTCGGAGCCCTTGGGTGAACTAAGCCCATGGAGCTGCAGGGAAAGATGGGCTCAAACTTTCAGAGGAGGAGGGTGATGGAATCTGGGTGCACCGCTTGTAGTGGAGAAGAATTCCTAGTGCTAGAGGAGTTAATTTATTTCAGTTCTTCAATACAAAAAGTGAAGCTCATATTATATAGAGTCATTGTAGACAGAGTGATCTATTTCAAGTGTTTATTTCTGTTAATATTGATGATTATGGCTTACAGCCAATGAAAACACAAAAGTCATTATCTCAGTAAATTAGAATACTTTATAACAACAGCTTGAAAAATGATTTTAAAATTCAAAATGTTGGCCTTCTGAAACGTAGGTTCAGTAAATGCACTCAATACTTGGTCGGGCTCCTTTTGCATCAATTACTGCATCAATGCGGCAATGCGGCATGGAGGCGATCAGCCTGTGGCCCTGCTGAGGTGTTATGGAAGCCCAGGTTGCTTTTATAGCATCCTTCAGCTCATCAGCATTATTGGGTCTGGTGTCTCTCATCTTCCTCTTGACAATACCCCATAGATTCTCTATAATAGATTCTCTATGGGGTTAAGGTCAGGCGAGTTTGCTGGCCAATCAAGCACAGTGATACTGTTGTGTGTAAACCAGGTATTGGTACTTTTGGCAGTGTGGACAGGAGCCAAGTCCTGCTGGAGAATGACATTTCCATCTCCAAAAAGCTTGTCTAAAATGTCCTGGTAGATGGCTACTATAACTTTGGTCTTGATAAAACACAGTGGATCTACACCAGCAGATGACATGGCCCCCAAACCATCACTGATTGTGGAAACTTCACACTAGACCTCCAGCAGCTTGGATTGTGGCCTCTCCACTCTTCCTCCAGACTCTGGGACCTTGTGGAGTGTGTCAATGACTGCCTTCTGGACATCTGTCAAGTCAGCAGTCTTCCCCATGATCGTGGAGCCTACTGAAACAGACTAAGGGGCCCTTTTAAATGCTTAGGAAGCCTTTTCAGGTGTTTTTTGTTAATTATTCTTATTTACTGAGATAATGACTTTTGTGTTTTCATTGGCTGTAAGCCATAATCATCAACATTAACAGAAATAAAAACTTGAAATAGATCACTCTGTTTGTAATGACTCTATATAATATAGGAGTTTCACTTTTTGTATTGAAGAACTGAAATAAATAAACTTTTTGCTGATATTCTAATTTTAGTGAGATGCACCTGTAGCTACTACCTGCAGTTTAGTCCTGCTATTCTTGATGCTGCCACATACTCAACTCTGCTTAATTGAGGTGCTTGATAAAGAACTCTTCTCTTCTTTTCCTTGTGCTGTATACACCATCTGCTTTACTACATTTTTGTGGTATACCAATGCTGTAGAGAAAAAAATGGAGCCTCATGTTTAGTTTTGTAAATTTTTGCCTATCGCCATTAGATCAATGTATGATTTTTGCATGTGTGGTCCATGTCTTTCTCTACAGTTATAGAGCAGATGAAGGACAAAGCCGCGGTCTATGGAGCGCCAAGGAATAGATGGTGAAGAGGAAATAATAAAAAACACTTTTATTAGGTCAATAAAGCAACACTTGTTTCAGCAGTGGAATACTGCCTTCTTCAGGTGGACACAGCCAAAGAAAAGAGACAGATTGGTCAAAGGTGTTGTGGTCGGATGAATCCAAGTTGAATCTGTTTGGTAGGGATGGCAAGCACTATATATACACTGGCAAATTGGAAAATGTAATGATGTAAGGTACCAAACACCTACAGTGAAACATGGTGGAGGCAATGTCACGGTTTGGGACTGCTTTTCTGCATCTGCCATTGGCCCTCTGTATAGAATTGATAGAAATATGAATGCTATCATGTACAAGGATATACTGGAGAATATAATGCTGCCACATGGTAAAACCAAAGTAGGCAGAGGATGGAAATTCCAGCAAGACCATGATCCTAAGCCCACATCCAATTTAGTCAAAAATTGGTTAGCAAAGAAAAATGTTCTCCTGTTGCAATGTCCGAGCCAATCAATGATTTACACCCTATAGAGTACCTTTGGGAAGAGTTAGCGTGATTAGTTGGGACCCATATAAATGAATAAAGATGAATTGTTTGCAGATTTGTAAATGGAATGGAGCAAGATCCCTCCAGATGTCTTGAATACCCGTGTGGCTTCAATGCCCCATCGGTGCAGGGCAGTAATTAAAGCAAGAGGTTATGCTACAAAATACTAAGTTATGACATTGTAAGCAATGAATTACTCTCTATGTTGTGATCAATAAATAGGACATGCAACACAGTTTTCTTTAATTAAATGACCATACCTATATTCAAAAGCATTTTGGTTAAAATTAAGGCAACTTCATGCACTTTCAATTCATCACCAGGGAAATGGCATCAACCAAACAGAAGTTATCGGACTTTTTTTAAAAAAATGCAAAACTTTTGAAACAAAAGTTTTTTAAAACACTTTTTTTAAAACAAGATATTAAAATTATCCATAATTTGGAAAACGTAAGACTTTGGGAGATATGTATTAAGACTTTTTTGACAGTTTTCTGGTGCAAAAATTGAGACAAAAAATTTTTGCCCACATCATTTTTACCACTTTTTTTCTTGATGCTTTTTAAAAAGTGGCTGTGGCTTAGCAATATATATATCATAACGCGATAAATTTATTATACTGTATGTCAGAAAACTTAGTGTACACTGTAACTAAAACCTATACCAGTTCAAGTTTGGCATTGATTTCATTTTCAGGAGCATGGGCTGCCCAAATATATGCCATATTTTTTAAGAGATGTGTGCTGCTCAATAAATCTGGCGGACCTTATTCCAGTGGCCAATACACTCAAGACTGGCATACAACATACCAGTCTTGATAAAGTCCTCTTAAACTTTAGGTCAATTCTGCTACCTATTGGACCAAGTGTACCTCCTCCACCCTCTCATGCTCAGAGATCACAGAGAAGTGGGCTGGCAAATACATCCAGGTGCAGGAGTCAAATGGTGGTTGCCTCAAAGCTTCTTGATTGGAACTTGGAAAGGCACACATGGTCATTCACACTGGTTTCATAACCATAAATTAGACATGCCTTAATGGCTTTTGGTTGCTTCTAACAATGTCCCACAGTCTTTTAAGATGGTGGCCATTGGGGGCACTATGGGCCTTGGAACCTAGATAGCTAACCATACAGTTTTTGATTGGTTTTAACATCACCATTGCAGCCAGTCACTGAGTTCAGTGGCTTTTCGGATGTAAACCAAATGAGATATTTAATTCAGTGATGGGCTGGAGCAGTAATATAAGCGGTCGACGTGACATCACCACTCCAGCCGACATACATAGACCGGAGCCGGCACTGAAGCCAGGGAGGGTGAGAACTATCTGGTTTTGTTATTTTACATTACTGGAATAGTTTGGGGTCCACTTTTCTAAAAACGGAAAACCCATTTAAGCCAGGCCCGTTTTCTGTTTCTGCATCAGTCATCTCTATATTAAAAAAAAACTGCGCAACATAGAACTCTGCAATGAATGAATAGATGACGTTCACTACGACAACAAACGTGAAAAAAGCCATGAAGTATGGAGTTTACAGATTTGATCAAATTAACGTAAACCCACCTACCAATGACAAGACAACCTCCTTTCAATGGGATCATGATTCTACCTCCTCATCTCTCTCTGTCCATAGGGGGTCAAATGTTCTGGAGAAGAACAGGGTCCAGTTATACATTGCTCAGCATCAGCCATCCCAGGGAAGAGTTCTGGATTAGACAGAACGTGTGCCGGTGGAGGACGGAACTGCTCAGTTACGAAGCTGCACAGCATGGCTCTGTCAACTGAATACCGGGTACTGCATATCTGTTCAAGTCAATAGGGGGCGTATAAGCAGTACCCAGATGCGGCCACTATACAGTTGATGGAGCTGTGCTGTGAAGTTCAGCAACTGAGGACTTCCAGCCAGCACCATGATCAGATGATCGGCGGGTGTGCTGGGTTTCGCACCCCCACAGATGAGATATTGATGAGCTATCCTAAGGATGGGTCATCAATGTAGAACTCCTAGACAACTTCTTTAACTAAATTTCAATGCATGGGGTGTGGATCTCTGTATCGGATAAATAGAACACCCACTACAATATTGGATGGACATCCCCTTCACCCCCCGGCCATTTTCCATTTTTTAGTTTTCATTTTTTCCTCCCCTTTTCCAAAAGCCATAACTTTTTTTATTTTTCTGTCAATACAGCCATTAGAGGGCTTCCATTTTGTACTTTTTGATGACACCATTGATTTTACGACATAGTGTACTGGAAAAGAGGGAAAAAAATTCAAAGAGTGGTGAAATTTTTAAAAAAAGTGCAATTCTACAATTGTTTTTGGATTTTTTCTTTACCATGTTCACTATATGGTAAAACTAATCTGGCGATATGATTCCCCAAGTCAGTAAGAGTACGCAGATACAAAAGATGTGTAATTTATTTATTTAAGTGGTGAAAAAAAATTCTGAAATTTGCATGAAAAAAAGTTTTTGCATTTGTCGCCATTTCTGAGACCAATAACGTTTGCATTTTTCAGGATTGGGGCCGGGTGAGGGCTTATTTTTTGTGCCCCAAGCTGACATTTTTATTGATACCCTTTGAGGTAGATATGAGGTTTCGATCGCCTTTTATTGAATGTTATTACAATGTTACTGCGGCCAAAAATTGTGGCATTTCTATTCTATTTCTTGTTATGCCGTTTACGGATTGGATTAAGTTACTTTCGATTTTGATAGATTGGACATCTCTGAATGCAGCGATACCAAATATGTGTATTTTTTGTATTGCTCTATTTTCAATGGGGCAAAAGTGGGGTGATTTGAACTTTTATGTTATTTTTTATTATTTTTTTCTAATTTAAAAAAAAAAAAAAAAACATTTTTTACTTTACTTAATAGTTTCCTTAGGAGACTTCAAGCTGAGATTATCCTTTCACTTGTGCTATACATAGCAGGGCTTCAGCTCTGCTATGTACAGGGTGGTTCAAAAGTAGGTGGACAGAAAATGTAATAAGGTTATGAAGGGGGAGATTTATCAAACACTAAATTGTAGCCGCCTGTCTGGCTCATCCTCCAATAAACCATGAAGTAGACGTGGGCGATAAGCGTTCCACTAGGGTTGAGCGAGTATGTTCTGTCCGAGTATGCTCGGGCCGAGCTCCGAGTATTTATAGCTGCTCGGTGATATGGTTGAATCGCTCCCGTGTGCATGATTTGCAACTGTTTGACAGCTTTATTACATGTGAGGAATGTGTAAGAAATAGACATTCCTCACATGTAATAAAGCTGTCAAACAGTTGCAAATCATGCACACGGGAGCGATTTAACCTTATCACCGAGCACGCTGAAGATACTCGTAGCTCGGCCCAAGCATACTCGGCGAAAGGGTTAATAGAACATACTCGCTCAACACTACTTTCCACCCAATAGATTTCAGGATTCACATGATAGAAGCTTGAGAAATTCCCAATTCCAAAGAGGCTCTTCTGGTGGACTTTTTTGGACTCCGAACAAATTTTTCAGCTACAAGTTGTTTATTATCTTCTGTACAGACTGTTTTGGGTTGTCCAGTTTTTGGAGCATTAAGGATTGAGCCAGTGACATTGAATTTGTCATGAATGCGATAAATGGTTTGTCTCTTTGGGGCTTGAGTACCAAATGTTTCAACCCAATTTGCTCTAACGGTTTCAGCATTTTGAGATTTCCAATACTCCAATGTTAAAATCCATTTTCTTTGATCTGTATTTAAATTATTTGTAGTGTTGAGCGAACATGCTCAACACTGTTCGGTACTCGCCCGAGCCTCACGCTACTCGGGATGTTCGGCGAGCACCGAGCATTTCCGGGTTACTCGGGCGGGAGCTCGGGTCTCCGCCCTGAATGTTTGGCGCTCTTTACAGAGCCAATGAACATGCAGGGATTGCCAACCAGTCACTGTAATTCCACAGCCATCTTGGTTGAGGGCATTACATTGATTGGCTGGCCGCACAGCGTCACCTCGAGTATTTAAAACCTGGCGCCACCATCTTGGACACAAATGGCTGGGATCAGACAGTGTAGGGACAGCGCTCCTGATTTAGGGAGAGATATATACTGCAAAATAGTTAGTGTAGGGTCTGTAAAGGCTGCCAGATCAAGCAAACAGTCCTTCTCAGGACTAATATCCATCCCAGATATCAGGCAGGCAGGCAGGCTGTATAGGAGATGCAGAGGTTATACAAGCAAACACTGCATTACAGTCCTGTGTGCTCCTGTTGCTGAAATTGCTGGACTCCAGGTCTCGGGGGCCAGGAAAAATCCTTTTTTTTTCATCTAAATCCTCTTTTTTTTTTTCCTCCTTCACATCCATCTTATTAACCTTTTGGTGTCTCCATCCCCCCAAAAAAAAAGAAAAAAGTGTGTCTGTGACAGTTCAGACACAAATATATCTTTTTAAAAGAGTCTGGTGTAGGCCTGAGAAATAGAAGTGTGGTTTTGCAGTTCCACAGTTCAAACCTCTGCATTATCCACTTTTGGGCCATTTTTACCTAAAAAAAATCAGTTTGAGTGTGTCGCTCACTGTTCAGCAGCAAATATATCTATTTAAAAAAGTCTGGTATACACCAGTAAATTATAACTGTGGTTTTGCCGTTCCACGGTAAAAAATCTCTATTATCCTGCTTTTAGCATTTTTTGTCGTAAAAAAAACTGTGATAATGTCTCCCTGATTGTTCAGACACAAATATATTTGTTGAAAATAGTCTGGTGTAGGCCAGAGAAATGGAAGTGTGGTTTTGCAGTTCCACAGTTCAAACCTCTGCATTATCCACTTTTGGGCCATTTTTACCTTAAAAAAAAAAACAGTTTGAGTGTGTCGCTCATTGTTCAGCAGCAAATATATCTATTTAAAAAGTCTGGTATACACCAGTAAATGATAACTGTGGTTTTGCTGTTCCACGGTAAAAAATCTCTATTATCCAGCTTTTGGTATTTTTTCCGTAAAGAAAAACAGTAATAGTGTCTCCTGATTGTTCAGACACCAATATATCTGTTTAAAAGAGTCTGGTATACACCAGTGAATTATAACTGTGGTTTTGCCATTCCACGGTGAAAAATCTTTATTATCCTGCTTGTGGCATTTTTTGCCGTAAAGAAAAAAAGTAATAGTGTCTCCTGATTGTTCAGACACAAATATATCTGTTGAAAATAGTCTGGTGTAGGCCAGAGAAATAGAAGTGTTTTTTTGCAGTTCCACGGTTCAAACCTCTGTATTATCCACTTTTGGGCCATTTTTACCTAAAAAAAACAGTTTGAGTGTGTCGCTCACTGTTCAGCCGCAAATATATCTATTTAAAAAAGTTTGGTATAAACCAGTAAATTATAACTGTGGTTTTGCCATTCCACGGTAAAAAACTCTATTATCCAGCTTTTGGTATTTTTTCCGTAAAGAAAAACAGTAATAGTGTCTCCTGATTGTTCAGACACCAATATATCTGTTTAAAAGAGTCTGGTATACACCAGTGAATTATAACTGTGGTTTTGCCATTCCACAGTGAAAAATCTCTATTATCCTGCTTGTGGCATTTTTTGCCGTAAAGAAAAACAGTAATAGTGTCTCCTGATTGTTCAGACACAAATATATCTGTTGAAAATAGTCTGGTGTAGGCCAGAGAAATAGAAGTGTTTTTATGCAGTTCCACGGTTCAAACCTCTGTATTATCCACTTTTGGGCCATTATTACCTAAAAAAAAACAGTTTGAGTGTGTCGCTCACTGTTCACCCGCAAATATATCTATTTAAAAAAGTTTGGTATACACCAGTAAATTATAACTGTGGTTTTGCCGTTCCACGGTAAAAATCTCTATTATCCAGCTTTTGGTATTTTTTCCGTAAAGAAAAACACTGATAGGCTGTGTGCCCACGTAGCGTTTTACAAGCGTTTTTGATGCGGAATTTCCGCAGCGGAAACGCTTGTAAAACGCTTGGTAACCCGCACCCCATGATCCCCAATGGGTTTCCGCAACTTCTATGCACATGCTGCGGATTTTTCCGCAGCGTTTATGCTGCGTTCAAAAATCCGCAGCATGTCATTTAATTTTGCGTTTCCGCAAGCGGAATTGCCTTTGTCCAATGCATAAAAAACGCAAGGCAATTCCGCATGTGGAAAACGCGTGATAAACGCGCGAAAAATGCGCGATAAACGTGTGCGGAATTCCGCATGCGTTTTTCCGGGAGAGGACTTGCATTTATGCAGCAGAAATTTTCTGCTTCATGAATGCAACGTGGGCACATAGCCTTAGTGTCACCTGATTGTTCAGACCCCAATATATCTGTTTAAAAGAGTCTGGTATACATCAGGAAATTATAACTGTGGTTTTGCCGTTCCACGGTGAAAAATCTCTTTTATCCTGCTTTTGGCATTTTTTGCCGTAAAGAAAAACAGTAATAGTGTCTCCTGATTGTTCAGACACAAATATATCTGTTTAAAAGAGTCTGGTATACACCAGTAAATTATAACTGTGGTTTTGCCGTCCCACGGTAAAAAATCTCTATTATCCAGCTTTTGGTATTTTTTCCGTAAATAAAAACAGTAATAATGTCTCCTGATTGTTCAGACACCAATATATCTGTTTAAAATAGTCTGGTGTAGGCCCGAGAAATAGAACTGTGGTTTTGCAGTTCCACGGGTCAAATCTCTGTATTATCCTGCTTTTAGCATTTTTTGCCATAAAGAAAAACAGTAATAGTGTCTCCAGATTGTTCAGACACAAATATATCTGTTTAAAAGAGTCTGGTATACACCAGTAAATTATAACTGTGGTTTTGCCGTCCCACGGTAAAAAATCTCTATTATCCAGCTTTTGATATTTTTTCCGTAAATAAAAACAGTAATAGTGTCTCCTGATTGTTCAGACCCCAATATATCTGTTTAAAATAGTCTGGTGTAGGCCCGAGAAATAGAACTGTGGTTTTGCAGTTCCACGGGTCAAATCTCTGTATTATCCTGCTTTTAGCATTTTTTGCCATAAAGAAAAACAGTAATAGTGTCTCCTCATTGTTCAGACACAAATATATCTGTTTAAAAGAGTCTGGTATACAGCAGTAAATTATAACTGTGGTTTTGCCGTCCTATGGTAAAAAATCTCTATTATCCAGCTTTTGGTATTTTTTCCATAAAGAAAAACAGTATTAGTGTCTCGTGATTGTTCAGACACCAATATATCTGTTTAAAAGAGTCGGGTATACACCAGAAAATTATAAGGCTGTGTGCCCACGATGCGTATTTCATGCGTTTTTGGTGTGGAAATTTCTGCAGCGTAAACGCATGATAAACGCATGTTAAGCTTTCTGGCACGGTCCCCTATGCAATTCCGCACTTTCAATGCCCATGCTGTGGATTTTTCCGCAGCGCTTATGCTGCGCTCAAAAATCCGCAGCATGTCCATTAATTTTGCGAAAGCGCTGCGTTTTCGCCACCATTGACTTGCATTAGAACGCGCCAATTCCACAAGACTGCATCTGTACTTGCGTAATTGGCGCGTTCTAATGTGCGGATGGTACCCGAGTGTGGAGAAGAGAAGACTCTCCATAGAACCTGTAAAAAAAAAGAATAAAATAAAAAATAAAGATTATATTCACCTTCTGGCCGCCCGCGCTGCGCTCCTTCTCCTTTGCCGGCACATCGCGTTGGACTGTAGGACCTGCGATGATGTCACAGTCATGTGACGGTAGGTCCTTCAGTACAGGGCATCGCGATATCCCGGCAGCCAGGAACGAGTGCAGCAGCACACCCCGGGCCATCGGAAGGTAAGTATCAAGGTTTATTTTTTTATTTTTAACCATTCTAAAGGTCACACTATATAAATTCATGCTGTTTGCATGGATTTATATAGTGTGACCTAGTTGTCAAGCACTTTCAAAGTGATGCTAAAATCGCTTTGAAAGCGCTTGTCAATCCGCATGCGGAAACGCATGTGAATCCGCATGTATTACGCAGGAAAAACGCATGTAAAATCCGCATGCATTTTTTCTGCCAGGGAGATGCAGAAATGCTGCAGAAATTTTCTGCTTCATTTCTGCATCGTGGGCACATAGCCTAACTGTGGTTTTACCGTTCCACGGTAAAAAATCTCTATTATCCTGCTTTTGGCATTTTTTGGCGTAAAAAAAAAAAAGAATAGTGTCTCCCTGATTGTTCAGACACAAATATATTTGTTGAAAATAGTCTGGTGTAGGCCAGAGAAATAGAAGTGTGGTTTTGCAGTTCCACGGTTCAAACCTCTGTATTATCCACTTTTGGGCCATTTTTACCTAAAAAAACAGTTTGAGTGTGTCGCTCACTGTTGAGCCGCAAATATATCTATTTAAAATTGTCTGGTATACCCCAGTAAACAATGACTGTGGTTTTGCCATTCCACGGTAAAAAATCTCTATTATTCAGCTTTTGGTATTTTTTCCGTAAAGAAAAACAGTAATAGTTTCTCCCTGATTGTTCAGATTGTTTAAAAGAGTCAGGTGTAGGCCAGAGAAATAGAACTGTGTTTTTCCTCTTCCACGGTTCTAATCTACTTTTTATTACCCTTTTTCCATTGATAGTGCGAGTGTAAGCTATTATACTTCCTTTAAAATGGGCAAGGCGCGTGGAAAGGGACTTGGAACAGGACGTTCTGGTGATGGTGCGTGCAGAGGACGGGACCGTGGCCAAGGTGAAAATGTGCCACAACCAACAGCCACATCTTCTCGCTCCCACTTCTTGACCGAATTACTAGGGAAGCACAGAACAACACCAGTATTGCGAACTGATCAGTGTGAACAGGTTATTAATTGGATAGCAGATAATACTTCTAGTTACCTGGGGACCACCACCTCTGGTCTGTCTTCCACATGGTCAAATCTTAGTAGCCGTGAGTCTCAACCGCAAACTCCTCCTCAACCTGATGCTCCTTCCTCCCACCATGCCGAGTGTCGTCTGACAGCAACTGATCCCACACTTGGACCCTCTGAAGAGCCGTTCACTGGTCCATTTCCAGATTTGTGCCCCTCGCCTGCTCCGCTTTAAGTGGTGGAAGAGGAGATCCCGTGTAGCGATGCCCAAATATTTGAACAGCCACGGCCACAGGAAGTCGACGCTGGCAATTTGTCACAAGGGGTGGACGATGACAAGACACAATTGTCAGGAAGTGAGGAGGAGGATCTTGGTGTGGAAGTGGAAGAGGAGGAGGTGGTGGATGATCTAGTAACTGACCCAAAGTGGCAGGAGGACATGCAGAGCGAGGCCAGCAGCACACAGGGTGAGGGAGGCAGAGTACCCCAACAGGCAGGAAGAAGCAGTGTGGTGGCCGCACACAGAAGGCAGGCAACAGTTCCCCATAACACCAACACGAGGGACGTTGCCAGAACAACCGGTAGGTCTTCCAGAGTCTGGAATTTTTTTAAAGAGTCTGCTGATAAACCCAAAAAGGCCATTTTTACCACCTGCCATGCCAACATCAGTAGGGGTGACAAAACTACCAGCCTGACCACCACCAGCATGATCAGGCACATGGCAGCAAAGCACCCGACTTTGTGGGGTGAACCCCAGGGTCAACGACCAGTGTCAGCGGGTGTCACCACTGCTTCTTCCGCTGTTGTGCGTGCAATAGAACCCCCTGTTGAGTGTGCAAGGCAATCCCCTGTCCATACTGCATGCAAAGATGCCCCCTCCTCTCAGTCTTCACTTGTTATGGCAGTTTCTCAAGAAACAGCATCAACGTCCACGTCCACGTCCCACCGCAGCGTTCAATTGTCCATATCCCAGACCTTTGAATGAAAGCGGAAATTCGCAGCCAACGCCCCACAGGCCACAGTCCTAAATTCGCACATTTCACGACTTCTTGCGTTGGAAATGCTGCCTTTTAGTTTGGTGAAGACTGAATCCTTCCGTAACCTTATTGCGGTGGCCGTCCCTCGGTACTCGGTCCTCAGCCGACATTATTTTGCCCAGTGTGCCATCCCCGCACAACACAAGCACGTGTCCCAAAACATCTGCTGCACCCTCAACAACGCAGTTACTGGGAGAGTCCACCTGACAACGGACACGTGGACAAATGCTTGTGGCCAGGGACGGTACCTCTCCCTGATGGCACCCTGGGTAAACAGTGGAAGCCGGGACCCAGTCGGACCTTGGGACGGAACACATCCTCCCCACACCGAGGATTGTGGGCCCTATGTCAGTCAGAGTTTCCCCCACAGTGTACAGCTCCTGCACATCATTCTCCTCCTCCTCATGTTCAGCCTCCGTCTCAGATATCACCACATCAGTTACAAGCTGGAAGCACTGCAGTACTGCCTCCGCCAAGCGGCAACAGGCTGTGCTGAAACTCATAAGCTTAGGGGAGAAACCTCACACTGCTTGTGAGTTGTGAACAGCTGTGAAAGAGCAGGCAGCTCTGTGGCTGAGACTGCTGAACCTACATCCAGGCATGGTCGCATGTGGCAATGGCCGTAACCTGGTGGAGGGTCTGAGGTGAGGCGAGATCACACACGTACCATGCCTGGCTCATGTGCTTAACCTCGTGGTTCAGCGGTTTCTTAAATCATACCCCGAGTTGACAGATCTGCTCGTCAAAGTAAGCCGCCTGTCAGCTCATTTTCACAAGTCGGCTACAGCTTCCGCCGCCCTTGCTGTGTTGCAGCAGCGTTTGCAGCTTCCGTCACACCGACTGGTGTGTGATGTCCCCACACGTTGGAACTCTACCCTCCACATGTTGCAAAGGGTTTGTGAGCAGAAGAGAGCAGTTGTGGAGTACAAGCTGCAACAAGGCCGTCGATATTCAGGTCAGACTCCACACATAAGACCTCAGGAGTGGGCCTGGATGTCTGACATATGCACCATCTTGACAAAGTTTGAGGAGTCCACCAAGATGGTGAGTGGCAATGATGCCATCATTAGCATCAGCATTCCACTTGTCTGTCTTTTGCAACGTTCTCTGCAGAGAATTAAAGAGGAGGCATTGCAGTGAGAGTATGATGAGATGGATCAAGAAGCCGTAGCGGTCGATTACATACAGCCCAGCCTCATCTCATCCCAATGTGCATTTGGGGACAATGAGGGAGAGGAGGAGGAGGAGGAGGAAGAACAGGAGCTTGTATCATGCTCTGTAGACAGTAGTACCTGTACAACTGTCATACCGTCGGTACAGCGTGGGTGGCCTGAGGACAGGGTGGAGGAGGAGGAGGAGTGCATGGTCAGTCATCATCTTGATGTGGACACGGAAGTCTTGCCCTTTACCAGTCTGGCACGCATGGCTGACTTTATGTTACGCTGCCTTAACCGTGACCCTCGCGTTGTCAAAATGTTGGGTGACAGTCATTACTGGTTGGTGACACTTTTAGACCCCCGCTACAAGGAGAACTTTCACTCTCTTATTCCTCAGGTGGAGAGGTCTACAAAAATGGGGCAGTACCAGAAGGCCCTTGCTGCAGAACTGTTAAAAGAATTCCCATCTGAACACGCTAGCGGCAGAGGTCACAGTTTGTTGCCCAGCCAAGGCGTACATGCGAGAGAGACGCAACTCCAATCCAGCAGAGGCAGGGGAACACTGTCAACGTTCTGGGACAGTTTTCTCAGACCCCCCCCTTCGGACAGACCCTGAGGCGTGGGGTACTCTCACAAGGAGTGGAAAGTTTCAAAAGATGGTGAGGGAGTACCTTGCCGACCGTACCAGCGTCCTCCGTGATTCCTCTGTGCCTTTTAATTATTGGGTACCCAAGCTGGACACTTGGAATGAACTCGTTCTGTACGCCTTGGAGGTCCTGGCCTGCCCTGCCACTAGCGTGTTATCGGAGTATGTTTTTAGTGCCGCTGGGGGAATTATAACTGATAAGCGCACTCGCCTGTCAACTGACAATGCTGACAAGCTGACCCTTATCAAAATTAACAAGGGCTGGATTGGGCCAGACTTCTCAACTTCTCATCACCACCAAATGACAGCAGAGTAACATAAAGTCAAATCCACTGTGTTATTTCGGGAGGTGTATTCACATGCACCGCTTCACACCCACACATGGGTATACCCTTCCTCATTTCGGCTACTGCAACCTCCGCGACTCTTCCAAGGGGCATTAAAACCGTCTTGTTTAGCTACTGCGACCTCCACCACTTTTCCAAGGAGCATTCAAACTGTCTTGTTAAGCTACTGTGACCTCCACCACTTTTCCAAGGTGCATTAAAACCGTCTTGTTAAGCTACTGCGACCTCCACTTCTTTTCTGAGGGCCATTAAAACCATATTGTTGAGCTACTGTGACCTCCACCACTTTTCCAAGGGGCATTCAAAACGTCTTGTTAAGCTACTGTGACCTCCACCACTTTTCCAAGGGGCATTAAAACCGTCTTGTTAAGCTACTGCAACCGCCACGACTCTTCCAACTGGCATTGCATTTCCTCCTAATTTTAGTCAGCTTTTGCTTTTCAATGCATAGGCGAACACTAAGGGAGACCCACTCCCCAATAATGGGTAGAAGGTTTTTAGTACTCTGTAATCCACGTCTGTTTCAAGGGGCATTGCAGTTCCTCATAATTTTTGGAAAGCCTTCCATTCACTGCTTAGGCCAACAGTGCACAGGAGACCCAGTTGCTATAAATGGAAAAAATTGTTTAGCTAAGGCCCTCTGACCTCCATGTCACTTCCAAGGGGCATTGGAGTGCCTCGAAATTTTTGGTAGGCATTGCACACACTGTATGCCCTATAACTGTGTAGCCGAACCGCTCCTTTTGGTACAGAAACATATCCTACAAGACATGTGTGGTTTACTGGCCTGATATTGATGTGAATGGTCCCTATTCCTCCTGCTCTTTCTCCTTTGCCACCACTTCATCCATCATTTATCACCTGAAGCTTTGTTTTAACGGGAGTCATAGAACTGGGATATTAGCAGGAAAACATCCAGCAATCCTCGGAGGAGGTAGGATATGCGCCAAAACGCTGACCACCTCAGGCCTAGCCGCTACTACATACATGCGCTTGCATTCCTAGAAAACAAAGCCTTTGTACCTTGGCACTCTCAACTCCCCTGATGGAGAAGCCAGGGCCCACCGGAGGAGTCTGGTTCTCTGGTGGGCTCGTCCAATGCTGCCCTAAAGCAGGCCAGGCTAAGAAAAGTGTGTGGGAAGGTGACAGGAGAAATAGGGGCAGCTGGGGACCATTTATGGACACCTGGCCGCCCCCAGGCGGCTGGGGACCGTGTGTGGTCACCGGCCACGGGGCGGCTGGGGACCGAGTATGGACACCCGGCCGCCCCCTGGCGGCTGGGGACCAAGTGTGGACACCCAGCCGCCGGGCGGCTGGGAACTGAGTATGGATTCCAGGACGCCAAAGCAGCCATGAGGTAGTGGCCAGCGTCGGCCTCCTCCAAACTAAAAGGCCCCATTTCAGGTGCAAGCTAGCAGTATGGCATTACAGCCTGGGGGTGGGTGGGTGGCAGGCTGCACACTTACGCTTGCATTAAAAGAAAACAAAGCAGATGCTAACTCCTATCATCATCATCATGCTCCTCACTTTGGCACTCTCAACTCCCCTGATGGAGAAGCTAGGGCCCACCGGAGGAGTCTGGTTCTCTGGTGGGCTCGTCCAATGCTGCCCTAAAGCAGGCCTGGCTAATAAAAGTGTGTGGTAAGGTGACAGGAGAAATAGGGGCTGCTGGGGACCGTTTATGGACCCCCGGCCGCCGGGCGGCTGGGGACTGAGTGTGGATACCAGGCCGCTGAAGCAGCCATGAGGTAGTGGCCAGCGTCGGCCTCCTCCAAACTAAAAGGCCCCATTTCAAGTGAAAGCTAGCAGTATGGTATTGCAGCCTGCGGGTGGGAGGGAGGTTGGCTGCATATTTGCGCTTGCATTGCAAGGAATGGGGGAGGTATAATTGAACACTGCCCTGGGACAAGGACTTGCACGGGGATAGTTGCAAGTCTGCATCTTCTGATGCGGCAAGGATCACTTATGATGGGCACACTTTTAGGCAGTGACCTGGGTGTCAGAGATGCTTCCAGGGGTCTTCCCCATGCTGTTCCCATGTCTTTTCAGCTCTGTATGCATGTGTCACACAGCACATGGCCAGAGAAGGTTGTAAAATGTTAAAATGACATTTCCCGGTGAATGCATTTGTCACAGTTGAAAGCAATACAAAAGTGCAAAAACGCATGAAAAATCCTACTTGTGAACATAGCCCAAGGTGTGGAGGAGTATTTTTGTTTTTGGTTATTTATTTTACCTTATACACAAGTCTTTACCCTGGAAAGGAAATTCCATAACATATTTCACAGGAAAGCAGTTTCAATTTCATTTTTGAACGTTTTATTGTGACCCCGTAAAAGTGGCTTAATACCTCTGACCACATTGCTGACAGCAGTGACCTGGGGATCAGAAATGCTTCCAGGGGCGATCCCCATGCTGCCCCCATGTCTTTTGAGCACTGTCACTATCGTTTTGGGCACTTTTTAGGCTTTCTACAGACTGCCGGGGGTGCCGCCGCAAAAATGCTCGGGTTTCCCATAGACTAACATTGGGCTCGTTGCTCGGGTCGAGCACCTGAGTATCACGGTGAGCTCGGCCCGAACCTCGAGCACCCAAGCATTTTAGAGCTCGCTCAACACTAATTATTTGCCATTATGTGTTATCTGTAAAGAAAACAGATTTGGGGGAGATTTATCAATGAAAACTAGATCTGTGAAACTGGCTCAGTTGCCCTTAGCAACCAATCAGATTCCACCTTTCATTTTCCAAAGAGTCTGTGAGGAATAAAAAGTGGAATCTGATTCGTTGCTAAGGGCAACTGAGCCAGTTTCACTTTACACCATGTTTGATAAATCTCCTCCTTCATAACCTTATTACACTTTCTGTCCACCTACTTTTGGACCACCCTGTATAGCAGTAATGACGATCTCCATGAACGTTGGCTACGAACCAGCGCTCACTGCAGTATCATAATGACAGGCTGGGGGGTCTTCTGCAGACTCCTGGCTGTCATGAGAACCCTTCGGCAGCCTCCAATCATATGACAGGGGTGCCGATGGGCGAGATTTGTGATTCGCTTCTGGCTGGTGTTAAATCCCAATATCAGAGATTGACAGAGGGATTTAACTGGTTAACAGCAGCGGGTGGAGCTCCGTTCAACCCCCAGCTGTTAAAGGCACATGACAGCTGATTAAATTACCTGTCATATGTGGGGAAAGATGTGGACTCAGCACCGGAGCCCGCATCAAAGTTAGAGAAATTATATACAGTACAGACCAAAAGTTTGGACACACCTTCTCATTTAAAGATTTTTCTGTATTTTCTTGACTATGAAAATTGTACATTCACACTGAAGGCATCAAAACTATAAATTAACACATGTGGAATTATATACTTAACAAAAAAGTGTGAAACAACTGAAAATATGTCTTATATTCTAGGTTCTTCAAAGTAGCCACCTTTGCTTTGATGACTGCTTTGCACACTCTTGGCATTCTCTTGATGAGCTTCAAGAGATAGTCACCAGAAATGGTCTTCCAACAATCTTGAAGGAGTTCCCAGAGATGCTTAGCACTCACTCACTTAGAGTCCATCCGTTCACCTTTTCTGCGTCGCACAAAGACACGGTGGTTGGAACCAAAGATCTCAAATTTGAACTCATCAGCCCAAAGCACAGATTTCCACTGGTCTAATGTCCATTCCTTGTGTTCTTTAGCCCAAACAAGTCTCTTCTCCTTGTTGCCTGTCCTTAGCAGTGGTTTCCTAGCAGTTATTTTACCATGAAGGCCTGCTGCACAAAGTCTCCTGTTAACAGTTGTTGAAGAGATATGTCTGCTGCTAGAAATCTGTGTGGCATTGACCTGTTCTCTAATCTGAGCTGCTGTTAACCTGCAATTTCTGAGGCTGGTGACTCAGATAAACTTATCCTCAGAAGCAGAGGTGACTCTTGGTCTTCCTTTCCTGGGGCGGTCCTCATGTGAGCCAGTTTCTTTGTAGCGCTTGATGGTTTTTGCAACTGCACTTGGGGACACATTCAAAGTTTGCCCAATTTTTCGCACTGACAGACCTTCATTTCTTAAAGTAATGATGGCCACTCGTTTTTCTTTACTTAGCTGCTTTTTTCTTGCCATAATACAAATTCTAACAGTGTATTCAGTAGGACTATCAGCTGTGCATCCACCAGACTTCTGCACAACACAACTGATGGTCCCAACCCCATTTATAAGGCAAGAAATCCCACTTATTAAACCTGACAGGGCACACCTGTGAAGTGAAAACCATTTCCGGTGACTACCTCTTGAAGCTCATCAAGAGAATGCCAAGAGTGTGCAAAGCAGTCATCAAAGCAAAAGGTGGCTACTTTGAAGAACCTAGAATATAAGACATATTTTCAGTTGTTTCACACTTTTTTGTTAAGTATATAATTCCACATGTGTTAATTCATAGTTCTGATGCCTTCAGTGTGAATGTACAATTTTCATAGTCATAAAAATATAGGAAAATATTTAAATGAGAAGGTGTGTCCAAACTTTTGGTCTGTACTGTATGACGTAAATATACGTCATGTCGTGAAGGAGTTAAGGCAACAATATGGCCCGCCTCAGCTTCCTGGGCATGGGTAGACACGCAATTAGTGTTGAGCCACCCCCGTAGTGTTCGAGTTCGGTTCGGTTCGTCGAACACCCGTGTGTTCGCCGAACTGTTCGTCGAACACCTTCGAACACCGTTAAAACCAATGGCAGGCAAACAAAAACACATAGAAACACATAGAAAACACCTTCAAAGGTGTCCAAAAGCTGACAAACTGCTCAGAAGACACAACTAACACATGGAAAAGTGACAAGTACATATAGTCATGCGAAAAGAAAAGAGGTGGAGGAGTAAAAGGAGGGGGAGACACAGATATAGGCATGTCATGCCCTTCTAAAATCCAAAAAGTGAGAAGCCGAGACGGCCAGTCCGCTCCTGCCCGTGACACCTCCGTGTCGCCGGGTTTGTGCCAGAGCCGCGGTGAACCCTGACGGCCAGCCCCCCTCTCCCAATACTGGTGCCTGTCCGCTGGTGGGTCGAGAGAGCCCCCCTGTGGTGGAGGCAGCTCTAAGCTTTTTAATTTAAATTGTCCCTCTAATTTGAATGAATACACTTTAAATCCATTTACAAGGATCTATTGGAGGGCAAGTCTCATGCCAGCAGCCGCGTAATTCCAGCTCCAGTAGCGTCCACTAAAGCTGCTGCAGTTAAAAAGCTTTAATAAGGATCGAGCTCGGCTGTCCACCGCAAGGCATCCTAGTGCCAGTCCCAGCCCCTATGCCTTGGGGTGCCTCCTGATGCTCTTCACTAAGTATCCCGTGGTCCCGAAGCATTTCCTTTGAAAAAATTAAGTGTCCAAACTACAGGTGGTGTAGCTTGCTTAACAGCCGGGATAATCCGCTGACTAGCAGACACTGCTACTAGGCACAAAGTATTTCCTGGGCTAGATGCAGTTAAAAATTTGTAAGTAGATACTCTCGTTGGATGCTGAGAAAGCATTCCATAGAGTCTCCTGGCACGCCATATATGATTCTCTTAAAAAGCTTGGGGTAGGGGTCTAGGGGACCCTTTTATAGCCAAAATCACGGCCCTGTATCACAATACGTCACCTAGGCTGAAGATAAATGGAACTGTAGCACCGAGGGCTCGGTTGCTACAGACGTATTGCACCTCACCCAGAGGTGTGATATCTCACTCTCAGATAAGGATGGAGTGTGGATCAGGACCCGACACCTGCATGCATTACACCACATTGCCGTGGGGCAGGGCGACCAATATGCCCCTGAGATGGGCACGACAGTCCCTGTCCCTGGCTGGAGTGGGGGGAGGGAACACTGAGGAAGGGGAACCCTGCAGTGCAGGAGCAGGGAGGAAGCAGTTCCTGGGTGCATTGAGAAGGGAGTATAAAAGGTGGGCACCATCTTAGTTCAGTGCAGAGAAGTCTGAGCAGAAGTGGCAGGGAGCAGGGGCTCTGCATGAGCTCTGCTCCGGAGGCGGGCCTAGTAACAGAGGCCCAGGCCTGCAAGAGGGAGAAGGAAGGAAGAGGAGCGGAGAAGGCTCCAGGAATGAGGAATGAAGGGATCCCAGGGGTGCGGACGGGCGAGTCGCCACCGCACGCCCGAATCCACCTGCGTGGAGGGGTCAGGCCAAAGGGGGAGACCGGTCCCCGAACTAGTGGAGGCAGGAAACGACCCTCAGCTAGAAACCGGAGGCTCTGACATTTTATGTGGCGCAGCCCCTTGCTCCACCCGCTAGGAAGGCACCACATAGGGTCAGGGAAACTGGCGCCAAGTTTACCAAGAGGAGGCCCGAGGCAGCCGGACAGAAGTGTTGGTAAGAAAGGCCAGACAAAGGACACACAAAGGGGGTCCTGTGAAGCGCTCCAAAGTTATCTGGGAGTTGTCTGAGCCCCTCACCTGGTGAGCACAGTACGACGTGGGCAGCCGTTACCTGCAGACGTGGTCTGGATAATAAGAACTGTGAGTAAAGGCCCTGAACTGCATCACTGACTCCGTGTCGTTACTGCTGCTGCCCTGCACCATCACCCCCATCCTCCGCATACACTGCCCTGAGGCTATACTCCTCCCGTGGGGAGTTATGCTACGCTCTGCTGCACCCACAACACCAGCCTTAGCGGTCTGCCCTGTAGCGGCGGTTCACTCTGACCGCAATCCACGGGTGGCGTAGTCGGACATTTAAACATCAAAACCACATAAATAGTTCCGCCACTGGTTTGACCACCCTGAGCCACGGAACCGGATCGCCGCCACGAAGACTACAACCACCAGCATCCACCAAAAAGGGTCCGGCTCCGGGTGTCCCAAGGCCCAGGGGGTGCGTCAGAACATTTTCATCACCTTTCACAATCACCAATGGGACAAGGCAGGGATGTCCTCTGTCCCCTCTCTTATACATCCTAGTGACGGAGCACCTGCTCTCATCAATTCGCCATAACCCCAATATTAGGTGGATTGAGGTGGGAGGCACCGAGTACAAGTGCTCTCTATTTGCTGATGATGTCCTAGTATATATCACTCAATCACATATATCCATCCCTGCTGTTATGGCTGAAATAGATCACTTTGTTACATGGTAAAATTTTAAAATCAATGCAGTGAAGTCTGAGGCCCTCGATGTCTCCCTCCCTAAATCCATATAGGATTCCATCCAGTCCAACTTTCCCTTTGCCTGGCCCTCACAGGGTATCAAATACTTAGGAATTCCTATTCATAGAGACCTCTCCCATCTATGTTATCTTAATTTTGGGCCCTTTATTGAACAATTCCATACAGACCACGGTTGGCAAGTTAGAACTGTAAGATTCACTACGTGAACCACTGGTGTTTTGTGGAAAAGCACATGTACACCGCGTTCCAAATTATTATGCAAAAAGTGTTTAGGAGTGATAAGGGAAGAATTTGTTTGTTTGTCAGTTAAACTCATTGATGGTGATGTGTGTCAGGGCTCTTTATATCACTGTAAGCAATTGCAGACACCTGTGCTAATTAGTTTGGCAGGTGTGTCCAATGAAAGGCAAGACTACTTAAGAAGGCTGTCTCACATTATTAAGCAGCCTACATTTTCTGCCAAAATGGGAAAGAAAAAGGATGTGTCGGCTGCTGAGAAGCAACAAATTGTGGAGTGTTTAGGTCAAGGCATGACTACAATCAACATTGTGCGATGATCAGGATGAAGTGTCTTGGCAATCAAGAAGTATGTAGCTGATTCACAGTACACACGTGTGCGTGCTGATAAGGGCAAATTGAGGACTCTTTCCTACAGGCAATTACGTCAGGTTGAAAGAGCAGCGGCAAAAAAGCCTTGTCATAGCAGCAGACAAGTTTTTGAAGCTGCTTGTGCCTCCAACGTCCCCCGAACAACAAGATGCAGGGTCCTTCAGAGGTTTGCAGCTGTGCATACGCCATCCTGTCGACCTCCTCTATCCACTTCACACAAGCAGAAACGGCTCCAGTGGGCCAAACATTACATGAAGACTGATTTCAAAACTGTTTTGTTCACGGATGAGTGCCGTGCAGCGCTCGATGGTCCAGATGAATGGAGTGGAGGATGGCTGGTTGATGGACACCCCACGCAAACACGGCTACAGCGCCAACAAGGAGGAGGTGGAGTAATGTTTTGGGCTGGAATCATGGGGAGAGAGATTGTCGGCCCCTTTAGGATCCCTGAAGGCGCTAAAGATGAACTCCATAATGTATGTGGATTTTCTCAAACAGCACTTCCTGCCATGGTTCAAGAAGAAGAACCGTGTATTTCACAGCAAGATCATTTTTCTGCATGATAATGCACCATCTCATGCTGCACATAAAACATCTGCATCTCTGTCTGATATGGGCATAAAAGGGGACAAACTTATGGTGTGACCCCCATGCTCCCCTGACCTCTACCCCATTCAGAACCTTTGGAGCATCATTAAAAGGAGTGTCTATGATGGCGGGAGGCAGTTCACATCTAAGCAACAGCTCTGGGAGGGTATTCTGTCCTCATGCAAAACAATTGAAGCAGAAACCATCCAAAACCTGACAAATTCAATGGACGAGAGAGTTCAGAAGCTCCTTTCGAACAAGGGGTCCTATGTGAAAATGTAACATCACCTAGAATAAAGTTTTGAGTTGAAAACTGTTTGATTTCAGTTTCTAACAACCTGCTAATGCTTATAATTTCAAAAATGACCATTTTTTTGGTCTTTATTAAAATGAAAAGGTTGATCGAAAAGTTTGGGGGATCTAAGAGTGTGGCAACCCAGTAGTCATGATTACTTCGAATTCTGACAATATGAGGGTCATGCTGCAGGTAGTGCAGCAAGAAGGCACTTATGTGTCTTGCGCATCTCGGAGCCCCAAAATTATTTTCCGGGCTAGATGCAGCTAAAAATTATTTTTAATTTTAAATCTGGTGAAGCTTATTATAGATGGCCTAATAGGATCAGTGCTGCACACTGCTACAAAGCCCAAATTATTTTCCAGTCAAGATACAGATAAACATGATTAGTAATTTGAAAGCTTAAAACGGTTGGTAGGGTGATTTTAACCAATCATCAAGCTTTTACTCTCCCCAGGATGACACAGGGGTAGAAAAGTCGTTTCGGATCCATGATTTGTTCATCTTTATGAACGTGAGTCTGTCTACATTATCAGTGGAGATCCGCGTGCGCTTATCTGTCAGCACACCACCAGCAGCGCTGAACACACGTTCAGACAGAACGCTGGCTGCGGGGCATGACAAGATCTCCAAGGCATAAGTGGCTAGCTCCGGCCATTTATCCAGATTGGAAGCCCAAAAAGAGCAAGGGTCCAGTGACACAGTCGTGGCTTCAATGTTTACTTGGAGATACTCCTGTACCATCGTCTCTAGGCGTTGACTATGTGTCAGACTTCTTGTCTCCTGTGGCCTTGCAAAGGATGGGCTAAAAAAGTGGTGAAATGATTCCGCAAAATTGATGTTACCAGCAGATACTGTGGTTCTGTTACGGTTTGAGTGCTGAACACTTGACGGTCCCACGGTTGGCAAGTTGGAACTGTGAGATTCACTACGTGCACCACTGGTATTTTGTGGAAAAGCACATGTAAGATTCTGCAACAGTCTCTGCTGATACTCCTGCATGCGTGCATCCCTTTCTATGGCAGGAATAATTTCTGCAAATTTACTTTTGTACCGGGGATCTAACAGTGTGGCAACCCAGTAGTCAGGATTATTTCTAATTCTCACAATTCGAGGGTCATGTTGCAGGTAGTGCAGCAAGAAGGCACTCATGTGTGTTGCGCATCCAGGAGCACCAAGTCCCTGTTGTGTTGGTGGCGAGGTAACAATCATGCTTCCTTCCTCTGTCCTCTCCCCCCAACCTCGCACAACAGAAATGTGATCAAGGTCTCCCTCATCTGATGAGTCTTCCATCAGTTCGTCCTCCACTTCTTCCTGGGCTCCTGCACCTTCCTCACTAGTTTGGCTGCTACCATGCGCCCTGGTAAAATCATCTCCCCCACCCTCACATGCCTGCCGCCCTGGTGCTGCCGACCGTCTGGACCTTGCAGATGTTAGCCCTTCCGCATACAACTCCTCCTCCTCTACTTCCTCCACCTCCTCTTGTGCCACCACCTGACTCCGAATTCTGTTTAACATGTGCTCCAGCATGTAAATCACCGGAATAGTCATGCTGATAATGGCATCGTCAGCACTAAACATCTTCGTCGCCATTTCAAAACTGTGCAGAAGGGTGCATAGGTCCCTGATCTGAGACCACTCCTCCAGCGTGATTTGCCCCACCTCTGAATCTCGTTGGCCCAGGCTATACGTCAGAACGTATTGCACCAGGGCTTGTCGGTGCTGCCACAGTCGCTGCAACATGTGCAGAGTTGAATTCCACCGGGTAGGCACATCGCATTTTAGCCGGTGAAGTGGCAGGCCCAACGACTTCTGTAGAGATGTAAGTCGCTGAGCTGCAGGATGCGAAAGGCGGAATTGAGCACACAGCGACCGTGCCCTCTGCAGAAGGCCATCTAGTCTGGGATAGTGGGCTAAAAATTGCTGGACAACCAGGTTCAACACGTGAGCCATACAAGGCACGTGTGTGACATTGCCCCGGCGAAGGGCCGCACCCAGGTTTGCAGCATTGTCGCACACGGCCTTCCCTGGTTTCAGGTCCAGTGGAGACAACCATTCATGAAATTGGTTCTCCAGAGCTGACCACAACTCCTCAGCTGTGTGACTCACATTTCCCAGACATTTCAATGTAAAAACCGCCTGATGACGTTGAGCCCTACTGCCAGCATAGTAAGGAGGTGTGCAGGATCCCTTCTGCGCAGTTAGAAAGCTTGTGGCATGACCAGACAGGCTTTGGGTGCAGGTGGAAGACCGAGAGGAGGTTGAGGAGGCAGAAGCAGTGGAGGAAAAATGACATAAAGAGGATTGACGCACAACTCGTGGGGACGGCAAGACTTGGACAGCAGCCCCTTGTCCTGCTGTCACCATAGTTACCCAGTGCCCAGTCAGCGACATGTAACGCCCCTGTCCATGCCTACTCGTCCAAGTGTCTGTGGTGAAATGCACCCTGTCACACACAGAGTTTCTCAAAGAAGCGGTGATGTTGTGTGCGACATGCTGGTGGAGCGCAGGCACACCTTTCTTTGAGAAGTAGTGCCGACTGGGCATCTGGTACTGGGGCACTGCGACGGACATAAGGTATCGAAAATCCTCTGTGTCCACCAGGCGGAAAGGCAGCATTTCTGTAGCCAAGAGCTTGCAGATGGTGAAATTCAACCTCTTAGCTTTCTCATGGCTAGGAGGAAATGGTCTTTTACTTGTCCACATCTGAGGGACCGAGGGCTGGCTATTTTGCTTAGACGGGGTTGATAAGGGTGTCCCCGGCAAACTGCCGGTCTGTGAGGAAGATGCAGGCGGACATGTTAGGTTGCCTTGATCCAAAGGTGGTGCTATCGATGTCGGACAGTGTAGCACCCTGAGGATTCGGCTGCTACAGGGGTATTGCACCTCAACCCAGAGGTGTGATATTCCACTCCCGGGTAAGGAAGGAGTGTGGAACTGAGCTCAGATAGACTGCATGCACTACATACATCCCATTCCAGAGGAGCAGGCCGACGGTACTCCCACTTAGAAATGTGCAGGTACAACCGAGCCTGTTCCTGGCTGGAGTGGGAGGGGGGTGGTACATCCCATGTAGTGTAGGGGCAGATAGGGGGAGCAGTCTGGGTAGTGATAGGAGCTCATTGGGTGCTGGTCACCTGAGCTCACACATAGAGGGATATATAAGGAGGGCACCAACTTAGATCAGGGTCAGACGCTGAGAACAAGTCAGTTGGAGAGGAGAGAGAAGGAAATAGCAGCCCTGGAGAGAGAGAGAGTGGAGCAGAGAAAGACCCAGAGGGGGAAGACTGAAGGGACCCAAGAACCCAAATTAGAGCACCGGGTGAGGAGTCAGCAAGAGGGTACCGGAACCCAAGCTGGTGGGGGCAAAGACATTCCCCAGCCAGAGACCGGAGACCGTGGGCAGTGTCTGTCACGGTCACCCACCACATTCACCCCGAAGGCACACCACATGAAGGGTCAGGGAACCCAGGGCCAAGGGTGTCCCAAAAGAAGGCCCGAGGGAGCTGGACCTAGATGAATCACTGGTGGGGACGGCTGAAGAAAGGACAGAGGGAGAGCTCAGGGCCACGCTCTGGACTTGTTTGGGGGTTGACCGGATCCAGGACCTGGTGGACGCAGCACGGCTCGGGTGGTCACTAGCAGCTGGAGTGACCAGTACAACATCAGCAGTAAGTAAACACCCTTAACTGCACAACCCGAGTCTGTCTTCATTGCCGGCTGCACCGCACCACCACAACCCCCATCCTCTGCGCCTGTCCCCTCTGAGGCTATACCCCTCCCGTTGGGGGTTATCCCACCAAGCTGCACATCCACCATCAGCCTCAGCGGACCCTGCTGCAGCGGCGGCCACAGTGACCGCATCACAACGGGTGGCGTAGTCGACATAAAAGAACTTTAATAACATCTGTAGGACTGCCACATAACACTTAGCTTGACGCCCTGGGCACGGGACCGGGTCACAGCCGCTCGGAGACTACAACCCCCCCCATCTGATCCGGTGCCGGGTATTCCCCTCAAAAAGGAATATGTCCCAGGGGGCGCGTCAACTTTGGCGTAGTCGGCAGGATTACGTGCCCGCAACACCCGGGTACTGCGTGCCTGAAGAAAAGTGCAAGTTTACCTCAGAAAGAAGTCTCCCGCCGGTTCCGGAGGGTCCACGCCATCGGACTCCATCACCAGTCGTTTCCCGCCGATTGTCCGCCATTTCCAGCTTGTTCCCGCCATCTGCAGAGTTTCCCGCCACTGGGCGACGCTTCCCGCCAAAACCGCAGATTTCCCGCCTTGGAAGAGCAGCAGACGCCATTATGGGCGTGCCAAAGGAGGGCAAGAGGCCACATCCCATCGTGGGCCGGGACAGAAAATGGCGCCAAAAGTGGAAACCGCCCCCACCAACAGAGACTGTGATGCTGGAGGTGTCTGTCAGCGTGAAAGAACTCCCCCTGGAGCTGACAGTCACCGAGTTGCCCCGGGACCGCCCTCGAAGTGGGAGGAGACGAAAGAGAAGAGAAAAGATGGGTGTCGCTTGGAGCAGTCTGGAGCGAGCGCACCCGGAGGCAAGAGGTCTAACAAGGAGTAGCGAAGGAGCTCACCCGGAGATGGAGAGAAAGCAGAACAGCACCGGCCCGCTGGCCAGGAGTCTGCTAGAGACCGAGGAAGGAGGGCAGAGCAGCACCGGCCCGCTGGCCAGGAGCCTGCCGGAAGCAGGGCAGAGCAGCACCGGCCCGATGGTCAGGAGCCTGCTAGAGTCCACAACCCCGCTAGGTCTAGCGGAGATCCTAGCGCAGCTCCCCCGAGACCGGGAGTGTGCACAAACTGCCCTGGAGGGCCTCGCAAGGAGGATGGCCCGGGTACAGCGTGAGATACTGGCGGAGTGGAGCCGGGAGATGGCCCAGCAAGCAGAGACCAGTCAACGGAGCACGCTACCTTGGAAGAGGAAGCAGACCGCCTCTGAGGATGGCGCGGGAGGACCCAAGGCCGGAGACGGCGCCGAGGAGGGAGCCGAACGCATGGAGGCAGGTAAAGGGGACGCCTATACCCCAAGCCGTGACGCCGCCCACCTGCCCCAGCTCCCCGTCGCAGAGCCCGAAAGTCCCCCTGCTGTGCCCGTAGCCGCCAGGTCACCGCCATGGACTAGGCCCCGACCGGAAGCCGCCGCCGCGACCCCTGTGACGTCACACGCACCGACCCGGAGCGTGACAAAGCAGGAATTACCACCAGCCTGGTCGCAAGGCCTAGTACCCCCGGGCGCCGCACCACCAACAGCGCCCCCTACCTCCGCGGAGCCTCCGGCCTGGCCGCAAGGCCAGGTAGCCCAGGGCGCCGCCGTCCTAACGGTGCCCTTCACCTTCCAGGTGCCCCAGGCCTGGCCGCAAGGCCCGGGCAACCCGGGCGCTAACACCACCGCGCCCATAACAAGAGGACCCGGACGGGTCTGAAACTGAAAATGACCAACAAGAAAAAGCAGGAGGGAGCCGTCGTTGAGGACGGGAGTAGAGACTGTATATAGTTGCCCGTCGGGGCACAGTGAACCGTTAGAGCTAAAATAGTCCCCGTTGGGACCAGTGAACTGTTTACCCGTTAACCCCTTTATCCTACAGGCTGAGGACTGTGAGCAGCCATTCCCTTCCCTCTACCTGGCCGAGGACTGAGAGCGGCCAACTTCCAACTTCTCCCTGTATATAGTTGCGCTTCCTAAAGCGCCCCCTACCGGTTTTATAGAAAACCAGTTTTTCTAAGAGACTGTCGCACTTTTCCCGGACACACGTTGCACAGTGTCCGGAGGAGGAACCAGAGACAAGAGAAGTCTACGAGAATGTTTATATAAAAAGTTTTATATATATATAATGTTGATATGTTTTATATGTTCATATAAAAATTTTGTATGTTTTGGTGTTTTATGTCTTACAGCCCGAGGACGTGCTGTGATTTACCAGGGGGGAATGTAGCACCCTGAGGATTCGGCTGCTACAGGGGTATTGCACCTCAACCCAGAGGTGTGATATTCCACTCCCGGGTAAGGAAGGAGTGTGGAACTGAGCTCAGATAGACTGCATGCACTACATACATCCCATTCCAGAGGAGCAGGCCGACGGTACTCCCACTTAGAAATGTGCAGGTACAACCGAGCCTGTTCCTGGCTGGAGTGGGAGGGGGGTGGTACATCCCATGTAGTGTAGGGGCAGATAGGGGGAGCAGTCTGGGTAGTGATAGGAGCTCATTGGGTGCTGGTCACCTGAGCTCACACATAGAGGGATATATAAGGAGGGCACCAACTTAGATCAGGGTCAGACGCTGAGAACAAGTCAGTTGGAGAGGAGAGAGAAGGAAACAGCAGCCCTGGAGAGAGAGAGAGTGGAGCAGAGAAAGACCCAGAGGGGGAAGACTGAAGGGACCCAAGAACCCAAATTAGAGCACCGGGTGAGGAGTCAGCAAGAGGGTACCGGAACCCAAGCTGGTGGGGGCAAAGACATTCCCCAGCCAGAGACCGGAGACCGTGGGCAGTGTCTGTCACGGTCACCCACCACATTCACCCCGAAGGCACACCACATGAAGGGTCAGGGAACCCAGGGCCAAGGGTGTCCCAAAAGAAGGCCCGAGGGAGCTGGACCTAGGTGAATCACTGGTGGGGACGGCTGAAGAAAGGACAGAGGGAGAGCTCAGGGCCACGCTCTGGACTTGTTTGGGGGTTGACCGGATCCAGGACCTGGTGGACGCAGCACGGCTCGGGTGGTCACTAGCAGCTGGAGTGACCAGTACAACATCAGCAGTAAGTAAACACCCTTAACTGCACAACCCGAGTCTGTCTTCATTGCCGGCTGCACCGCACCACCACAACCCCCATCCTCTGCGCCTGTCCCCTCTGAGGCTATACCCCTCCCGTTGGGGGTTATCCCACCAAGCTGCACATCCACCATCAGCCTCAGCGGACCCTGCTGCAGCGGCGGCCACAGTGACCGCATCACAACGGGTGGCGTAGTCGACATAAAAGAACTTTAATAACATCTGTAGGACTGCCACATAACACTTAGCTTGACGCCCTGGGCACGGGACCGGGTCACAGCCGCTCGGAGACTACAACCCCCCCCATCTGATCCGGTGCCGGGTATTCCCCTCAAAAAGGAATATGTCCCAGGGGGCGCGTCAACAGCGCTCAAGACCAGCTGGTGTTACCACCTCCAAAGAAAATGATGACCTGCCAATCACGCTGGCTGTTGCGGGTAAAGAGGTGGCAGGTCTGCGCCCCAAAACAGGTGTGACTGCTGTCCCCCCAGTCACAGAGGATGAAGAGGCCGCGGATGCACAAGATATGGCAGACGGTGGTTGGCCCGGCCGGCTAGACCGCATTGTAGCACACTGAGCTTCCCACTGCAACTTATGCTTCATGTCCATGTGCCGGTTCATGCATGAAGTACTCAAACTATGTATTTTTTTGCCTCTACTTAGCTTTTGCTGACAAATGTTACAGATAACACGAGTTGGGTCATCTTTATCGATCTGAAAAAATGCCCAGGCTATGCAAGGCTTAGCACCCATGCGACCTGAAGAGCCACCACGACTTGTGGTGAGAGGCAGAGTTGTGTTTGAGGATGCAGTTGTTGACGTGCTTCCAGTACTACGTCTCTGTCCAGGAAGGCGCAACCTGACCTCGTCGTCACTAGCATCTTCCTCCACCTCCTCTGCTGACCTCATCTCTTGGCTGACTGTGGGTTGACAGTAAGTGGGATATCCGACCTCATCATCATCACCCTGTGCGTTATCACACCCGTCGTCCTCAGAGCCAACCTGTTCCTGCCCTGACAAAAAACTAAAGTTGTCGCTCCAATCAGGTATTTGAGTCTTATCATCGTCTTCCTCATTGTCTCCACCAACAGGAGTTACAGTTTGGGAATGAGGGTCTACATTATGGTCAGAACCTTCTGCGTCTGGTCCTGGATCCGACTCATAAAGATTCTGGGCATCAGTGCAGATCATTTCCTCGTCTGGATTCACAGAAGCGCTGGAGTCGACCTCTGATTCCCAGGCTATAGTATGAGTAAACAGCTCTGCAGACTCAACCATCTGTTCTACCTCATACTCAGACGGGCAGCTGGAGATTTGGGAGCTGTGAGGAAGCAAGTGCGATTTGGGTGACACCTTTGAGGACTGGAGTATTTGTGATGTTGAAGTTGATGTGGAGGAGAGCCCACTTAAAGGAGCACTTGATATCCGTTGAAGCACCTGCTGTTTTTGTGCCTCATCTGGAATTTGTAGCGATTGGCGTGGCCGTAAGAAAGGGATCTTATCACATTGTCCGCTAAAAGAAGTAGACATTTTAGTTTGGCTGGAAGATGGTCTTTCTTCTGCACCTACCCCACGGACACAACCTTTTTTCCCCTTCCCAACACGCCTATTCCCCTTTCCACCAGCAGCAGGCCTTTTTCCACTCATTTTGGTGGTTAACTAATTCACAACTCTGGAGTTGTTTGCACAAAAAAACAATGGATGGTAACCGAGCAGAGCTGAGTGGCCAAACTGTGGTATTAGGCCAAAACTATTGGCTGGGTTAGATGCAGAAAAAAAATATTTTTAATTTGCAACCTGATGGAGGTCAGTATAGATGGACTAATAGACCAAGTCCCACACACTGCTAGAAGCCCAAATATTTTTTCAGAGCTAGATGCAGAAAAAAATTATTTTTAATTTGCAACCTGATGGAGGTCAGTATAGATGGACTAATAGACCAAGTCCCACACACTGCTAGAAGCCCAAATATTTTTTCAGAGCTAGATGCAGAAAAAAATTATTTTTAATTTGCAACCTGATGGAGGTCAGTATAGATGGACTAATAGAACAAGTCCCACACGCTGCTAGAAGCCCAAATATTTTTTCAGAGATAAATGAAGAAAAAAATTATTTTTAATTTGCAACCTGATGGAGGTCAGTATAGATGGACTAATAGACCAAGTCCCACACACTGCTAGAAGCCCAAATATTTTTTCAGAGCTAGATGCAGAAAAAAATTATTTTTAATTTGCAACCTGATGGAGGTCAGTATAGATGGACTAATAGACCAAGTCCCACACACCGCTAGAAGCCCAAATATTTTTTCAGAGCTAGATGCAGAAATTTTTTTTATTCAATTTGCAACCTGATGGAGGTCAGTATAGATGGACTAATAGACCAAGTCCCACACACTGCTAGAAGCCCAAATATTTTTTCAGAGATAAATGAAGAAAAAAATTATTTTTAATTTGCAACCTGATGGAGGTCAGTATAGATGGACTAATAGACCAAGTCCCACACACTGCTAGAAGCCCAAATATTTTTTCAGCGCTAGATGCAGAAAAAAATTATTTTTAATTTGCAACCTGATGGAGGTCAGTATAGATGGACTAATAGACCAAGTCCCACACACCGCTAGAAGCCCAAATATTTTTTCAGAGCTAGATGCAGAAAAAAATTATATTCAATTTGCAACCTGCTGGACGTCAGTATAGAAGGACTAATAGAACAAGTCCCACACACTGCTAGAAGCCCAAATATTTTTTCAGAGCTAGATGCAGAAAAAAATTATTTTTAATTTGCAACCTGATGGAGGTCAGTATAGATGGACTAATAGACCAAGTCCCACACACCGCTAGAAGCCCAAATATTTTTTCAGAGCTAGATGCAGAAAATTTTTTTATTCAATTTGCAACCTGATGGAGGTCAGTATAGATGGACTAATAGACCAAGTCCCACACACTGCTAGAAGCCCAAATATTTTTTCAGAGCTAGATGCAGAAAAAAATTATTTTTAATTTGCAACCTGATGGAGGTCAGTATAGATGGACTAATAGAACAAGTCCCACACGCTGCTAGAAGCCCAAATATTTTTTCAGAGATAAATGAAGAAAAAAATTATTTTTAATTTGCAACCTGATGGAGGTCAGTATAGATGGACTAATAGACCAAGTCCCACACACTGCTAGAAGCCCAAATATTTTTTCAGAGCTAGATGCAGAAAAAAATTATTTTTAATTTGCAACCTGATGGAGGTCAGTATAGATGGACTAATAGACCAAGTCCCACACACCGCTAGAAGCCCAAATATTTTTTCAGAGCTAGATGCAGAAATTTTTTTTATTTAATTTGCAACCTGATGGAGGTCAGTATAGATGGACTAATAGACCAAGTCCCACACACTGCTGGAAGCCCAAATATTTTTTCAGAGCTAGATGCAGAAAAAAATTATTTTTAATTTGCAACCTGATGGAGGTCAGTATAGATGGACTAATAGACCAAGTCCCACACACTGCTAGAAGCCCAAATATTTTTTCAGAGCTAGATGCAGAAAAAAATTATTTTTAATTTGCAACCTGATGGAGGTCAGTATAGATGGACTAATAGAACAAGTCCCACACGCTGCTAGAAGCCCAAATATTTTTTCAGAGATAAATGAAGAAAAAAATTATTTTTAATTTGCAACCTGATGGAGGTCAGTATAGATGGACTAATAGACCAAGTCCCACACACCGCTAGAAGCCCAAATATTTTTTCAGAGCTAGATGCAGAAAAAAATTATATTCAATTTGCAACCTGCTGGACGTCAGTATAGAAGGACTAATAGAACAAGTCCCACACACTGCTAGAAGCCCAAATATTTTTTCAGAGCTAGATGCAGAAAAAAATTATTTTTAATTTGCAACCTGATGGAGGTCAGTATAGATGGACTAATAGACCAAGTCCCACACACTGCTAGAAGCCCAAATATTTTTTCAGAGATAAATGAAGAAAAAAATTATTTTTAATTTGCAACCTGATGGAGGTCAGTATAGATGGACTAATAGACCAAGTCCCACACACTGCTAGAAGCCCAAATATTTTTTCAGAGCTAGATGAAGAAAAAAATTATATTCAGTTTGCAACCTGATGGAGGTCAGTATAGATGGACTAATAGAATGATGCTATGCCCAAAAGATTTTACTTCACTAGGTGCAGTAAAAAAATTGGTATTCTATACACAAGTGGTATATCTTGCAACACAGATAGGCTACTCCACTGACTAACACACTCTGCAATAGGCCAAAAAGGATTAGCTTTGCTAGATTCAGCCAAATGCTGTGAAAAAAACTTGCACAGCACTGGCACAGACCTGCCTGGCAAAAACTGATAGGAACTGATGTAACCTAGTCCTGAAAAGGACTCCAATTACAATTAGTCTTTACTCCCACAATCTAACTATTTAAGAGCACAGACCTGCCTGATAAAAGTCGTAGGAAATGCTGTAACCTAGTCCTTAAAATGACTGCAATCACAACTATTCCCTACTCCCAAGCTATCTGTAGATTTGTGCGAAAATTGGCTTGAAATTAACAAGGTATAGCGCACACAGCAACAGCGGTGCCGTCTAACACGCAGCTGCAGCAGTGAGAAAATGGTGGCGACGGGGAAAATGGCTTGGTCTTATAGGGCAAGGACATGTGACATACACTGCCAATCACACATGCCCTTGCTTGTGTGAAAAAAAGCACTTCGCTCCGTGTGTGCGCTGCTGATAGGCTGACAGATTGCACCTCCCCACTGCAAATGCGGGAAAGAGAAAAAAAAATGGAGATCTTCATTGTTCCTGCAGAGATCCATCCCCTGCCCCTCCCCCCGCCCCGCTGTACACTCAAACTGCGTATTAACATTAATTTTCATCATTACTGAGAAAAAATCCAGTTATGATTTTGGTGCACGAACAGTTATCGAACATAACCTCGAACAGCCGAATTTTTCTCAAATTGTTCGTGTTCGCCGACCGGCTCGAACACCGCCCAAAACAGCTCGAATTTGAGATTGGCGAACAGTTCGAGTAGAACAACGCTCATCTCTACACGCAATATGCTTCTACGTTGTTGTTTTAGTTGCTATGGTATGTAATTATAACTCTGTTGTGTACACTGGACTTTGAATAGAGAACACCATTACATGTATTTTATATCCTCTTGTCATTAAATCCTACGTGGTTGACGCCCAGCGTATATTTCTTCACTGCCATGTGGCTAATACTATTGCACTCACATAAGGAAGTTGACTAGAATTTGGCATTACTGACCAACGGCCCTTGGCTCGTGCACTAAAGATCGGTTATACAGTTGAAACCAGAAGTTTCCATACACTATATAAAGACACATCTGCATATTTTTCTCAGTATCTGACAAGAAATCAGAATAAACCTTTCCCGTTTTAGGTCAATTATGATTGCCATAATTTTTAATATTTGCCAAATGTCAGAATAACGAGAGAGAGAGAATGTTTAAGGTATTTTTATTACTTACTGCAAAGTCAGAAGTTTCCATACATTTCATTAGTATTTGGTACCATTGCCCTTAAACTGAATGACTTGGGTCAAACGTTTGGGATCTCCTTCCACAAGCTTCTCACAATATTTGGTCAATATTTGGGCCGATTCCTCCTGACAAAACTGGTGTAACAGATCCAAGTTTGTAGGGCACCTAGCTCGCAGCCTTTTCAACTTTGCCCATAAATTTTCAATAGGATTGAGATCAGGGCTTTGTGATGGTCACTCCAAAACATTGGCTTTGTTATCCTTAACCCACTTTGTTACCATTTTGGCAGTATGCTTTGGGTCATTGTCCATTTGGAAGACCCATTTCTGCCCAAGCTTTAACTTCCTGGCTGATATCTTGAGATGTTGCTTCAGTATTGCCACATAATCTTCTTTTCTCATGATGCCATCTATTTTGTGAAGTGCACCAGTCCCTGCTGCAGCAAAACAACCCAACAGCATGATGCTGCCGCCCCTGTGTTTCACAGTTGGGATGGTGTTCTTAGGTTTCCAAGCTTTTCCCTTTTTCCTCCAAATGTAAGGATGGTCAATATGCCCAAAATTTCAATTTTAGCTTCATCAGACCACGGGACATGTCTCCAGAATTTAAGGTCTTTATTCCTGTGTGCATTTGCAAACATTAATCTGGCTTTTTTATGTTTCTTTTGGAGTATTGGCTTCTTCCTGGCAGAGTGGCCTTTCAGCCCATGTTGATACAGTACTTGTTTCACTGTGGATATTGAAACAATCTTACGAGCTTCCACCACCAGCTTCACAAGGTCTTTTGCTTTTGTCCTTGGGTTGATATGCACATGTCGGACCAAAGCATGTTCATCTCTGGGACACAGAACTCATCTCCTTCCTGAACGGTATGATGGCTGGACATTCCCATCTTGTTTGTTCTTGCGTATAATTGTTTGTACAGATGAACAATGCAACTTCATGTATCTTGAAATTGTACCCAAGGATGAGCCAGATTTGTGCAAGTCCACAATTCTCTTCCTGATATCTTGGCTGATTTCTTTATACTTTTCCATGATGCTATACAAAGAAACAGTGTGTTTCAGGTGTGCATTAAAATACGTCCACAGGTGTGTTTCTAATTAACTCAGATGTTGCCAAAAAAAACTATCAGAAGCTTCCATACACATGACATCATCATATGGGCAGTCCAGAATTGTTTAAAGGCATAGTAATCTTACTGTATGTAAACTTTTGACTTTGCAGTAAGTAATAAAAATGCCTTAAAACATTCTCTCTCTCTCATTATTCTGGAATTTGGCAAATATTAAAAATTATGGTAATCCTAATTGACCTAAAACGGGAAAGGTTTATTCTGATTTCATGTCAGATATTGAGAAAAACCTGCAGATGTGTCTTTTTATATAGTGTATGGAAACTTCTGGTTTCAACTGTAAGTGTCTTTAGTCAAAATACGACTGTTTAAGACATCACACATATCTATCTTGGGTCTTGAAAGGAAGCTATCATCAGGAAATTGCCTGTTGTTTTCATGAAGTATTACATCTCTTCTTTTAAAAATGTTGGTAATTTATTTTATATTACGCTTATTAAAAACTAGTAACCTTGCAATTGTCACATTAGGGCTTTTTGACGCTCACTCTCTATTTTCAGGAAGAGCTTTCAGCAGGTTCCTTATCATCAGAGACAGGATTACAATGTCACATTATCCACCAATCACACTAGGTGATGTCACAGCTCCGCTTTTCCCCAGTCATTCCCAATGACGATTGCACACGCTCATTAAATGCTTCAATAATGAAGATAGGGTTGGAGTTTGTCCATTGCTGCTAATATACGTGTGTTGTTATCGCAAACAACCCAAGACTGCAGGGCGCACACTCAAAACCGGGACTGTCCACTGTATCTGGGACAGTTGGGACTAGAGATGAGCGGATGGATTCATGGGTCTCTGGTCCACTGTCCAGGTCAGTGGTACCTGGCCACTGGACAAGAGGCCGTGAAACTCTTATCTTCCGGGGTCCCTGGTGGCTTTTGATCATCCAGGGCAGAGCGACATCATCTGTGCGTCCTGCTCATCTCTAGTTGGGACCTGTGGATTATTTTTTGTTCCTTCATTCATAGTCGGAGCCTTCAGAACTTTCTCATCTTTATGTAGCTTCACTGTATCAAGTCTTGTGTCTGTCCAGCCTTGTTCACAACTAGTGTAAATACTGTGTTTTTCATTTCCTTCACGTTTTCTGCAGATATACGCACCAAACTACACAATAACAGTCTTCTGATTATTGCATTTTGGCTGCATTTCTTAGGCCTTTTAACCCCACTATTTGATGCTTTTTTGGTGAAAATATGAAGCCGTGTTTTTTTTATGGTTTTTATATAGTACAGAAAAGTTTTGATTCTGCACTTAATAAAGTATCTGCAGTTTTTTAAATGCGTTTTTTAAGCTCCACATAGAAGCCTCCAGAGATTGAAAAAAATAAAGCACCAAAACTGCACAGTTCAGCAGCGTCTTTACACCACAGGGGGCGCAATTTTTTTGAAATCACCTTCACTTTTTATTTTTTTTCTTCTGTGTGGAGTAAAAAAAATCCACCGTTGCATTTTTAAGTGCAGAATTAGAGTGTTTCCGGACTATTAAAAAAGCGTTCAAAAAGCTGCTTCACATCTGCACCAAAAATGCATTAAATAAGAGGGAAAAGGCATAAAAAACTAAGGAAGCACGCAATAATCAGAGGAGATAGTTACTGCGTCGTGCGGTACGGACACCGGCAAAAAATGTGCAGAAAAAAAGAAGTAAAGAAACGCAGCATTTACACTACTTGTGAATATGGACTCAGTATTACATTTTTACTAATTTTATATGGATTTAATGGAGAAAAGAAACTCAATCAAGCCATTTACCGATTACCATAAATAATCTGATCGCTGTGTTGTGCGGGTCATTACAATTACAGGGAGAGCCAATATGTTTGTTATCTGCTGATTTGTGATGTTTATTTATTTTTTTAAAAGCCCATTAAAAATATCATTATTGTAATTGTTTTTCATTTTAAGAGACAGCATCCAGCTCTCCAGAGCCGCACCAGCGATGCAGTGACAAGGCAGCAATGTCACCTTTCTGCTGGACAGATTCTCCATGTTTTCAGACTGTGTGGGAAAGACTTAGTGCAACACAGAGCGAAGAGGGAAAGGGAGCCCAGACACTAGGGAAAGGGGGAGTGGAGACCTCCTAGTCTGGTCTAGTGTCACCCTGTCTCAACTACCGTCCCTATATTGCCTCTTCAGCAATCGCCGCACGCGTGCCTCGCCCTACTCTCCCTGGCGTATGGCTAAGGCTAGGGATGGGAGGAGATGAGCACTAGTCGATCTCCACTAAACTCTATTGACAACAAGGCTAGACAAACAGGGGGAGAATGCTTAGCTTTAGACGACTCCAGGCAAATTCGAACTCGGCCTCAAGCTCCAGAGAGGACGAAGTACTGCTCTTGATAAGCCTTCACAACTAGTAATGAATATAGCCGGCACCTCCCTCTCAGACACACCAGGCATATACACCCAGGCCAAGGAGCTAATTACCAGATGGAGGTAATGCCAAATATAAAGATCTCCTGCAACAAACTGCAGGGCGACTCTCTGTCACCTCTGATACACCCGTGACAGTTTGTAATGCTGTAGCTGCCTTTACCCAGGACATTCAATCTTTACACCACAATATCCTGTGCTCTCTGGGATTTCACACTGGCATTTCATTCATAAATTGTAGAGATTTAAAGTCTCCTAACCTTGACGTGCTTAGCATGTCACTCTCTGCAAGGAGAAATGTTACCCCCTAGATACCGGTCTGATGCCTCTCACCCAGCCAAACCAGAACTCACACTTTGCACTGACGAGGGGCAGTACCCCAAAACACAGTGTCTGCAAAGTGAGTTTCTTGTCTTGGCTTTTATCCTAAGTCATGTGATAAGACTCGTTAAAGGGTCAATATTGACTTTTAGGATTGCTACTTCCAATAGGTGGCACTAGAGTTCTAGTTCTCTTCCTCTCTGAAGAGAAAATTTGCTCTCTCAGGTAGGCATTGAGTAGCATTCACTCAGTCAATGTGTTTTGTTCCAAACGTGCGATTTTATTGCTTTCATAAAATTCCAAGGAATTTAAAACAAAAAACAGACTCTTCTGGGCACAGCAAATAAACATTTCATTCAGTAGGGCACATATGTCAGTGTGGACTCACCCTAACAGATTATAGTCCTTTCTTCCTGAGCAAACTTCTAACACACAAGAGGTGTGATCCCACAAGTCTTGGTATCACCTTCAGCCTGAGCTCCAGCATCTTCCAGAGCCAAACAGAAGTATTCAACTCCATGCACAGTTCACACTGAAACCCAGGCATGTCTCTCTCGCTGTTACAGCTTATATTTTGGATGGTCACTCACCAGCAGCACACTCGACTCTGCTTCATTCAGCAGACTCACACACCTAGTGAACACAGACCCTGGTTCTTAGTCAAGGCAAGTCAGGTGCATCTAATCAAGACCTGCAGTGCTAGGAATTAACCCAGTCCCACCTGGCTTTGCTACAATATATATACCGCATTTTTTAGACTATAAGACACAATTTTTCCCAAAAAAATTTGGGTGGGAAATGGGGGGTGCGTCTTAAAGTCCGAATGCATTCTTACTAGGGTGTTGCAGCGGTGGTAGAGCAGGGTCCACTCCTCAGGAAGCCAGCGGCGGCAGAAGTGTGGCAATGCAGTGGACCCAATGTCGGTAGTGAGCAGAGCGGGGTACATCATTGCTTTCCTGGCAGCCATTTTTCTGAAGCTGTGGCCCACAGAAGGCATTGCCCCACTTCTGCCACTGGCTTCCTGAGGAAGGGACCATGCCTCCTGTGACCCTGCTCTACCAGCGCCACCCCCCCTCAGGTAAGATACCTTAAATTTGGACTATAAGATGGACCCCCATCTTATAAAAATCTTTTTTTTCCTGTTTTCCACTTTGGGGTGTGTCTTATGGTCCGATGCATCTTATAGTCCGAAAAATATGTCATATAAAATTCGGGATTTTTTTAAGTCAATAAAATAGTGAAAAAAGACTACGTGTTTGGTATCTCCGTAATCGTACTAATTATTTCTACTGAAAAATGCTGTTAAAATAAATTCAAAAAAACAATGGTAGAATTGTCTTTTTTTTTCTCTGTACTTTGACTTTTTTGCCATTTTCCCATACTTTGTATGGTAAAATTAATGGAATCATTAAAAACTACATTTTGTCCTGCAAAAAGTCCTCATATGTCTGTCAGTGCAAAAATAAAAAAGTTACTACTATTTAAAAATGGAAATTAAATCATGGAAATGCATAAATGAAAATTGTCTGCGGACGGTAGGGAATAAACTAGAAATTGATTTGGTTATGCATTGCCTGAACTATATGACGAGCAAATGTCCTTTTTTACCTTGTACGAAGGAAAGGCACTCATTGTTTTCTGAGTTCTGCAATCAATGAACTCCTTCTTTTATCATTTATATGTGAATAAATTTTACCATTCAAGGTAACACCCATAAATTTAACATGGGACGGGTCCAGAGATCAGGAGATTGTGAGATCACTCAATATCATCTTATGTTTCATGCTGGTTTGATGTGCAAACAAAAGTGATGGAAGCAATACAATTGTTGCATTCCTACATAGCTTATATTACCACACAAAACGAGCGAGTAATGTGTAAAGCCATGCTATACTTGTTACTTTTAATATGGGTTCTAGAGAGGACAAGAAAAATCAAAAGCAAATGCGCTTTGCAACCTGTCATAATTCATTCTCAAATAGTATATATGACACTATCCACACACAAAAATGTGTATAATAAGGGAGGGCACTGTATGTATTAAAGGCAAACCTGTACATAATAAGGGAGGACACTGTATGAAAAATTGTATTTAGTGGTTTAGCGTGAGGGAGAAAGGAGGAGCAACAATGCAGGACTTGCAGAGACTTGTACATATATCTGCTATGTTTATACTGTGATAGATTACACTTTCTAGTATAAATTTAAAGATTGTAACTATGCTGAGAGCAGCTACTTCAAGAACAAGAATGTTACTACCATGATCACCTTTCGGACCATACCATACTGATTAATCAAGGTCAGGAGGCAAAATAAACATTTACATCCAGTGACTTACAAATGATGACTATTTTGATTGGAGTAATTAATTCATTTTTTCTCCATCCATTCCAGACATTTTCCCGGCCACAATTTGTCTCTACAGAGATGTTCCTTACTTTTACAGCAGAACACAGTGTGCCCTTGAAAGTAGCAATGTCACATATAGGGCACAATGAATAAAAAGGCTCAGTGTTGTCCAGAAACAAACACTACACAGTGTCATACTTGCCTGTTGTGCCCGACTTCAATCTTTGCTGGCACAGAGTGGTCACAGACTACTTCTGCCAGCGATTCAGCAGCTTCTGCTGACGTCACATCGACAGAGAAGCGGCTTATTTTCCACTCTGCTCTGTTGACAGGGCCTGCCTGTTGACGTCATGCTAATTGACAGTTGGCTCCCTGTTGCCAATCTGCTGTCAATAATCATGATGTCGGCAATCACGCCTCATTGACAGAGCTGCTCTGTTGACATAGAGCAGCTAAATTGCTGGCAGGAGCAGTCAATGACTGCACTATGCTGGCGCTGGGTACCTGCCTGTTAGTATTCAGGCCCATTATAAAAAAATACAGTCCTTGATAACCTCTTTAAACCACTGCGCCCATTGGAATAAAAATAAAAATGCTTCATTCCCATCCAACACTCCAATCTTCTGGCCATTGTTTTGCTGAATGACACTGACAGCACCAATGGAGTCAAGACAGAGAAAAAAACAGAAGTGTTGTGAAATAGGTAAGTGGTAAGGCAGGACGCTGATTATGGCTTCTTGCAGCATTGATGCTATATACAATTGTATCCACAAATTAAGGACCAGGATAAGATTTTGAATGTTGGTTGTGCTTTCACACTCGTGGTAGCATGAGACGGACTCTACAACCCACAGAAGTTGCTCAGGTAGTGCAGCTCATCCAGGTTGGCATATCAATGCGAGCTGTGGCAAGGTTTGCTGTGTCTGTCAGCGTCCTAATGTAGGACTACGCCAGACCTCATGTGGCTGGAGTGTGTCAGCAGTTCCTGCAAGATGAAGGCATTGAAGCTGAAGGTATGGACTGGCCCGCCCGTTCCCCAGACCTGAATCCGATTGAGCACATCTGGGACATCATGTCTCGCTCCATCTACCATTTTACCACAGACTGTCCAGGAGTTGGCGGATGCTTTAGTCCAGGTCTGGGAGGAGATCCCACAGGAGACCATCCGCAACCTCATCAGGAGCATGCCCAGGCGTTGTAGGGAGGTCATACAGGCACGTGGAGGCCACACACAATACTGAGCCTCATTTTGACTTGTTTTAAGGACATTACATCAAAGTTGGATCAGCCTGTAGTGTGTTTTTCCACTTTAATTTTGGGGGTGACTCCAAATCCAGGCCTCCATTGGTTAATAAATTTGATTTCCATTGATGATTTTTGTGTGATTTTGTTGTCAGCACATTCAACTTTGTACAGAACAAAGTATTCAATGAGAATATTTCATTCATTCAGATCTAGGATGTGTTATTTGAGTGTTCCCTGTATTTTTTTGAGCAGTGTGTATATATATATATATATATATATATATATATATATATATATATATATATATATATATATATACAGTACAGACCAAAAGTTTGGACACACCTTCTCATTTAAAGATTTTTCTGTATTTTCATGACTATGAAAATTGTACATTCACACTGAAGGTATCAAAACTATGAATTAACACATGTGGAATTATATACTTAACAAAAAAGTGTGAAACAACTGAAAATATGTCTTATATTCTAGGTTCTTCAAAGTGGCCACCTTTTGCTTTGATGACTGCTTTGCACACTCTTGCAATTCCCTTGATGAGCTTCAAGAGGTAGTCACCAGAAATGGTTTTCACTTCACAGGTATGCCCTGTCAGGTTTAATAAGTGGGATTTCTTGCCTTATAAATGGGGTTGGGACCATCAGTTGTGTTGTGCAGAAGTCAGGTGGATACACAGCTGATAGTCCTACTGAATAGACTGTTAGAATTTGTATTATGGCAAGAAAAAAGCAGCTAAGTAAAGAAAAACGAATGGCCATCATTACTTTAAGAAATGAAGGTAACTCAGTGTGAAAAATTGGGAAAACTTTGAAAGTGTCCCCAAGAGCATTTGCAAAAACCATCAAGCGCTACAAAGAAACTGGCTCACATGAGGACCACCCCAGGAAAGGAAGACCAAGCGTCACCTTTGCTTCTGAGGATAAGTTTATCCGAGTCACCAGCCTCAGAAATCGCAGGTTAACAGCAGCTCAGATTAGTGAACAGGTCAATGCCACACAGAGTTCTAGCAGCAGACACATCTCTACAACAACTGTTAAGAGGAGACTTTGTGCAGCAGGCCTTCATGGTAAAATAGCTGCTAGGAAACCACTGCTAAGGACAGGCAACAAGCAGAAGAGACTTATTTGAGCTAAATAACACAAGGAATGGACATTAGACCAGTGGAAATCTGTGCTTTGGTCTGATGAGTCCAAATTTGAGATCTTTGGTTCCAACCACCATGTCTTTGTGCGACGCAGAAAAGGTGAACGGATGGACTCTACATGCCTGGTTCCCACTGTGAAGCATGGAGGAGGAGGTGTGATGGTGTGGGGTGCTTTTCTGGTGACACTGTTGGGGATTTATTCAAAATTGAAGACATACTGAACCAGCATGGCTACCACAGCATCTTGCAGCAGCATGCTATTCCATCCGGTTTGCGTTTAGTTGGACCATCATTTATTTTTCAACAGCTTCCAGGCTGTGTAAGGGCTATCTGACCAAGAAGGAGAGTGATGGGGTGCTATGCCAGATGACCTGGCCTCCACAGTCACCAGACTTGAACCCAATCGAGATGGTTTGGGGAGAGCTGGACCGCAGAGTAAAGGCAAAAGGGCCAACAAGTGCTAAGCATCTCTGGGAACTCCTTCAAGATTGTTGGAAGACCATTTCTGGTGACGATCTCTTGAAGCTCATCAAGAGAATGCCAAGAGTGTGCAAAGCAGTCATCAAAGCAAAAGGTGGCTACTTTGATGAACCTAGAATATAAGACATAAGATAAAGATACATTATAATGAGATAGAACCAAAACAATAATAATAGACCTTAGAATTAGAGTTGAGCGGTGTTCGACTCAAACGGTTCGCCAATCTCAAATTCGAGCTGTTTTGGGCGGTGTTTGAGCCGTTCGACGAACCCGAACGATTTGCAAAAAATCCGGTTGTTGGAGGTTATGTTCGATAACTGTTCGTGCACCAAAATTGTAACTGGATTTTTTCACAGTAATACTGTTAATCAATGTTAATAGACAGTTTCAGTGTAGAGTGGCCGGGGGGAGGGGCAGGGGATGGATCTCTGCAGAAATAATGCCGATCTCCATTTTTTTTTTCTTTTCCGCATTTACAGTGGGGAGGTGCAGTCTTTCAGCCTATCAGCACCATTTTCTCACTGCTTCAGCTGAGTGTTAGACGGCACTGCTGCTGCTGTGGGCGCTATACTTTGTAACTGTGTGAATTGCAAGCGAATTTGCTCTTAAATAGACAGATAGGTTTAGGGAGTAGGGACTAGTTGGAATTGCAGCCCTTTTGAGGGCTAGGTTACAGCAGTTCCTAGCACTTTTTGCCAGGCAGGTCTGTGCCAGTGCTGTGCAAGTGTTTTTCACAGCATTTGGTTAAATCTAGCTAAGACAATCCTTTTGGGCCTGTAGCAGTGTCTGTTACTCATTGAAGTAGCCCATCTGTACCAAGCTACACCACCTTTGTATTTAATAACAATTTTTTACTGCATCTAGCCAAGTAAAACCTTTTGGGCATAGTAGCAGTGTCTGGTAGTCAGTGGAGTAGCCCATCTGTACCAAGCTACACCACCTTTGTATTTAATAACAATTGTTTACTGCATCTAGCCAAGTAAAACCTTTTGGGTATAGTAGCAGTGTCTGGTAGTCAGTGGAGTAGCCCATCTGTACCAAGTTATACCACCTTTGTATTTAATAACAATTTTTTACTGCATCTAGCCCAGTAAATACCTTTGGGCCTATAGCAGTGTCTGTTATTCATTGTAGTAGCCCATCTGTACCAAGCTATACCACCTTTGTATTTAATAACAATTTTTTACTGCATCTAGCCAAGTAAAACCTGGAACTCTTCCCAATAGTGGTAGCAATAGAAATATGGGGCGCGCGCCTGGCTAACAAAAATATAGGCTTCATAACAAAAAACACCAGCCTAGCGCACTACATTAATAAGATGGCATCATTGTCTCTCCCAGTGCTAGGCCTACTACGACGGCTAGCATTCCTGTGCCTAAAACACAATGTATGGGTCTGCGCTAGCTACGATGCTGAGGGGTCTAAAGCTGCTGCTAACGCTCTATCACAATTCATTTGGCAGATTTTCACAGAGCTCCTCCCCAATGCCCACCCATCGGGCAACAGTTGCCCACCCTCCCTATGGGATCTAGTGGCGAATACTTGATGCCATTAATCAGAGCGTCAGTTGCCCTGTCGACGTGGCAAGCAAACGGTAAGGCATGGGAAGAGTGGACACGACTAATAGCAGGCAGACGGGTTGACCAATGTGAACAAGCCAGATTACAAGTCACCATAGAATTTTTCCACCAGCTAATGATGAGGGGCATATCAGGGGCATCAGCGCAGCGGTGTCTGACCGGAGTAGCATTTCACTTCCAACTACTGAATTGGGGAGATGTGACAAAGAGATTCATCATCAGACAATTCATAAAAGGGTGAAAAGGGGTCAGCCAAGTAAGGAGTGTAGACGTCCCGTCCCGTGTCACTAAAACTGATTTCTCACATCATATCCCTAACACCATTAACATGACACTCACAATTTGAAGCAACACTACTGTCTACTGCATTTGCGATCGCCTTCTTCGGGGCGCTATACATAAGCGAATTAGTCCCTCAATCCAAAATTACCACCAGTGGAGGCTTAGTACACCAGAACGTAGTCATAGCCAATAATGCAATACGTCTACGCATACGCAAATCGAAAACGGTTCCAGCGGGCAGGGGCACTTGAGTACTTCTACAACCCACAAACGGTACACTGAGTCGGGTAACAATAGTAAAAACATATATAACCATCAGATCACAAAGTAATTTCTTCCTATCACACATTGATGGAACGCCATTATCAAGATACCAGTTCCAAGCTATATTTAATAAATGCCTAACATCAGCAGGGAACCACCCCAAAGATTACGGGACACACTCATTCCGCATAGGCACGGCCACAGAAGCAGCAAGAGCAGGACTGTAAGAAACGGAAGTTCAGAGGATAGGGAGATGGCGATCCACATGTTTGGCGAGATACATAAGACCGGACTTGTTATCCTAACGTGGTTTGTTTCTTTTACAGGTGACGCTAAGCCAACAGTGTGGGTGATAGGCCACTCGTATATATATTGGGCAGAAAAAAGGGCGAAAGTCCGCCCAGGCCAGAGGAAATTAGAGTTTCATAACACATATTTCAACTGGAGAGGTATTAGAGGCCTGCAATGGCCACAGGTACTAATGGAGGTAATCAAGGTAGGGAGAGAGGCAAGAGGTCCTGTCATCTTAGTAATACAGGCCGGGGGAAACGACCTAGGTCATCACAAGAGCGCATAACTAATGACAATAATGAAACTAGACACTGAGCGCTTCAGAGAATTTTTCACAAAACTAACTATAGTATGGTCAGAGATTGTGCCGAGAGCAGTATGGCAAGGTGCGCGAGACATCACGGCCATCGAACGGACAAGGCGGGTAATAAATATTCGGATGAGAAGAGACAGAGGCGGTGTAGTGATGCGACACCGACAACAGGAAGGAGATAAAGCAGGCCTCATAAGGCCCGACAGTGTTCACTTAATGGATATTGGACTGGACACATTCCTATCAGGACTCCAGGATGGAGTGGAACAAGCGTTAAGAGTGATGGATGGGGGTCAGAGTCCTGCATACGAGTGTGCAGGATCCTCCGTGGCCTGGAAATAGAAAGAACATGTTGGAGAGTTACACTTGTTGGCCAACTTGCCGGGGTGGAGACACAGGGCATGCTGCAACAAGCTGAATTATTTTAGAAATAAAATGCCTTTCTAATGGAATGAGTATAAAGAGTTAATAAAGCTGTGATCGATCCTCACCCATCCAGTTGTAAGAGTTACATTATTGTATTGTCAAGGAAAGGGGTGCGGTAGGGGGGCTGAGCGTCTGGGTTTGGTTGGGGGTCCACACAGTCTGCCTAGGCTAGATGCAGTTAAAAATTCTTATTAGATACACAGGCGGTGTAGCTTGCTTCAGAGCTGGGCTACTACGCTGACTAGCAGACACTGAAGCTTTGGAGCAGAACTCTGAGTAAACAGCTCTTCAGACTCAACCATCTGTGTTACCCCAAGCCATAGTGTATGTAGTTTCTTACGGCTAAAGGGGGGGGAGCAACCCAACCCACCTGGAATTGACGATGCCAACGTCACGTAAAACACAGCAAGGGGACTCCAAAAAGAGTCTCCCTTTTTTCCAAAAATTGTGGCACAGACACCACTTAAGTGGCATCAATTGCCCCAGAGTTGCTTACAACGGTTGGTGAGGTGATTTTACCAAATCCTCAAGCTTTTAGTCTCCCCAGGATGACACAGGGGTAGAAAAGTCCTTGCGTATCCATTATTTGTTAATCTTTATGAACGTGAGTCTGTCTACATTCTCAGTGGACAGCCGCGTGCGCTTATCTGTCAGCACACCACCAGCAGCGCTGAAAACACATTCAGAGAGAACGCTGGCTGCAGGGCATGACAAGATTTCCAAGACGTGAGTGGCGAGCTCCGGACATTTTTCCAGATTAGAAGCCCAAAATGAGCAAGGGTCCAGTGACACAGTCATGACTTCGATGTTCACTTGGAAATACTCCTGTACCATCCTCTCTAGGCGTTGACTATGTGTCAGACTTCTTGTCTCCTGTGGCCTTGCAAAGGATGGTCTAAAAAAGTGGTGAACCGATTCCACAAAATTGCTGTTACCAGCAGATACTGTGTTACTGTTACGGTTTGAGTGATGAAGACTCGACAGTCCCACGGTTGGCAAGTTAGAACTGTGAGATTCACTACGTGCACCACTGTTGTTTTGTGGAAAAGCACATGTAAGATTCTGCAACAGCCTCTGCTGATACTCCTGCATTCATGAATCCCTTTCTATGGCAGGAATTATTTCGGCAAATTTACTTTTGTACCGCTGATCTAAGAGTGTGGCAACCCAGTTGTCGGGATTACTTCGAATTCAGACAATCCGAGGGTCATGTTGCAGGTAGTGCAGCAAGAAGGCACTCATGTGTCTTGCGCATCCAGGAGGACAAAGTCCTTGTTGTGTTGGTAGCGAGGTAAGAATCATGCTTCTTTCCTCCGCCCTCTCCCCCCAACCTCACACAACAGAAATGTGATAAAGGTCTCCCTCATCTGATGAGTCTTCCATGCCCATCGCCAGTTCGTCCTCCACTTCTTCCTGGGCTCCTGCACCTTCCTCAACAGTTTGGCTGCTACCATGCGCCCTGGTTAATCCCTCTCCCCCACCCTCCCATGCCTGCCACCTTGGTGCTGCCGACCGTCTGGACCTTGGAGATGTTATCCCTTCCGCATACGACTCCTCCTCTACTTCCTCCACCTCCTCTTGTCCCACCACCTGACTCCTAATTCTGTTTAACATGTGCTCCAGCATGTAAATCACCGGAATAGTCATGCTGATAATGGCATCGTCAGTACTAAACATATTCGTCGCCATTTCAAAACTGTGCAGAAGGGTGCATAGTTCCCTGATCTGAGACCACTCCTGCAGCGGGATTTGCCCCACTTCTGGATCTCGTTGGCCCAGGCTATACGTCAGAACGTATTGCACCAGGGCTTGTCGGTGCTGCCACAGTCGCTGCAACATGTGCAGAGTTGCATTCCACCGTGTCGGCACATCGCATTTCAGCCGGTGAACTGGCAGGCCCAACGACTTCTGTAGAGATGTAAGTCATTGAGCTGCGGGATGCGAACGGCGGAAGTGAGCACACAGCGACTGTACCCTCTGCAGAAAGCCATCTAGTCAGGGATAGTGGGCTAAAAATTGCTGGACAACCAGGTTCAACACGTGAGCCATACAAGGCACGTGTGTGACATTGCCCCGGCGAAGGGCCGCACCCAGGTCTGCAGCATTGTCGCACACGGCGTTCCCTGGTTGCAGGTCCAGTGGAGACAACCATTCATGAAACTGGGTCTCCAGAGCTGACCACAACTCCTCAGCTGTGTGACTCACATTTCCCAGACATTTCAAAGTAAACACCGCCTGATGCCATTGAGCCCTGCTGCCAGCATAGTAAGGAGGTGTGCAGGATCCCTTCTGCGCAGTTAGAAAGCGGGTGGCATTACCAGACTGGCTTTGGGTGCAGGTAGAGGACCGAGAGGAGGTTGAGGAGGCAGAAGCAGTGGAGGAACTTCTAGATAAAGAGGATTGACGCACAAATCGTGGGGACGGCAAGACTTGGACAGCAGCCCCTTGTCCTGCTGTCACCATAGTTATCCAGTGCCCAGTCAGCGACATGTAACGCCCCTGTCCATGCCTACTCGTCCAAGTGTCTGTGGTGAAATGCACCCTGTCACACACAGAGTTTCTCAAAGAAGCGGTGATGTTGTGTGCGACATGCTGGTGGAGTGCAGGCACACCTTTCTTTGAGAAGTAGTGCCGACTTGGCATCTGGTACTGGGGCACTGCGACGGACATAAGGTCTCAAAAATCCTCTGTATCCACCAGGCGGAAAGGCAGCATTTCTGTAGCCAACAGCTTGCAGATTGTGAAATTCAACCTCTTAGCTTTGTCATGGCTAGGAGGAAATGGTCTTTTACTTGTCCACATCTGAGGGACCGAAGGCTGGCTGTTGTGCTTAGATGGGGTTGAGTAGGGTGTCCCCGGCATACTGCCATTCTGTGAGGAAGATGCAGGCGGAAAAGTTAGGTTGCCTTGATCCAAAGGTGGTGCTCTCGATGTCGGAGAGTGTTCAACACCAGCTGGTGTTTCCACTTCCAAATGAAATGATGACCTGCCAATCACACTGGCTGTTGCGGGTAAAGAGGTGGCAGGTCTGCGTCCAAAAACATGTGTGACTGCTGTCCCCCCAGACACAGAGGATGAAGAGGCCGTGGATGCACAAGATGGGGCAGACGGTGGTTGGCCCGGCCCGCTAGGCCGCATTGTAGCACAGTGAGCTTCCCACTGGAACTTATGCTTCATATCCATGTGACGGTTCATGCATGAAGTACTCAAACTATGGATTTTTTGGCCTCTACTTAGCTTTTGGTGACAAATATTACAGATAACACGAGTTGGGTCATCCTTATCGATCTGAAAAAATGCCCAGGCTATGCAAGGCTTAGAGCCCATGCGATCTGAAGAGCCACCACGACTTGTGGTCAGAGGCAGAGTTGTGGTTGAGGATGCAGTTGTTGACGTGCTTCCAGTACTCCGTCTCTGTCCAGGAAGGTGCAACCTAACCTCTTCGTCAATAGCATCCACCTCCACCTCCTCTGCTGACCTCATTGACTGGCTGACTGTGGGTTGACAGTAAGTGGGATCTCCAACCTCGTCAACATCACCCTGTGTGTTCTCACACCAGTCGTCCTCAGAGCCAACCTCTTCCTGCCCTGACCGAAAAGTCAAGTTGTCGCTCCAATCAGGTATTTAAGTCTCATCATCATCTTCATCATTGTCTCCACCAACAGGAGTTACAGTTTGGGAACGAGGGTCTACATTATGCTCAGAACCTTCTTCATCTGGTCCTGGATCCGACTCATAAAGATTCTGGGCATCAGTGCAGATCATTTCCTCATCTGGATTAACAGAAGCTCTGGAGCAGACCTCCGTTTCCCAGGCTATAGTATGAGTAAACAGCTGTGCAGACTCAACCATCTGTTCTACCCCATACTCAGACGGGCAGCTGGAGACTTGGGAGCTGTGAGGAAGCAAGTGCGATTGGGGTGACACCTCTGAGGACTGGAGTATTTGTGATGTTGAAGTTGAGGTGGAGTAGAGCCCACTTGAAGGAGCACTTGATATCCGTTGAAGCACCTGCTGTTTTTGATCCTCATCTGGAATTTGTAGCGATGGGCGTGTCCGTAAGAAAAGGATCATATCACATTGTCCACGAAAAGAAGTAGACATCTTAGTTTGGCTGGAAGATGGTCTTTCTTCTGCAGATTTTACTCCCTCCCACCGCGTGGGGGCTCAACCCACCAGCGGACAGGCACCATTATTGGGAGAGGGGGGCTGGCCGTCAGGGTCCACCGCTGCTCTGGCACAAACCCGGCGACACGGAGGTCGCACGGGCAGGAATGGACTGGCCGTGTCGGCTTCGTACTCCAGCGTAGTCCCTCTGCCCGCTCGTGCCCGTAACCTCAAGGAGATGCGCAAGCGGCTTTTCTTCCCAGGGCTGTTCCCCGCCCAGTAGGAATGTGGGGGAGCTCAGGTCAGCCTTCCACTGTACTCCCTTACCTCAATCGCCCTCTTTCCTTCTTCCGTTCTTCATCTAACCCCTCGGCTCTGTGGTGTCCGCTCTCCCTCCAGCTCTCTCCTTCTCACAGGTGGACTACCGCGTGTATTCACACTGTGGCAAATCTTTTGGACCCAGGCATAAGAAGTTGTCAAGGTAATGGATAAAATGTGCCCCCTTAGAAATTACCATTGCAACCCATTCGAGGAAGCAACTAAACGCCTCAAATAGTGAGCAGGATCTGGACCACCCCATGGGCAAACAGCGATCTATATAGTATGCTCCTTCCCAGAAGCAGCCCAATAGGTGGACACTATTCGGAGGCACAGGTAGTAAGTAACCGGAACGCCGCATCAATGTCTGTTTTGGCCATTAGGGTGACCCTTCCCAACTTCTTGATCCGCCTGATTGCCTTGTCAAAGGATGCACAGTATATACTACTGTATTTGGTTCAGTGTCGATGTTGTTGTTTACTGACCTGCCCCTTGGATATGACAAATGGTGGATTAGTCCGAATGTATTGGGTTCCGTTTTTGGCACAACTCACAATGGGGATACCACTACGTCTTGTAAGGAAGTGTTCTGAATGGAACCGCCATTCTACCTAAAGGTATTTCTTTTTTTAATTTTCTTGTCACGACATCTGGGTGTTGGTAGGCTGATTTTAGATTTTTACTCCAGCCTTTCTTGATTTTAGAAGGGCATGACATGCCTATATCTGTGTCTCCCCCTCCTTTTACTTCTCCACCTCTTTTCTTTTCACGTGACTATATGTACTTGTCACTTTTCCAAATGTTAGTTGTGTCTTCTGAGCAGTTTGTCAGCTTTTGGACACCTTTGAAGGTGTTTTCTATGTGTTTCTATGTGTTTTTGTTTGCCTGCCATTGGTTTTAACAGTGTTCGACGGTGTTCGACGAACAGTTCGACGAACAGTTCGGCGAACAGTTCGACGAACAGTTGGGCGAACACACCGGTGTTCGACAAACCGAACCGAATCCGAACACTATGAGGTTGGCTCAACTCTACTCAGAACCCTACTTCATCTGGGGTCTAAAAACTATCAGCAGCATTGAAAGAAGCCTTGCTTCATTCCCTGCCCTCTTTTAAAAAAAAAATTAATTAAAAGATTCCTCTCCATGGGTGCGATAGTGTTGTCATTGTGATAGAATCATTTCTCATAATTGCTTCTTTCAAGGGTTTATCTGTTTTAGACAGCCCCATTTTCAAGTGCCAAATTTCCAAAAAATCCACTATTAGTCAACGTTGAAGACTGCCACAGAGTACACCCTTGCCTTTGGAGGACCCACTGAATTTCAGGACTGCTGATCATATGGACCCAACACTATCAGAATTTCCTTAGGGGACCTTTCCATTGAAACTATCCAGATTAGAGAATACTTAACTGACATAAATGAATTCAAGTCTCCAGGTCCAGATGAATTACATCCTAGGGTACTGAAGGATATAGCAGAGGAAATTTTTGAGCCACTCTCAATAATCTTTGAATATTGTTGGAGAAGAGGAGAAATCCCAAAAGACTGGAGAAGAGCCAATGTAGTCCCTATCTTCAAAAAGGGAAAAAAGGTGGACCCAGTGAACTGTAGGCTTGTGAGCCTTACTTCTATACCAGGAAAGATCTTTGAACAAATTATTAAACAACATGTATGTAAGTACATGGATAAGAATGAAGTGATTAACCAGAGTCAGCATGGGTTTGTAACTAACAAGTCATGTCAGACTAACTTAATTTCCTTCTATGACAGAATCACTGACTGGGTGCATCAGAAAAACACAGTAGATATAGTATATCTTTACTTCAGCAAAGCATTTCACAAAGTATCTCTCACCATCCTTATTGAAAAAATGACCAACTATGGAATGGACAAGGCAACTGTTAGGTGGATTCATAACTGGCTTAGTGATCGGACCCAAAGAGTGGTCATAAATGGCTTCACATCCAGTTAGAAGAATGTCTCACGTGGGGTACCACAAAGCTCAGTCCTGGGCTCTGTGTTGTTCAACATCTTTACCAAAGATTTAGATGAAGGAGTTGAGGATAAACTGATTTAATTTGCTGATGACACAAAGCAAGGAGGGATAGCTAACGCTAGAGAAGAGAGAGAGAGGATTCAAAAAGATCTAAACAAATTGGAACTGTGGGCAGCAACTAACAGAATGGTTTTTAACAGGGAGAAATGCAAAGTCCAACATCTAGGCAAGAAAAATGAAAAAAGCATATACAGAATGGGAGGAATAGAGCTAAGCTACAGTACATGTGAAGAAGACTTGGGTATACTAATAGATCATAGACTGAACATGAGTCAACAGTGCGATGCAGCAGCAAAAAAAAACATGGCCAACTGTCCAGTCAACCAACTGATTAACTGGTTTAACAGAGGTCAGAAGTGGTGGCCAATTGTGATCTAGTGTACTGGTCTATCTTTATACTCTTTAGTGGGCTATCAAAAAACCTCCTGACCTTGACAAGTTCATCATTATCCTTTTCTATTTCCTTGTTGAAGTGCAATGGCAATATTCTAAACCCTGGTGACGGGAAGAAAACCAACTCTGTTTGCATATTGTGCTTTGGCAGCTGAACAAGCTACTTAATAAGTATAATAAAGACTATTTATATTGGATGGAAGCCATCAAGAAGACTCATTATATAACCCTTCCGACATAAGGAAACCATCTCATACCTCAGAGGAGAGCAGAGCAGGCACCATGGGGTGCAGAATACTTAGTTTGATCCTGCTGTGTTTTCTGCAGGAGTCACATGGACAACCACGGTGAGTATGGTGAATTTACCTTTACTTTCTAAACCCACAAATATAAAGGTACACTCAATATTTTTTTTTGAGTTTTATAATCCCTTTGCATGGGCTGCATAAGATTATATAATTTTTTTCTAATATTTACTGCATATATCCAGTTCTTGTGGAGCTAGGTGTAGAAATAGGCGTAAAATGAGGTCATGGAGATCTGCACCCCCATGTTAGAAATCTGAGGATCAACATCCAGTATTAGGATATAAGTCCTTCTGGGACAGGCTGTGACACTGCTTTGAAAGCAAGCAGTTATGTTATTCTAACCATGACCATCCCCATTAAATAAAATATACGACATATATGATAATTAATCAATACTGAATTTGATTCTTAAAGTTACATTTACATATTCGTTTAGTGGGTAAAAAAAATGTCCTCCCAAAGTTCTTACAAGGGTTATCCACCTTATTTTTAGATTTCACAGGGAAATAAATAAAAAATAAACCCCATTTTTGTATAACACATTGCATTGTCTGAGAAATCTCAAGGGGTGGTCATCTCCTTGGTCTCCTCATCTCTGAAAGAGTAGTTACAAAGAACATCTATCAACTAGTGGACTGTACAAGTCTTCAACCTGGAGGACCTGTCCTGTTCTGTCTTGAATGGACACTATCTAAAACTTAGTTTCCCAAGGGGCCAAGGACTTTCTTTCTCTTGGGATTACTAAATATTTCTTTTGGATGATCCCCAACTGTTCCTTACAGAGAAGTATTGCTTACCAGGTTTTTAAGGTTTATTTTTTTACATATAAACTTCTCTTGAAGCTTGATGTTAAAAAGGCCTCTCCAGAATTAGAAAAGTGAGGTTATTTTCTTACAAAAACAGTTCTACACCTGTCTTCAGGTTGAGTGTGGGATTGCAAAGACCTAAAGGGAATGGTAAGGTAATGAGATCATTCTCCATAGATGCATCCTGATCACACCCAGTGTGCTCCACATGGATACTGAGGAAACCATCATGGTCTCCATAGAAGGACAACCATTCCCATCCATTGACATCACTGTCCAGGATTTCCCAGAGAAGAGATTCTTGTTGGCTAAGAGTGTGATTTCTGGAAATAAAGACAATTACTTTCTAGGAAAAGCTGTAATAAAGGTAAATTAGCCCCATGAGAATGAAAAAAAAATGTTCCCGATAATTAAACATTCCTGATCCTTCATTTTCCTCCTTTAACTCTTCTTTTCTTCTCACCATCCTACTTCTATTTATTTTCTCACCTACCTTCTTATTTCTTTTACTGGCCTATCTGCCTACACATTTTCCTTCTCCCTATTCTGATTACCTTCCTTCCTTTTGACCATTCTTTCTTCCTTTCCACTCATTCCAAATACATTTCTTCATTATTTATATAATTTCTTACCTTTTTTTACCAATACCATTTACCAATCTAACTTACTTCCTTTCTTTGCCCTCAACTGAATTTACCCCTCCTCCATTCTATTCACCTACTTACCTTTCTTTCATTACATCCTCATTCCTTCCTTCCTTCATTCCTTTCCATTATTCTTTCCTTGCCACTTTCCTTCTTTTTTTATTTCTTTCCTACATAAATTACTCTCTCCTTCAATACTTTCATGTTATTCCAATTTACATCACCTTTCTATTCATCTTCCATACTTTCTTTCAGTCATTCCATTTAATTACCTGTCTTGCTTTCTTTTTTGTTTCCTCTCAATTAATTGACCTTACATTTGTCTGCTTTCTTCCCTCGTCTTCTCCTTCATTCCCATTGCCCACTTTCGCTCCTTTTATTTCTCTTCCTTTCCTTTCCTTACCTTTCCTTCTCTCTTCCTTCCTTTACTCATTCCATCCATTAACCTACCTTACTTTTTTCCTTCCTTCATTCGCTTCTTTTCATTACTTTTTCCTTGCTTCCTACAATTCGCTTCAATCCTTTTCTTTACTCTTCTCTCTTACAACCACCCAACATTTATTTGCCTTTCTTCCTACTTTTCAGTTGCCCTCTTTCACTTCCATTCTTTGTTTCCTTTCATCCTTGTTTCCTTCCTTCTTTTTGTCATTCATTTTTCTTCCTTTTTTTATATATACTTTATGAACGCTATGATAGAATATTTATCATTTTAGATTTCATCTCGGAATTTTACAAAAAACCCAATGAAGAAGCAATTTGTTACTATCGAGGCAAAAACGTCAATGTGTTCATTGGAGAAACATGTCCTTCTGTCCTTCCACAGTGGCTACATCTTCATTCAGACTGACAAACCCATCTATACCCCTGGATCTAAACGTAATAACTGCCCTGATATAGTCCTATAATACACATCTTATACTAAATCTCATTGTATTGTGTTATGCATGGTCCTATTTGGTGTAGTGTAGCACCACCCTTACTCATATGCAGTGTCTGGTACTGCAGCTTGGCCTCTTTCACTTTAATGGACAGTAGTGACACTATTACTTGGAAAGAAGTGGTATCTTCCCTCTATTATCATGCAACCCCGTTAGATAAAAGTTGAACCATAGATGAATGTCGTTTTTTCTCCTCACTGTAGTGTTGACGACATTTAGTCACAGTCTGTTGATTTCCCCATAACATTTCATGTCTTCCAGTTCTATATAGGATCTTTCCAGTGAATTACAAGCTACGGCCAATCCACACTACTGTAATAGTGGAATTCCAGGTAAGACTTGTTACTTAAGTGGGGGTGGGGCAAGGAGTAGGCGGAAGAGGCAGCTGTCCTTGGCGGAGCTGAGTCTGCTGAATAGTAAGCAAGGAAGGATCACAATCATCCCTAACATTATCAGCACTGAAGTCAATCACACAGAGATAAAGCTGCCGGAATAGTGGCCACATCCTTAAAATGAAAAACATATGAGAGCAACTTTGTCACTCACTCTAAGTGTGAATGATTAGAGGGTGAGCCAGGAGCAGTGATGAGTTTTGATTAGAGATGGACGAACCTAAACAGTAAAGTTCCCCTATAAAATCTAACCAGCAAAGGTTAACCAGATAGCTGTAAGCTGATATTAATAGCCAGGGAAGGGGCCTTAGTTCCTGGCCTCCTCCGAGGCTAATGATATCAGCTCTCAGTGGCCCCAGAAATAACGCATCGATAAGATGCAACAAATCTGGTGCTTAGCCTCCGCTCTTCCCTCTTGCCCTGGTGCGGTGGCAAGTGGGGTAATAGTTGGGGTTCACGTCAGCCTTATATTGCAGCTGAGAGGCCCCCATTACTAACCCCGTAGTAAAAGTTTGAAAATAAAGACATGGCAAGAATAAAATTATATACTTCAAATAAAATTCCACACCGTTTTCTACATATTTATTTAAAAATACAAAACACAGTTATACTCACCTAACGCCAAATCCCCTGAAGCCAATGTCCCTTGTAAAAAACAGCAAATAAAAGAGCTACCAACCTTATACTCACCTAATGCCCAATCCATTTGAAGCTATTGTCACCTGTAAAAAAAAACAACAATAAAAAACAACCATATCCCTCACCTGTTTGACGTGATGACATAATCCAGAGGGCCCAACGGCGATCGGATCATTTGTAGAACAGTCACATGGAGTGCAAGTTCAGGTTCGGTTACTGTTCTGGTACCCGAACCCGAACTTTTAATAGCTGTTTGGCCGTACCCGAACATCCAGGGGTCCGCCCATCTCTAGTCCTAGTTATGATGTAAGACTTTTAATTGAACCATTTTTATTAAAATTATAGGTTGAGAGTAAGGACGAGCGAGTATACTCGTTACTATTCGGTACTCGCCGAATAGTACGGTACTCGGGCTACTCGTTACTCCGCGAGTTTCGTTGTGATTACTCGCTAGGAGTAACGAGTACAATATAAGTCAATGGGAAATTCGAGTAAGCCATGATTGTTTAAAAGCCCGTGGTAAAAATCCGCCGGCTTTTAAACAATCACTCAGCCCCATACTGCTTCCCCGCAGCCTCCCATCCCGATCCTAAGTTAGGACTGGGCGGGGAGCGCAGCACCAGGGAGCTGTTATGATCTGCAACATGAACTAAGGAAAGATAGGGGAAGGCTGTCCCTACAATAAGACTAAGCTGAATCCCTACGATGTAGCGGGCTGCCTGTTCTTAGCGAACAGACCCGCCTTAGTCCTCAGCTAGTCTGAACGGAGACCTATAGCATTAGGGAAGGGGTCCCTAAAAGAACTAAGGACTGGGACAAAAATGAGACACCTCCTAAACAGAGAAGTAGTTGCAGAACACAAAAATACAAACTGACAAAAAGGTGCTAAAGGTCCCAGAAGGACCAAGCGAGCTGCCAGATAGGCACAGAAGCAAATACAAAAAGCAAACAGGAGGGTTCTAACAGGAGTGAAGGACCCGGGCGGGGAAGCCGGCAGTGAAAAGACTTCACCACCGGCTTTCCCGTTCGGTGTTGCGCTCCTCGCTCGCTGATGTGCGCTCCCCACTCCCTGGTGCTTTGCTCCCCACCCAGTCCTAACTTAGGATCCGGATGGGAGGCGGCGGGGGAGAGGGGAGCGTACATCAGGGAGCGGGGAGCGCAGCACCGAACGGGAAAGCCGGCGGTGAAGTCTTTTCACTGCCAGCTTTCCCGCCGGTTATTTCAAATGAACAGCTGAGGTATCAGCTGATGCTGATCAGCTGTTCACTTGATGTAGCCGCAGTGCCCTCAGAGGGTTCATGTGAGTTCATGCTTTCCCATGGTCGCACAGCTCAGCTACACCTCTGGTAGAAAATCTGTAGCAGAGATGTAGCTGAGCTAAAGAAGAAGACTACATTGGACTACCTCGGACTGAAGATAATTTTTTTAATAAAGATGGAGTCTATAAGTGTTTTTTTCTTTTACATGACCGCCATGAATTTCTAGGAAAGTATTTAAAAAAAACACAACACATAGGAAAAAATATTTTATTAGAAATAAAACAAAAAAACATTTAAAGACTCCATTTTTATTTAAAAAAATTATCTTCAGTCCGAGGTAGTCTTCTTCTTTAGCTCAGGTACATCTCTGGTAGAGATTCTCTACCAGAGGTGTAGCTGAGCTGTGCGGCCGTGGGAAAGTTCATGTGAGTTCATGCAGTCAAGCATGAACTCACATGAACCCTCTGAGGGCACCGCGGCTGCTTCAAATGAACAGCTGATCAGCATCAGCTGATACCTCAGCTGTTCATTTGAAATAACCGGTGGGAGGACCTAAGTTGGATCGGGTGGGGAGCGAAGCACCAGGGAGTGGGGAGCGCAGCACCGAACGGGAAAGCCGGTGGTGAAGTCTTTTCACTGCCGGCTTCCCCGCCCGGGTCCTTCGCTCCCCGCTCAATGGTGCTGCGCTCCCCGCCCGGTCCTAACTTAGGATCGGGATGAGAGGCGGCAGGGGGAGCGGAGGATCGAGATGGGAGGCTGCGGGGAAGCAGTATGGGGCTGAGTGATTGTTTAAAAGCCGGCGGCTTTTTACCACCGGCTTTTAAACAATCATGCGGCTTACTCGCATTTCCTATTGACTTACATTGGACTCTTTACGAGTATAGCGAGTCCGATTATTTCACTACTCGCTCATCCCTAGTTGAGAGCATTGTTAGCATTTCTGGAAGTAATTTAGCCAACGGGATACTCTGATTCTCTGTATCAGTTATGAGACACTCTGCTTGAAGGCTCTGCTATGAGATTACTACTAATGTCACAGTTACTGGGCCACTACTAATGTCACTGTTATGAAGACACTGTGGATATGGATGTCACTGGTTTTGAGGCACTGTGGATGTCACAGTTATGGGAACATTGTGGATGTCACTATTATAGGGGCAAAGTAGAGGTCACTGTTATGGTGGCACAGTAATTATCACTGTTTTCGGGGCTCCATGGATATCACTGGTATTGGGGCACGGTGGATGTCACTGTTATGAGGGCAATGTGGACGTCACTGATATTGGGTGCTGTTGTTGTCACTATTATGGGGTGCTCTGGATGCCACTGTTACGGGGATAGTGTGGACATCACTGATATTGGGGATCTGTGGATGTCTCTACTATGGGTGCACTATGGATGTCACTGCTATGGGAATAGTGTGGCTATCACTGTTATGGAGGTGCTGTTGATGTCACTGTTATGGGGGTGCTGTGGCTTTCACCATTTTGAGGTTACTGTGTATGTCACTCTTACTATATGGGGCACTGTGGATGTCACTGTTTTTATGGGGGTACTGTGGATGTCACTGTTATGTGAGCAATGTAGAATTTCGTGTTGCGGATGTTCTGAGATATGGATGTCACTCATTTAGACAACCGTCTAAAATTTACCTTTCTCCTGTTTTTGTTCTAGAATCCAGAGGGGCTCATTGTGAAAAGAGATGTATTTCAACCTGATCCATATGGGTTTATCTCAAAAAGTAACGATTTGTCAGAGCTGGCCAGGTGAGATGGAAATATAGACAGGGCCAGCTTACATCTCAAGGGCTATCCAATAAGCTCCCTACCTTCGAATATATTCCACTTGTGCACAGGCTTCTTTTTTTTACTATTACACCCTTGTTTCTCACCAAACACCCAGATACTTGGTCCCTTCAACCATCCTGTGTAATGACCCAACACTTCAGTCCTTAACAAGGACTATTTGAGCTGAGTTTGGGAAAGTCAAAGTCTCCTCTGCCATATAAGAAAACCTTCTAAGATGCACAAGATATATGGGGAGACAGCTACAAGCCAGCTCCCATGAGATTCAGGTCATGTAAATACAAGTACTGTTACCCAAAACAATGAGCTCTATTACAACACCTTTCTCAAATTCCTACACCCCTGACTACAGCATCTCTATCAATGTCTCATCTCTGAAGTCCAACCATCTTTCCTCATAGCCTGTTTCAGAGATCTAGGTATCAAAACCTTGGCCATTACGTATTAACAGAATTAGTAACATATCCAGGTGGAGTCTATCCTTAGTCTAGGATAAGTTTAGAAACGTTCTTTCCATATTTAGTGTACTAACAATTTTGCAATTTTGCCTTAAGCCTTGGCACCTGGACCCTCTTTGCCAGGTATGACGACTCACTTGAGAACTTCACCACCAACTTTGAGGTTAAAGAATATGGTAAGAGAGTTATCTGGAGTCTTTCAGATTCCCGGACTTGCTAAATGGCCCCACTCATTCAAAATGTCTTCTCTTTTTTCATCGTTACATCAGTGCTGCCAAGCTTTGAGGTTACCATCAAGACGGTGAAAAATTTCATGTATCTAGACGATAATACATTTTCGGTGACTGTTAACGCACAGTGAGTATCTTCAACTGAGATTTTTCAAAATCTGTTTTCCAAAACATTGGAGAAGGTCATTTCATGGAACTTTTCATTATCAGTTACCACCTAGAACATAAACTATCTCTCCGGCAAACAAAATATAGGAACGCCATTGATCTGTCACACTGTTTATTGGATGTTGCCAATTACTGCAGATCAGCGCCTACTATTGAAATAGTAGCTGATCTGCAGTAACTGGCGGCGACCATTAAGCTTTGAGTGGCTGGTGGTGTGCCTCTCCATACATGTATATGTATATCCACAAAGTTGATTACAAGAAAGATCTATAGAAATGTTGTGCAATGTAATGCACACAAATAGTGCAATGTAATACACACAATTAAATGAAGAAAGAGAAAAATATACATTTATAGTCACACATGCCCAAGAATAAAATTAGAATGTGTCACCACATTGGCCTGTTCCTCAGACCATCACAAGCAGTTCTACCCTACCTTACCTGGGGGTCCAAAAGAAAAAGTAAAGAATTATTAATTTCAGCATCCCTGGTGATCAGTGTTAGTGCAGAGGGTAATACATAAGCTTTAGTCAGAGATTTACTAACCTTCCTTTAAAGGTGTTTTCCACTTTACCAAAAGTGGTCTCCAATACTTTTTCACATGTAAAATAACAAGCACAGATGCTCACCCTCCTCGGGACTAGCTTAATCTCCTCGGCAGTCTCAGAGTGCACAGAGACCAAAGCGGCAATGTAGAGACGGCATTGAACCATAAGAAGGGGAGTACTATCTTTTTATGTTATCTTGGGTATATAAAAGCATTTGGGGACAGCTTATAATTCTTACAGTAGAAAACAGTTTGAATATTGAATATGACTTGTGGTAAGAGATGGTTTAGGGTTTAATCATATTTTTGGGGCTTGGGGTGTCTTAGTGGTGATCTTTTTGAGAAGGAGTTAATGGCCCCACACTTATGGTAATGAGGGAACAAACGTCGGCATACCTGGAAATCAAAAGTATTGAAGGAATTAATGGTCAACAAAGTGTATTAAACATAAACATCCTAGGTGGTCTAAGGTAGTAGAGGGGTAATTATCAGAATCTTTGATAATTTGGCAAATTGAAGGAGTTAATGTAATCATGGTGGTTTAGGGGACTGAAAGAGTTAACACAAGCATCCCTGGCAGTCTAGAGTGTTAAGAGGGCATGTTTCAATATACCTAGTGATCAGGGGTGGTGAATGGGTTGAATTTCAGTACCACTGTTGATGTAGGGCAATGAATGAGTCAATGACAACTCTAGAGCAGTGTTCCCCAATTCCAGTCCTGAAGAGCCACCAACAGGCCATGTTTTCAGGATTTCCTTAGTATTGCTCAGGTGATAATTGCATCACCTGCACAGGCAATAATTCCATCACCTGTGTAATAGTAAGGAAATCCTGAAAACATGACCTGTTGGTGGCTTTTGAGGACCAGAGTTGGGGAACACTGGTCTATATTAACCTCTTTACCCCCGAAGACAATTTACACATTAATGACCAGGCCAATTTTTACAATACTGACCACTGTCACTTTATGAGGTAATAACTCTGGAACGCTTCAATGGATCCCCCTGATTCTGAGAATTTTTTTTCGTGACATATTGTACTTCATGATAGTGGTAAGATCTCTTCGATATCACTTGCGTTTATTTGTGAAAAAATCAGAAATTTGGGGAAAATTTAGAAAATTTTGCAATTTTCAAAATTTAAATTTTTATGCCCTTAAATCAGAGAGATATGTCACACAAAAGAGTTAATAAATAACATTTCCCACATGTCTACTTTACATCAGCACCATTTTAGAACCAAAATTTTGTTTTGTTAGGAAGTTATAAGAGTTAAAAGTTGACCAGCAATTTCTCATTTTTCCAACAAAATTTTCAAAAACATTTTTTTAGGGACCACATCACATTTGAAGTGACTTTGAGGAGCCTTTATGACAGAAAATACCCAAAAGTGACACCATTCTAAAAACTGCACCCCTCAAGGTGCTCAAAACCACATTCAAGAAGTTTATTAACCCTTCAGGTTCTTCACAGGAATTTTTGAAATATGGAAGAAAAAAAAAGCATTTAACTTTTTCTTTCAAAAATGTTAATTTAGACCCAATTTTTTTTATTTCCACAACAGTAACAGGACAAAATTTCTCCTGAGCACACCGATACCCCATATGTCGGGGAAAACCACTGTTTGGGCGCCATTTGACTTTGTGAATGTAAAATTTGCTTGAATAATAAGCAGATGCCATGTCGCAATTGGTGAGCCCCTGTTGTGCCTAAAACGTGGAAATCCCCCACAAGTGACACCATTTTGGAAACTAGACCCCTCAGGGAACTTTTCTAGATGTGTGGTGAGCACTTTGAACCCCCAGGCGCTTCACAGAAGTTTATAACACTGAGCCATAAAAATAACATTTTCACATTTTTCCCACAAAAATGTTTTTCAGCCCCCAATTTTGCATTTTCATAAGGGTAACAGGAGAAATTGCACCATGCAATTTGTTGTGAAATTTCTCCTGAGTAAGCTGATACCTCATATGTGGGGAAAACAACTATTTGGGTGCATGAGAAGGGAAGGAGCGCCATTTGACTTTTTGAATGTAAAATTTGCTTAAACAGGGGAAACCCCCCACAAGTGACCCCATTTTGGAAACTAGACCCCTCAAGTATTTTATCAAGGGGTATAGTGAACATTTTTATCCCAGAGGTATGACATAGAATTTGATAACAATAGGTCATTATATCGAATAAGTTGTCATTAGTCTTGAAAGCAAGTGCTCGCTACTTGAGTTTGCATCGGGTACTCGGGTATGCACTGAGTATCGCGGGTGCTCGAGTGACATGCTCGAGTCCCCGCCCCATATGTTTATCGGTTGCTCATACATGGCAGGCAATCCCAGCGAGGTTTTTTTGGCTGTATAACCCAATAAAAACTATTTTATAGAAAAAAAAAAATTCTATCGCTTTATTCTGAGAGCTATAATTTTTATTTTTTGGCTGATGGAGCTCTATAGTGGCTTTTTTAATGCGGGACAAGATGACATTTTCAGCGGTACCATTTTTATTTACATTTGTCTTTTTGATTGCAATTTATTCCATTTTTTGTTTGGCGGTAAGATGATAAGGCATGGTTTTTTGCTTCATTTTTTTTTTTAACATGTTCACTAAAGGGGTTAACTAGTGGGACAGTTTTATAGGTCAGGTCATTTCGGATGCGCCGATACCAAATATGTGTACTTTTATTGGTTTGATTGTTTTTTTCATAATAATATTTTTCTATGGGTACAGTATATTTTTATTTTTTTGGATTATTTTTTCATTTTTTTTTTTATATTTTAACTTTTTTTTAATTTATTTATTCACTTTCTGACACTATTGTTTACTTTGAAACTTTGTCCCACTATGGGAATTTATATTTTTGCAGGCTGATCACTTGCATAGCGTAGGGATGCAGAAGCATCCCTGTGCTATACCAGCTGTCAGCTCTGCACAGGTACAAGTTACCTTGATCATGCATTGCGCATGATCAAAGTACCTTCCTGATGCCTGGTGACCTGGATGTCGTCATGACGACATCTGGTTCACCATGGCAATGAATGGGACCCTGTGCTCACAGCGTGGGATCCCGATTCAAGGTAAGAGGGGCTCGCTTACCTCCCCTTGCTCTGGGAATGCTGCGATCGACTTCGTTCCCAGTATTTTGGGGGTTAATGTGCCGGGAGCGGTGCGGGACCACTCCTGGCACATAATAGCGGGTGTCAGCTGTGAGAATCAGCTGACACCCGGCAGCGATCGCCCTGCACATATTCTGTGTGGACGCGATCATATTGTGCATAATAGTACATACCTGGTGCATAAGGCCCAGGGCACAGGGACATACTATTACTGACAATGTCAGTAAGGGGTTAAAAGTTTAATATTCAGTATCATTGATAATAAGGGAGAGTGAAGGGGTGAATTTCTGTACCACTGGTGATTTAAAAGCCATGTAGTTGAATGAACCTGAGAAAGGGTCTGCAATGCCTGGGCCACCCTGATTTATCTCCAACATGGATCTTATCAGTTGGGTTAAATGGGAAGTGGTGCACAGCATATCATTAGTTACATCTGAACAGCAGGTATACAAATGATAGTACATATGCATAGAAGGAATAAAGGAAATATTGTGACCACATGCTGCTTCCATGCCCTTTAGATACATCTATGGGAAGCCCGTTTCTGGTAAAGCCTTTGTACTGTTCAAACTGAAGAGAGGAACTGAAGAAAAAAGTCTCACAGAGTCGCTAAGGAGGATTGAGGTAATGTCATATATGCAAAAAAATAGCACTGTGCTTCAATACACATAAAGACTAGTGTTGAGCGAGCACTAAAATGCTCGGGTGCTCGAAGCTCGGGCCGAGCTCACCGTGATACTTGGGTGCTCGACCCGAGCAACGAGCCCAATGTTAGTCTATGGGAGACCCGAGCATTTTTGTGGCGGCACCCCCGGCAGTCTGTAGAAAGCCTAAAAAGTGCCCAAAACGATAGTGACAGTGCTCAAATGACATGGGAACAGCATGGGGATCGCTCCAGGAAGTATTTCTGACCCCAAGGTCACTGCTGTCAACAACGTGGTCAGAGATATTAAGCCACTTTTACAGGCTCACAATAAAACGTTCAAAAACGAAACTGAAATGGTTTTCCTGTGAAATATGTTAAGGAACTTCCTTTCCAGGGTAAAGACTTGTGTATAAGGTAAAATAAATAACCAAAAACAAAAATACTCCTCCACACCTTGGGCTATGTTCACAAGTAGCATTTTTTATGCGTTTTTGCACTTTTGCATTGCTTTCAACCGTGACAAATGCATTCACTGGGAAATGTCATTTTAACATTTTACAACCTTATCTGGCCATGTGCTGTGTGACACATGCATACAGTGCTGAAAAGACATGGGAACAGCATGGGGAAGACCCCTGGAAGCATCTCTGACACCCAGGTCACTGCCTAAAAGTGTGCCCATCAGAAGTGATCCTTGCCGCATCAGAAGATGCAGACTTGCAACTATCCCCGTGCAAGTCCTTGTCCCAGGGCAGTGTTCAATTGTACCTCCCCCATTCCTTGCAATGCAAGCGCAAGTATTCCGCCTGCCACCCACCCACCCCCAGGCTGCAATACCATACTACTTGCATGCTTGCACTTGAAATTGGGCCTTTTAGGCATGTGGAGGCAGAATTTGGCCACCACGTCATGGCTGCGTCGGCGGCCTGGTATCCATACTCAGTCCCTAGCCGCCCGGTGGCCTGGTGTCCACGCTGGGTCCCCAGCCGCCAGGGGGCGGCAGGGTGTCCAAACTCGGTCCCCAGCCGCACCGCGGCCGTGTGCCCACGCTCAGTCCCCAGCCGCCTAGGGGCAGCCGGGTGTCCATAAACGGTCCCCAGCCACCCCTATTTGTCCCGGTGTGCCTTATACACAAGCGCGCATACCAAAACATTACCTGTGCACTCCCCAGTGCATTTAGTGTGAAGGACAGCCTAACCACAAACACATGGACAAGTGAATGTGGCCAGGGATGGTCCATCTCATTGATGCCTTCACACTGGGTTAATATTGTGGAAGCCGGGACACAGTTGGACACTGGGATGCAACACGTCCTCCAGACATAGAGGATTGCGGGTCCTGGGTCAATCAGGCTTCAACACAAAGTTCAGAAGGTAGACAGCAGCAGTGGTCGGCCTCCTACACAACGAGTAAATTATTCATGATTATGAGGCCATACATCTCCTTAGCTTTCTGTTCCTTGGAATGCAAGCGCATGTATGTAGTAGCGGCTAGGCCTGAGGTGGTCAGCGTTTTGGCGCATATCCTACCTCCTCCGAGGATTTCTGGATGTTTTCCTGCTACTATCCCAGTTCTATGACTCCCGTTAAAACAAAGCTTCAGGTGATGAATGATGGATGAGGTGGTGGGAAAGGAGAAAGAGCAGGAGGAACAGGGACCATTCACATCAATATTAGGCCAGTCAACCACACATGTCTTGTAGGATATGTTTCTGTACCAAAAGGAGTGGTTCGGCTACACAGTTATAGGGCATACAGTGAGTGCAATACCTACCAAAAATTTCGAGGCACTCCAATGCCCCTTGGAAGTGACATGGAGGTCAGAGGACCTTAACTAAACCGTTTTTTCCATTTATAGCAACTGGGTCTCCTGTACACTGTTGGCTTAAGCAGTGAAAGGAAGGCTTTTTAAAAATTATGAGGAACTGCAGTGCCCCTTGAAACAGACGTGGATTACAGCGTACTAAAAACCTTCTACCCATTATTGGGGAGTGGGTCTCCCTTAGTGTTCGCCTATGCATTGAAAAGCAAAAGCAGACTAAAATTAGGAGGAAATGCAATGCCCGTTGGAAGAGTCGTGGAGGTTAGAGGTAATTAAAAACAACATTTCAATGCCCCTTGGAAGAGTTGTGGAGTTCAGAGTGGTTTAACAAGACGGTTTTAATGCCCCTTGGAAGAGTGGTGGAGGTTGCAGTAGCTTAACAAGACAGTTTTAATGCCCCTTGGAAGAGTGGTGGAGGTCGCAGTGGAATAAAAAGACAATATGAATGCCCCTTGGAACAGACGTGGAGGTCCCAGTGGAATAAAAAGACGATATCAATGACCCTTGAAAGAGACGTGGAGTTCACAGTAGCTTAACAAGACGATTTTAATGCCCCTTACAAGAGCCATGCAGTACAGCATATTAAAAACATTATTCCCATTATTGGGGAGTGGGTCTCCCATAGTCTTTGCCTATGCCTTCCAAGCAAAAGCTGCCAAAAATTAGGACAGAGGAACTTGCAATGCCCCTTACAAGAGCCATGCAGTACAGCATATTAAAAACATTATTCCCATTATTGGGGAGTGGGTGTCCCATAGTCTTTGCCTATGCCTTCCAAGCAAAAGCTGCCAAAAATTAGGACGGAGGAACTTGCAATGCCCCTTACAAGAGCCATGCAGTACAGCATATTAAAAACATTATTCCCATTATTGGGGAGTGGGTCTCCCATAGTCTTTGCCTATGCTTTCCAAGCAAAAGCTGCCAAAAATTAGGACGGAGGAACTTGCAATGCCCCTTACAAGAGCCATGCAGTACAGCATATTAAAAACATTATTCCCATTATTGGGGAGTGGGTCTCCCATAGTCTTTGTCTATGCCTTCCAAGTAAAAGCTGCCAAAAATTAGGACGGAGGAACTTGCAATGCTGGCAACACGGACTACAGTCACCCTGGTGGTAGAGTGGTGGTGGAGGCTGAGGATATGAAGAAGAGCAAAAAACAGCCAAAATGAGGACGCGTATACCCATATGTGGGTGCGAAGAGGTGCATGGAAATACACCTCCCGAAATAACACAGTGGATTTGACTTTATGTTACTCTGCTCCACCTCTATTTGGTGGTGATGAGAAGTCTGTCCCAATCCAGCCCTTGTTCATTTTGATAAGGGTCAGCTTGTCAGCATTGTCAGTTGACAGGCGAGTGCGCTTATCAGTTATAATTCAACCAGCGGCACTAAAAACACGCTCCAATAACACGCTAGCGGCAGGGCAGGCCAGGACCTCCAAGGCGTACACAGCGAGTTCATTCCAAGTGTCCAGCTTGGATACTCAATAATTAAAAGGCACGGAGGATGCTGGTACGGTCGGCAAGGTACTCCCTCACCATCTTTGAAACTTTCCACTCCTTGTGAGAGTACCCCGCGCCTCAGGGCCTGTAATCTGGGCAGGTCTCAGAAAACTGTCCCAGAATGTTGACAGTGATCCCCTGCCTCTGCTGGATTGGAGTGGCGTCTCTCTCGCCTGTACGCCTTGGTTGGGTTGGCTGTGACCTCTGCCGCTAGCGTGTTCAGATGGGAATTTTTTTAACAGTTCTGCAGCAAGGGCCTTCTGGTACTGTCCCATTTTTATAGACCTCTCCACCTCAGGAATAAGAGAGTGAAAGTTCTCCTTGTAGCGGGGGTCTAAAAGTGTCTCCAACCAGTAATGACTGTCACCCAACATATTGACAACGTGAGGGTCACGGTTAAGGCAGCGTAACATAAAGTCAGCCATGCGTGCCAGACTGGTAACGGGCAAGACTTCCGTGTCCTCACCAAGATGATGACTGACCATGCTCTCCTCCTACTCCTCCTCCTCCCCCCTGTCCTCAGGCCACCCACGCTGAACCGACGGTATGACACTTGTACAGGTACTACTGTCTAGACAGCATGATACCAGCTGCTATTCTTCCTCCTCCTCCTCTCCCTCATTGTCCCCCAATGCATGTTGGGATGAGATGAGGCTGGGATGTGTGTAATCGCCCGCTACGGCTACTTGATCCATCTCATCATACTCTGGCTGCAATGCCTCCTCTTTAATTCTCTGCAGAGAGCGTTGCAAAATACAGACAAGTGGAATGCTGACGCTAATGATGACGTCATTGCCACTCACCAACTTGGTGGACTCCTCAAAGTTTGTCAGGATGGTACATATGTCAGACATCCAGGTCCACTCCTGAAGTCTTATGTGTGGAGTCTGACCTGAATATCGACGGCCTTGTTGCAGCTGGTACTCCACAACTGCTCTCTTCTGCTCACAAATCCTTTGCAACATGTGGAGGGTAGAGTTCCAACATGTGGGGACATCACACACCAGTCGGTGTACCGGAAGCTGCAAACGCTGCTGCAACACAGCAAGGGGGGCGGAAGCTGTAGCCGACTTCCGACAATGATCTGACAGGCGGTATACTTTGACGAGCAGATCTGGCAACTCGGGGTATGATTTAAGAAACCGCTGAACCACGAGGTTAAGCACATGAGCCAGGCATGGTACGTGTGTGATCTCGCCTCGTCTCAAAACCGCCACCAGGTTATGGCCATAGTCACACACGACCATGCCTGGATGTAGGTTCAGCGGTCTCAGCCACAGATCTGCCTGCTCTTTCACAGCTGTCCACAACTCACAAGCAGTGTGAGGTTTAACACCTAAGCTTATAAGTTTCAGCATAGCCTGTTGCCGCTTGGCGGAGGCAGTACTGCAGTGCTTCCAGTTTGTAACTGATGTGGTGATATCTGAGATGGAGGCTGAACATGAGGAGGAGGAGGAGGATGATGCGCATCCTCAGTGTGGGGAGGATGTGTTCCGTCCCAAGTTCCTACTGGGTCCCGGCTTCCACTATGTTTACCCAGTGTGCCGTCAGGGAGATGCACCGTCCATGACCACAAGCACTTGTCCACATGTCCGTTGTCAGGTGGACTCTCCCAGTAACTGCGTTGTTGAGGGCACAGCAGATGTTTTGGGACACGTGCTTGTGTAGTGCGGGGATGGCACACTGGGCAAAATAGTGTCGGCTGGGGACCGAGTGCCGAGGGACGGCCACCGCCATAAGGTTGCGGAAGGATTCCGTCTCCACCAGCCTAAAAGGCAGCATTTCCAACGCAAGCAGTCGTGAAATGTGCGAATTTAGGACTGTGGCCTGTGGGGTGTTGGCTGTGAATTTGCGCTTTCGTTCAGAGGTCTGGGATATGGACAATTGAATGCTGCGGTGGGACGTGGACGTGGACGTTGATGCTGTTTCTTGAGAAATTGCCATAACAATTGAAGACTGAGAGGAGTGTCATCTTTGCATGCAGTATGGACAAGGTATTGCCTTGTACGCACAACAGGGCATTCTCTTACACGCACAACAGCGGAAGAAGCAGTGGTGACACCCGCTGACACTGGTTGTGGACCCTGGGGTTCGCCCCACAAAGTCGGGTGCTTTGCTGACATGTGCCTGATCATGCTGGTGGTGGTCAGGCTGGTAGTTTTGTCACCCCTGCTGATGCTGGCCTGGCAAGTGGCACAAATGGCCTTTTTGGGGTTATCAGCAGAGTTTTTAAAAAAATTCCAGACTCTGGAAGACCTACCGGTTGTACTGGCAATGGCCCTCGTGTTGGTGTTACGGGGAACGGTTGCCCGCCTTCTGTCTGCGGCCACCACACTGCTTCTTTACCCTGTTGGGGTACTCTGCCTCCCTCCTCCTGTGTGCTGCTGGCCTCGCTCTGCGTGTCCTCCTGCCACGTTGGGTCAGTTACTAGATCATCCACCACCTCCTCCTCTTCCACTTCCGCACCAAGGTCCTCCTCCTCACTTCGTGGCAATTGTGTCTCGTCATCGTCCACCTCTTGTGACAAATTGCCAGCGTCGCCTTCCTGTGGCCGTGGCTGTTCAAATATTTGGGCATCGCTACATGGGATCTCCTCTTCCACCACTTCAAGCGGAGCAGGCGAGGGGCACAAATATGAAAATGGACCAGTGAACAGCTCTTCAGAGTGTCCACGTGTGGGATCAGTTGCTGTCTGACGACACTCGGCATGGTGGCAGGAAAGAGCATCAGGGTGAGGAGGAGTATGCGGTCGAGACTCACGGCTACTGAGACTTGACCGTGTGGAAGACCGACCGGAGGTGGTGTTGCCCAGGTGACTGGAAATATTATCTGCTATCCAATTAATAACCTGTTCACACTGATCAGTTCGCAATAGTGGTGCTGTTGTGTTCTTCCCTAGTAATTCGGTCAAGAAGTGGGAGCGAGAAGATGTGGCTGTTGGTTGTGGCACATTTTCACCTTGGCCACGGCCCCATCCTCTGCACGCACCATCACCAGAACGTCCAGTTCCACGTCCCTTGCCACGCACCTTGCCCATTGTAAATGAAGTAAAATAGCTTACACTCGCACTATCAATGGCCAAAGGGTAATAAAAAGGAGATTAGAACCGTGGAAGAGGAATACCACAGTTCTAGTTCTCTGGCCTACACCAGAATCTTTTAAACAGATATATTTGTGTCTGAACAGTCAGGGAGACGCTCAAACTGTTTTTTTTATGGAAAAAAGGCGAAAAGGTGGATCACACGCTGATTTGAACCATGGAAGAGGAAAAGCACAGTTCTCGTTCTCTGGCCTACACCAGAATCTTTTAAACAGATATATTTGTGTCTGAACAGTCAGCGAGACACTCAAACTATTTTTTTTAATGGAAAAAAGGCAAAAAGGTGGATAACACCCAGATTTGATCCGTGGAAGAGGAAAACCACAGTTCTATTTTCCTGGCGTATACCAGACTTTTTTAAATAGATATATTTGTGTATGAACAGTCAGCGAGACACTCAAACTTTTTTTTTATGGAAAAAAGGCAAAAAAGTGGATAATACAGAGATTCGAACCGTGGAACTGCAAAACCATAGTTCTAGTTATCTGGCCGAAACCAGACTCTTTTAAACAGATATACTTGTGTCTGAACACTCACAGACACACTCAATTTTTTTTTTGGGGGGGGGGAATACAAAAAGGTTAATAAGTCGGACTGAGTCTCAGTCTGACTGAGGAAAAAAAAATAAAAAGAGGATTTAGATGAAAAAAAAAAGGATTTTTCCTGGCCCCTGAGACCTGGGGCTAAGTCTAGCAATTTGGGCAGCAGAAGCACACAGGACTGTAATGCAGTGTTTGTTGGTATAACCACTGCGTCTCTTATACAGCTTGCCTGCCTGATATCTAGGATGGATATTAGTCCTCAGAAGGACTGTTTGTTTGATTTGGCAGGCTTTAGAGACCCTACACTAAGTATTTCACAGTATAAATCTCTCCCTAGCTCAGCAGCACTTTCCCTACACTGTCTGATCCGGAGCGACTGTGTCCAAGATGGCGGCGCCCGGTTTTAAATACTCGAGGTGATGCTGTGCGGCCAGCCAATCACTGTAATGCCCACCACCAACATGGCTGCGGCATTACAGTGACTGGCTGGGAATCCCTGCATGTTCATTGGCTCTCTAAAGAGCGCCAAACATGTAGGGCGGAGACCTGAGCTCCTGCCCGAGTAACCCGAAAATGCTCGGTGCTTGCCGAACATCCCGAGTAGTGAGATGCTTGGGCGAGTACCGAGCAGTGTCGAGCATGCTCGCTCAAAACTAATAAAGACATGTAACTTGGCTTACAAGAACAAAACTACTTTCACAGTATACAACTATAATTCCAGAAAAGTTTGAACACTGTGTAAAATCTAAAGAAAACAAGAATGTGTTGATTTGGAAATCTCTTATAGCCATGTTTTACTTACTATAGACCATAGAATGTCAGACATATTTCTATTTCAGTAGTAAAAATTAACTCATTTAGAAAATGGGGGCAAAAACACATCTCAAAAAAGTTTTGGACAAGGTTATCAAAGTACTGGAAAAGTAAATGGTACTAATGAGAAACAGCTGACAGGTCAATTTTTAACTAATATGACTAAGTATAGAAAAAGAGCTTGTTAGAGAGGCAGAGTCTCTCAGTAGCAAAGATGGTCAGAGGTCCCCAATCTATGAACAACTTCATATAAAATTATGAAACAATATCAGAAAAAGTTCCTAAATGTAAAAGTTTAAAGAATTTGAATATCCCACCATCTATAGTTCATAAAATCATCCAAAGATTTAGAGATTCTGGAGAAATCCGTGTGCATAAGGGACAGGGCTAACGGTCAAGAGTTTGGGTGATGAACTGACCTCCTGCAGTCCAAACCTTTCACGAATAGAAAACATTTGGTGCATTATTAATCAAACAATCAGGCAAAAATCCCTGTGGAGCAGCGAGAATCCAATATCAGACAAGAATGGGACAACATTTTTTTCCAAAACTTCAGCAATTCTCTCCTCACTTCCCAGATGTTCACAGACTGTTGTAAAAAGAAGATGCTACACAATGGGACCAACATTTCTGAGATGTGTTGCTTCCACAAATTTCTTACTTTCTACGTTAATTTATTCAAATGGAGTGGAAAGATGTCCAACGTTCAACTTCTGATCTGTGATATATATTCTCCTGTGAATATTTGAAGATCATTGCATTATTGCATTTTTGCCTTTTTTTTTACTTTTTGAGAATTGTGGTTGTGCATGAAATCACCAAAAGCATTCTTATCTTGGTTGTCTGTAGTAAAAAGAAAAAAAACAAAACTTAAGCTTAAGAGACCCATTAAAAGCTGCTTGTTGATGGTGTTCAACAGTGCCGCCCACCGATGGTAGGAGATGGAGAACTCGTTATGTTACACTGCAGCTATCATTGGTGCGAAGCCTATGGGATTCCTTTCTTTCAACCTTAAAGGGAATCTGTCAGTAGGATCAACCCACCTAAGCCATCTACATGGACATGTAGGTAATGGAAAGTTGAATAAAATGATACCTTAATATTTGAGAACCAATGACTTATTCCAGAGAAATACACACTTTTCTTATTATTGTATGGTTTCAGCCAGACAGGTCGTGGTTAGGAGGTATGTGTCCCCAAGGTGCCAAGCTTTGGTGATGTAGAACTCAGAAAAGCAGTCTCCAGCACACATAGTGCTGAGAGGTGGTTAATGGGCCCGGATTATAGGGCCGGGTTCTGCAGTTGAAAGAGCTGGGTGGGATCAGCTGCTCACTTACCTCCAGTCCAGGTCTTGGAAGGCCTGATTTAAGACAGCTGCTCCTGTCTCAGTGTGCTGTGTGTGGTGCAAGGTGAGCAAGCCTTGCATGTGCCGTTCAGACTCTGCTGGAGGTAAAGAAAAGCACTTTTTTTTATACGCCTGAGTCCGTGCTGTATGGACTGGTTATTTTGGAGTTTTTGTTCAGCTATACCTTTTTGTGCAAGGAAGAGGCTGTTATGTTTTGTAAGTTTATGGACACTTAATAAACCACCAGTTTGTTTTTGAACCTGCGGACTGCATTCCTATGTGAACCTGCGTCTACCCAGAGCTGACTCCTCACAAGTTGGTGCTAGAAGTGCGGGCATGAATCTCAAGGGGCAGTGTGGCTTCTATAGGAAACCGTATATGTCCTGGGTGAAGGCCGCCAGCCAACAATGTTCATCCTGCGGCATGGAGGATCTGATAAACCAACTGGTGCAGGCAAATATGCATCAGCAGCAAGCTCAACAGGAGACCAACAAATTGTTGATACAGCAATTCCAGCTTCAACAGCAACAGATGCAGCAGCAGCGAGAGCAGCAGGAACAGATGACGCTCCAGGCGAAGGCCGTCTGCATCAGAGAAGCTACACCACCTCCAGGCCGAAGCGATGAGACCCATGTGTGGAAAACAGTGAGAGGGGCGTTGCAAAAGATGACTCCAGGGGATGACGTTGCTTGAGAGGGTGGCAGACCGTGAGACGCTACCACTGTAGCAGTGGGCGGAGGTTCTAGCTCCATATCTGACCGGGGAACCACAAAAGGCGTATTTTGATCAGACCCTACAGGATGCTAAGGAGTATAGCAAGATCAAGGCTGAGATCCTGGAGCGACTGGGCGTAACCCTGGAATTCAGGGCACAACGAGTCCACCTCTCGGACTTCCACAGGGACAAACCTCCTCGGTCACAAATGTTTGGTCTTTTGCACCTGGTACAGAAGTGGCTGAAGCTAGAGACTTGTTCCCCAGTCCAGATGGTCGAGAGAGGGGTCATAGATTGATTTATCCACTCACTGCCCAAGCCGATTCAGTCCTGGGTTACCCAGGAAATCCCCAAAATGGGCCTAATAGAGAGGTACCGGGTGGTAGAGGATTCCCTGGGTGGTCAAGCAGGAGTTACAGTGCATTGTGAAAGTATTTGGCCCCCTTGAACTTTTCTACCTTTTGCCACATTTCTGGCATCAAACATAAAGATATAAAATTCTAATTTTTGGGGGAAGAATTAACAACAAGTGGGACACAATCGTGAAGTGGAACAAAATTTATTGTATATTTTAAACTTTTTAAAAAAATTAAAAACTGAAAAGTGGGGCGTGCAATACTATTCGGCCACCTTGAAGTCAACGTGGAAGATGTTAAGTTGGCAGACACCTTGTCCTGCTCACAGAAACAGCAATGTCGGGAGCTGTTGCAGTGAAATAAAGACCTGTTTCAGGTCATAATGCATGAAGTACTCACAGAGCCTCATGTTCGTGTAAATGTAAAACCATATTGGATCCCAGAGGCCTTCAGAGAGGTGATCTCGAAAGAGGTGAAGCGGATGCTTAACCTGGGAGTCATTGAGGAGTCCAAGAGTGGCTGATCCAGTCCTATAGTCTTAGTGCCGAAACCAGAATCGTGGTTTTTCAGTGACTATAGGAAGCTGAATGAGGTCTAAAAGTTCAATGCTTACCCAATGCCTAGGGTAGATGAGCTTATCGAAAGGCTAGGACCCACTCAGGACATCACCACCCTGGACCTCACCAAAGGATATTGGCAAAGTCCCCTGTCCAAAGAGGCCAAGGAGAAGATGGCCCTCTCAACTCCAGACAGATGTTATCAATATATCAGGATGCTGTTTCGGTTGCAGGGATCAAAAGCCACCTTCCAGAGAGCCATGGACCGGATCTTAGCACAACCACAAAAAGTATGCAGCGGCCTACCTAGATGACATCATCATATTCAACCAATACTGGGAAAGTCATCTTGGCAAAAATCAAGCCATACTTGATGCTCTAAGGAAGGCGGGCTTAACCATCAACCCGAAGAAATGTGCTATGGGGATGGAGGAAGCCAAGTACCTGGGCTACGTGGTTGGTAGAGGGGAAATAAAACCACAAATAAATATGGCCGAGGCGATCCTGAACTGGCCACAGACCCTCACGAAGAAGCAGGTCAGGGCATTTCTAGGCATTGTTGGCTACTATCGAAGATTTGTCCCTAACTTTGCCCTGATAGCAACCCCGCTGATGGATCTTCTGAAAAGGACGAAGTCGGCTATGGCTAAGTGGTCCCAGAAGCTGAAACAGCCTTCCAGGAATTAAAACTGTCCCTCTGTAAACAGCCAGTTTTGGTGGCGCCCAACTTCTCCAAAGAGTTCATGGTCTAGACGGACACATTGGATGTCGGGCTGGGAGCAGTCTTGTCCTAGGGTATTAAGGGAGAGGAACACCCGATAATGCACCTCAGTGGGAAGCAGTCCACATGTGAAAAGAACTACTCTATAGTGGAAAAAGAATGTTTAGCCATCAAGTGGGCGTTAGACACTCTGAGGTATTACCTGTTAGGTAGAAGGTTCAGGTTACTGTCAGACTATGCCCCACTCAGGTGGATGCGAGAAAAGAAGTGGAACAATGCCCAAGTAACTAGGTGGTTCCTAGCCCTATAAGATTTTAGTTTCCAGGTAGAGCATAGGCCTGGGAAACAACATGAGAATGCTGATGCCCTATCAAGGGTCTATTGTATGGTGGCAGAAGGTGCCAAGCCCCCCTGCTTTGGGCAGAGGGAGGGGGTATGTAAGGTTGTAGCCGGACAGGTTGTGGATGGGAGGTATGTGTCCCCAAGGTGCCAAGCCTTGGTGATGTAGGACTCGGAAAAGCAGGCTCCAGCACACATAGTGCTGAGAGGTGGTTAATGGGCCGGGTTTTACGAGCAGCTAAAAGAGCTGGAGGGGATCAGCTGCTCACTTACCTCCAGTCCAGGTCTTGGAAGGCCTAATTTAAGACAGCTGCGCCTGTCTCAGTGTGCTGTGTGTGGTGCAGCTCCCCAGACGTGCTTAACACGTCACTCTCCGCAAGGAGAAATTTTACCCTTAGATACCGGTCTGACGCCTCTCATCCAGGTAACCCAGAACTCACATTTTGCACTGATGAGGGGCAGTACCCAGAAACACAGTGTCTGCAAATTGAATTTCTGGTATTGGCTTTTATCCTAAGTCATGTGATAAGGCTCGTTAAAGGGTCACTATTGACTTTTAGGATTGATACTTCCTGTAGGTGGCACTAGAGTTCTAGTCCTCTTCCTCTCTGAAGAGACATTCTTTGAAATTGCAACATGAAAGTTGAAAAACAATGTTTTATTGTTGTGTTACTTTGGACCACTAATTAGAAAATCCTGAGGATATAACTTTGGTACATTTCCATTTATTTCTGAAGATATTGTACAGTCTATGAAATAAATGAAGGGGTGCCAATAACGATCAGCAAGACTGTACACGTCTATGTAGACGGCTTAGGAGGGTTGATCCTACTGACTGATACCATTTAAGATCTCATGGGGGTTGAATGCAGTAGAAACACCAGAATGAGAATAGCTATGGACCAAGGATCTATTGAGATGGTAAAACCAAATAATAGTCAGAAATCAGAGCCAGAAACTAAAGCAGGACATGTCAAGCAAATGACAAAGTTAGAATTCAGGAAACCATATAATGGGCAATGTAGTATGGTGATATAGCAGAACACTTAATAGAGTGAACCTGCAATACTAGATACTGCCTATAGGCAAGAGTGGCACGGGAATAAAAGTAATACTAATACTAAAAAGGTTCTGGAAGACTGGGAATGGAAGCTCATGTTTACTTGAGATCATTGACAACTTTTGTCCATGGCACTTGATTAATAGATCTATTGTTATGTCTACACAGATTTCAGATGGAATTGGCCATGCCGACTTGTTGAGAGAAGATCTGATAAAAGGCGTCAATCATCCTGATGATTTGCTGCAGCAAAGATTACATGTTTCTGTCACCGTCATAACTGATTCAGGTAAGAGAGGAGGACGGTGCACCTGGTATTGGGCAAAATCTCTGATCTAGGGCTAAGGGGAAACGCAAGGGGGACTAGTATTAGAGGGAAGGAGAGGAGTGTCGAAGAGGGGAACAGGAGAGAACAGACTCCAGAGAGGGGGAAAAAGATGTGGAGGAAAGGAAAGAAAGAATATGTTGAAAAGAGAGACAAATACAGAAGAAGGGAGCAGATACAGACGAGAGGAGCAGATACAGAAGAGAGGAGCAGATACTGAAGACGAGCAGATATTGAAGAGGGAAAAAGAAAATGAGGGAGACAGATGAGAACAGATTTCGGAGACTGGAAAAGATATGGAAGAAAGGAGAATATAATGAAGAGGGATACTGATACAGAAAATAACAAATACAGAAGAGAAGAGCAGATACAGAAGGGAGGATCATATATAGAAGAAGGATCAGAAAGAGGAGAGAGAAGCAGATTTAGAAGAGGGGAGCAGATCACTGGGGGACACGGACAGAACAGGGCCCCTGTGCCAGAACAATATATGGGCCCTTTGCAGCCTAGGAGCTCCTAAAAATGCAAAATTGCACCTGCTTTGGAGGTAGAAATGGACCCCTTGCCTCTTGGGCCCCTGTGTGGTAGCACAGGTTGCACCTATGATATGTCTGCCCCTGAAGCAGATACAGAAGAGAGGAACAGATACAGAAGAGGGGAGCAGACACAGAAGAGAGGAGCAGACACAGAAGAGGGGAGTAGATACAGAAGAGAGGAGCAGATACAGAAGAAAGGAGCAAATACAGAAGAGGGGAGCAGATACGGAAGAGATGAGCAGATACAGAAGAGGGGAGCAGATACAGAAGAGAGGAGCAGATACAGAAGAGAGGAGCAGATACAGAAGAGGAGAGTAGATACAGAAGAGGGGAGCAGATACAGAAGAGAGGAACAGATACAGAAGAGAGGAGCAGATACAGAAGAGAGGAGCAGATACAGAAGAGGGGAGCAGATACAGAAGAGGAGAGTAGATACAGAAGAGAGGAGCAGATACAGAAGAGAGGAGCAGATACAGAAGAGGGGAGCAGATACAGAAGAGGGAGTAGATACAGAAGAGAGGAGCAGATACAGTAGAGAGGAGCAGATACAGTAGAGAGGAACAGATACAGTAGAGGGAAGCAGGTACAGAAGAGAGGAGCAGATGCAGAAGAGAGGAGCAAATACAGAAGAGGGGAGCAGATACGGAAGAGAGGAGCAGATACAGAAGTGGGGAGCAGATACAGAAGAGGGGAGTAGATACAGAAGAGGGGAGTAGATACTGAAGAGGGGAGCAGATGCAGAAGAGAGGAGCAAATACAGAAGAGGGGAGTAGATACAGAAGAGAGGAGCAGACACAGTAGAGAGGAGCAGATACAGTAGAGAGGAACAGATACAGTAGAGAGGAACAGATACAGAAGAGGGAAGCAGGTACAGAAGAGAGGAGCAGATGCAGAAGAGAGGAGCAAATACAGAAGAGGGGAGCAGATACGGAAGAGAGGAGCAGATACAGAAGTGGGGAGCAGATACAGAAGAGGGGAGTAGATACAGAAGAGGGGAGTAGATGCAGAAGAGAGGAGCAGATGCAGAAGAGAGGAGCAGATACAGAAGAGGGGAGCAGATACGGAAGAGAGGAGCAGATACAGAAGAGGGGAGCAGATACAGAAGAGAGGATCAGATACAGAAGAGGGGAGTAGATACAGAAGAGAGGAGCAGATGCAGGAGAGAGGAGCAGATACAGAAGAGGGGAGCAGATGCAGAAGAGGGGAGTAGATGCAGAAGAGGAGAGTGGATACAGAAGAGGGGAGCAGATACAGAAGAGGAAAAAAGATACAGAAGAGAGGAGCAGATACAGAAGTGGAGAGAAGATACAGAAGAGAGGAGCAGATACAGAAGAGGGGAGCAGATACAGAAGAGAGGATCAGATACAGAAGAGGGGAGTAGATACAGAAGAGAGGAGCAGATGCAGGAGAGAGGAGCAGATACAGAAGAGGGGAGCAGATGCAGAAGAGGGAAGTAGATGCAGAAGAGGAGAGTGGATACAGAAGAGGGGAGCAGATACAGAAGAGGAGAGAAGATACAGAAGAGAGGAGCAGATACAGAAGTGGAGAGAAGATACAGAAGAGAGGAGCAGATACAGAAGAGAGGAGCAGATACAGAAGAGGAGAGTAGATACAGAAGAGGGGAGCAGATACAGAAGAGGAGAGTAGATACAGAAGAGAGGAACAGATACAGAAGAGGGGAGCAGATACAGAAGAGAGGAGCAGATACAGAAGAGGAGAGTAGATACAGAAGAGAGGAGCAGATACAGAAGAGGGGAGTAGATACAGAAGAGGGGAGTAGATACAGAAGAGAGGAGCAGATACAGAAGAGAGGAACAGATACAGAAGAGGGAAGCAGGTACAGAAGAGAGGAGCAGATGCAGAAGAGAGGAGCAAATACAGAAGAGGGGAGCAGATACGGAAGAGAGGAGCAGATACAGAAGAGGGGAGTAGATACAGAAGAGGGGAGTAGATACAGTAGAGGGGAGGAGATACAGAAGAGAGGAGCAGATGCAGAAGAGAGGAGCAGATACAGAAGAGGGGAGCAGATACAGAAGAGAGGATCAGATACAGAAGAGGGGAGTAGATACAGAAGAGAGGAGCAGATGCAGGAGAGAGGAGCAGATACAGAAGAGGGGAGCAGATGCAGAAGAGGGGAGTAGATGCAGAAGAGGAGAGTAGATACAGAAGAGGGGAGCAGATACAGAAGAGGAGAGAAGATACAGAAGAGAGGAGCAGATACAGAAGAGAGGAGCAGATACAGAAGAGGAGAGTAGATACAGAAGAGGGGAGCAGATACAGAAGAGGAGAGTAGATACTGAAGAGAGGAACGGATACAGAAGAGGGGAGCAGATACAGAAGAGAGAAGCAGATACAAAAGAGGGGAGCAGATACAGAAGAGGAGAGTAGATACAGAAGAGTGGAGCAGATACAGAAGAGAGGAGCAGATACAGAAGAGGGGAGCAGATACAGAAGAGGGGAGGAGATACAGAAGAGGGGAGTAGATACAGAAGAGAGGAGCAGATACAGAAGAGAGGAACAGATACAGAAGAGGGAAGCAGGTACAGAAGAGAGGAGCAGATGCAGAAGAGAGGAGAAAATACAGAAGAGGGGAGCAGGTACGGAAGAGAGGAGCAGATACAGAAGAGGGGAGTAGATACAGAAGAGGGGAGTAGATACAGTAGAGGGGAGTAGATACAGAAGAGAGGAGCAGATGCAGAAGAGAGGAGCAGATACAGAAGAGGGGAGCAGATACAGAAGAGAGGATCAGATACAGAAGAGGGGAGTAGATACAGAAGAGAGGAGCAGATGCAGAAGATAGGAGCAGATACAGAAGAGGGGAGCAGATGCAGAAGAGGGGAGTAGATACAGAAGAGGAGAGTAGATACAGAAGAGGGGAGTAGATACAGAAGTGGGGAGCAGACACAGAAGAGAGGAGCTGACACAGAAGAGGGGAGCAGATACAGAAGAGAGGAGCAGATTGAGAAGAGGGGAGCAGATACAGAAGAGGGGAGCAGATACAGAAGAGGGGAGCAGATACAGAAGAGGAGAGTAGAAACAGAAGAGGGGAGTAGATACAGAAGAGAGGAACAGATACAGAAGAGGGAAGCAGGTACAGAAGAGAGGAGAAGATGCAGAAGAGAGGAGCAAATACAGGAGAGGGAAGCAGATACGGAAGAAAGGAGCAGATACAGAAGAGGAGAGCAGATACCGAAGAGGGGAGCAGATACAGAAGAGGGGAGCAGATACAGAAGAGAGGAGCAGATACAGAAGAGAGGATCAGATACAGAAGAGAGGAACAGATTCAGAATAGAGGCGCATGTACAGAAGAGAGGAGCAGATTTGAGAGCAAAGCAGATACTGAAGAGGGGAGCAGATACTGAAGAGGGGAACATATAGAAGAGAGGAGAAGATAAAGAGGAGGGAAATATAAAATCTTAATGCAAAAACAACAGAAGATAGGATTAAACAGATTTAGAATAGGTAGCAAATAAAGGAGAGGGGAGAAGATTAAGGAAAAGTAAACGCATGTAGAATAGGGGAGCAGATACAGAAGAGAGGTGCAGATATTGAGGAGAGAGGATGATACAGACAAGTTTTACATATTGAAGGAGAGAACAGCTATAGAGGAGGGCAGCAGATACAAGAGGTAGGCAGATGTGCCAGAGGGGAACACATACAGAAGAGAGGAGCAGATGCTGAAGAGAGGAGCAGGTATAGAATTGATGAAGAGATGAAAAGATCACAAATACTGCAGAAGAAAGGAGCAGATATAAAAGAAAAGATACACAAGAAAGGAAAGATATGGATTATATATATATGGATTAACAATACATGCTCAATCATCACTAATGGTGGAGGAGAACAGGTATAGAGAAGAGTAGCAGATATACAAGTGGGGAGCAACTACAGAAGAGGAGAACAGAAACTGAAGAAGGGAGCAACATAAAAGAAAGGAGCAGATATAAAAGAACAGTTAAAGGAGAAAGGAGGAGATGCAGTCCTGCTCAATGTTATTGGCACCCATGAAATTTAAGTACCGTATTTTTCAGACTATAAGACGCACCCCAAATTTTGGGGTGTAAAATAGGAAAAAAAAATTTTTTAGAAGATGGGGTCCATTTTATAGTCTGGTTAGGTATCTTACCTGGGGGGTGGTGGAGCAGGATCACAAGTCCCTCCGTTCCCTGCCTCAGGAACCCGGCGGCAGCAGAAGAGGTGAGATGCCGGTGTCTAGTTGGGGCCTGTGGACTGGCCTGTGGCCTGTGGACTGGGGCCTGGCCAGTGGACTGGGGCCTGGCCTGGCTTGGCCTGTGGACAGGGGCCGGACCTGGCCTGTGGACTGGGGCCGGGCCTGGCCTGTGGACTGGGGCCGGGCCTGGCCTGTGGACTGGGCCCTGGCCTGACCTGTGGACTGTGGCCTGGCCTGGCCTGTGGACTGGGGCCCGGCCTGTGGACTAGGGCCTGACCTGTGGACTGGGACCTGGCCTGGACTGTGGACTGGGGCCTGGTCTGGCCTGTGGACTGGGGCCTGGCCTGACCTGTGGACTGGGGCCTGGCCTGGCCTGTGGACTGCGGCCTGGCCTGGCCTGTGTACTGGCGCCTGGGGCCTGTACCTCTGCTGGTGTCCGGCGGTGAGGCAGAGGAGCCGGGGCCTCTGCCGGGCTGTGAGTGGCGTCCAGTGGTGAGGCAGAGCAGTGTGCGCGGTTTCCGGCGTCCCGAGGCTATGATCTGCAGGAAAATGGCCGCTGGAGCTCCGGGTCGGCACATGCGCCGGCTCCGGCGGCCATTTTCCCATGGATTACGGCCTTGGGAGGATGGCCGCGGCCACCGGAAGCCGCACACGCTGCTCTGCCACACCGCCGGACACGGCTCACAGCCCGGCAGAGGCCCCGGCTCCTCTGCCTCACCGCCAGACGCCACTCATAGCCCGGCAGAGGCCCCGGCTCCTCTGCCTCACCGCCGGATGCCACTCACAGCCCGGCAGAGGCCCCGGCTCCTCTGCTTCACCGCCGGACACCAGCAGAGGTACAGGCCCCGGCTCCAGCCGCATCTCACCTCTGCCGCCGCCGGAGGACCCTGCGATCCCCGCTCCACCACCACCGGTAAAGTACCGTTCGGCCCATAAGATGCACCCCCACTTTCCTTCCAAATTTTGGGAAAAAAAATGCGTCTTATGGTCCAAAAAATACGGTACATGATGTAGAATATCTCCTGAAAATAATGAATCAAGTGAAACAGTTTTTTGTATAGAGCACTGATGTTAAATACAAAAGAGCAAATGATAAACCATAATTTAAAACAAAAAACAATGGAAGGAAAAATAGAAAAACGTAAAGCTTGTTGTGTCACTGTTATTGGCACCTTTGCATTAATTTAGTATGGAAGCACATTTTAACTCTCCAGTGGTAAATCACAAAAGAGATTCATCTGTGATTAATTTTCAGTGCCCATGCGACATGAATTAACCAATGAATGATGACTTCAAGGTTTTAAAAAGCTACATGGTCGGACCTGTTCCTTTGTCACAATGGTAAAGACAAAGGAGCTGTCTGAGGACATCAGAAATGCTATTATTAGCAAACACAAGACTTTCAAGGGTATAAGGCCATCTCCAAAGACCTTGGAATCTCAGTTTCAACAGTGAGCAATGTTATTAAGAAATTTGCCAAGCATGGAACTGTCAAGAACCTCCCAGGATGTGGGGGAAAGAGGAAAACTGACAAGAGATGTCTTCGAAGGTTGGTGCGAATGGTGGAAAAAACATGACATCAAACATCCAAAGGCCTGAATGCCAACCTGGAACAGTCTGAGGTCATGGTTTCAACAAGTACCGTATGCCACACATTAAACCAAGCAGAGCTTTATGAGCGAAGGCCAAGGAAGAAACCATTGCTGGAGAAAAGAGCTATAAAAGAATGACTGATGTTTGCCAAAGAGTACCTTGACCAAAATCCTTCTCAGAAAATGTTCTGTGGATTGATGAAACAAAAATAGAGCATTTTGGCAATGTAAAGCAACAGTTTGTTTACAGACGGCGCAATGAAGGTTATAAGGAAAAGAGCACCTTACCAACAGTTAAGCATGGTGGAGGATCCATAATGCTGTGGGGTTGCTTTGCTGCGTCTGGTACTGTAGGCCTTGACTGTATCACAGGAATCATGAAGTCAGAGAATTATCAAGAGATTTTAGAGTAAAATGTCCTACCCAGTGTAAGAAAACATGGTTTGAGTCGAAGTTCATGGGTCCTCCAGCAAGACAAGATGACTAGAGATGAGCGAATGTTTCAATATTGGATTCGGATTACGATCGCCGAATTTGCAATATTTGACAATTAATTTGTCGAATATTCGTTGAACATTACCGAATGCCATAGGATTCAATGGGGGGCAAAAAAAATGCATATACAACACCTTAAAACGGGCCCAAAAGCTTCCAAAACACATCAAAATAGGGGTAGACACCTGGAAAGTGCCGTCAATTGACCCAGAGTATAAGTACTTTAATTATTATCGTTATTACAGCGATATTTATTCCGTGGTGCTTTACATGTGAAAAGGCGTCACCATCGGTGACTCACCGACTGGTACAAGAGGAGAGAGGACCCTGCCCGCGAGGGCCCACAAACAATCTACAAGTGATGGGTGAGGATACAGTAGGTCAGGGTACAGCAAGTCATGCAGCGGTATGCTGTAGAGAGGGTTAGCACAGATTGTACGCTTGTCACAAGAAGTGGATCTTCAGCTTCCTTTTCAAGGTTTCCATGGTAGGCGACAGTCTGATGTGTTGGGGAACCGGATTACACAGTAGGTGAGATGCACGAGACAAATCTGCTGAGAGCCTCAATCACCGTAAGCTTCTAGGAGCTCACAACTGAGCAGATTAACCCCTGCACCGATTAATATGAAGGCAAAAGGCTTCTAATGATTACAGGTGTGGGAGGAATCAGACGCTGCAGTCTTCTGGCTCCTCTTTGTCATGGTAAACCCTTGACACTTTGCAAGCTTCAACACCATGTTCACAAGGTAGAAAGCAGCGGTGGTCGGTCTCCTAGACAACGAGCTAACTGCTTTATGATGGTAGAGGCCACCATCTCCTTAGCTTGCTGCTGGTACTTTTCTGTGGGATTGAACTAGTCTCTTACCAGCCTGGAATATTTCCAGTGAATTATGGCACGACGCCATGGTATTTACAGTGTACCCAGTACCAGAAACGAAGCCAACCACAATTTCCTTCTCAGGAGTTTTATTTCGTACACTGAGTGGCTACCCAAATGTTAGTTTCGCACAAAGGAGCTGATGAGATTGTCAGAGTAACACATGTTGATTGTGCATGTGAAGGTTCATGCATGTAGTATTCAAATTATTGCACCCTTGCCATCCCTGCAAGCTGCAGACCCACGACCGCTGCTTGCCATAGCCACAGTTGTGGCTAAGGATACAGTGCTTGTTGCGGTTGCATCACTCCGTGTGTGTGCCATAGGACGCAACATAACCCCCTCACCTTCCTCCTCATCCACCTCCTCACATGAGCTCCTCAACTGCGTGCCTCTAGGTTCACACCAAGTGGGATTTATAACCCCATCATCATCCAATGTGTTATCCCATATCTGACCCTGAGAGTTACCCTCCTCCTCTTCTTGCTATGACAGCACAGTACAGTCGAGGGTCAGGAAGCTGCTCAGACTCAACCATTTTTTTCCCCTGTATGGAGAACAATATCTGCCACAAAGAATTTTAAGCAGAGATGTAGTCTGCTTTTTATACCAATTTTGAGCTTATCAAGTCTGTGTAGCCCTGTACGGAGAACAATAACTGCCCCAAAGAATTTTAAGCTGAGATGTAGTCTGCTTTATATACCAATTTTGAGTTTATCAAGTCTGTGTTCCCCAGTGTGGAGAAAAATATCTGCCCCAAAGAATTTTAAGCTGAGATGTAGTCTGCTTAAGTTTGGAGATCGGATTTCGAACATATTCGCTCATCACTAACAATGACGCAAAGCACACATCCAGTACACAGGAATTCTTGAAAAAGATAAAATGGACTGTTTTAAAATGGCCAGCAATGAGTCCTGACTAGTGTTGAGCCACCCCCGTAGTGTTCGAGTTCGGTTCGGTTCGTCGAACACCCGTGTGTTCGCCGAACTGTTCGTCGAACTGTTCGTCGAACACCTTCGAACACCGTTAAAACCAATGGCAGGCAAACAAAAACACATAGAAACACATAGAAAACACCTTCAAAGGTGTCCAAAAGCTGACAAACTGCTCAGAAGACACAACTAACACATGGAAAAGTGACAAGTACATATAGTCATGCGAAAAGAAAAGAGGTGGAGGAGTAAAAGGAGGGGGAGACACAGATATAGGCATGTCATGCCCTTCTAAAATCCAAAAAGTGAGAAGCCGAGACGGCCAGTCCGCTCCTGCCCGTGCCACCTCCGTGTCGCCGGGTTTGTGCCAGAGCCGCGGTGAACCCTGACGGCCAGCCCCCCTCTCCCAATACTGGTGCCTGTCCGCTGGTGGGTCGAGAGAGCCCCCCTGTGGTGGAGGCAGCTCTAAGCTTTTTAATTTAAATTGTCCCTCTAATTTGAATGAATATGTAGCACCCTGAGGATTCGGCTGCTACAGGGGTATTGCACCTCAACCCAGAGGTGTGATATTCCACTCCCGGGTAAGGATGGAGTGTGGACCTGAGCTCGGTAGGCTGCATGCACTACACACATCCCATTTCCGAGGAGCAGACCGACGGTACTCCCACTTAGAAATGTGCAGGTACGACCGAGTCTGTTCCTGGCTGGAGTGGGAGGGGGGTGGTACATCCCAGTAGTGTAGGGGCAGATAGGGGGAGCAGCCTGGGTAAAGATAGGAGCTCATTGGGTGCTGGTCACCTGAGCTCACACATAGAGGGTGTATATAAGGTGGGCACCATCAAAGAACAGGGTCAGTCAGCCACAGTCAGTCAGTCTGTCAGCCTTTGCAGAGGAGTCACAGGAAGAGGAGCAGAGCAGATCCAGAGAGAGAGAGAGGAGAAAGAAGGAAAGACCCAGAGGGGGAAGCAGAAGAGAGGACTCTAAGACCCCAAATCCAATCCACGGGTGAAGAGTCGGCATCAGGGTACCGGAACCCAAGCTGGTGGGGGCAAAAACACACCCCAGCCAGAGACCGGAGGCCGTGGGCAGCGTCTGCCACGGCCACCCACCACATCCACCACGAAGGCATACCACGTGGAGGGTCAGGGAACCCAAGGCCAAGGGTCTCCCAACAGAAGGCCCGAGGGAGCTGGACCTGGGTGGATCACTAGTGGGGACGGCCAGAGAAAGGACAGAAGGAGAGCTCAGGGTCACGCTCCGGACTCGCTTGGGGGTTGGCTGGATCCAGGACCTGGTGGACGCAGCACGGCTCGGGAGGTCACTTGAAGCTGGAGTGACCGGAACATCAGCAGTGAGTAAATACCCTAAACTGCACAACCCGACTCTGTCTTCATTTAACATCTATGCTGCACCACCACAACCCCCATCCTCTGCACCTGACCCCCTGAGGCTATACCCCACCCGTTGGGGGTTATACTATCAAAAGCTGCACCAACACCATCAGCCTCAGCGGACCCTGCTGCAGCGGCGGCCGTAGTGACCGCAATACAACGGGTGGCGTAGTCGACATTAAGAACTTAATAACATCTGTAGGACTGCCACATACAACTGAGTTTGACACCCTGGGCACGGACCGGGTCACAGCCACTCGGAAGACTACAACTCCCATCTGATCCGGCTCCGGATATTCCCCCTAAAGAATATGGCCCAGGGGGCGCGTCAACTTTGGCGTAGTCGGCAGGATTACGTGCCCGCAACACCCGGGTACTGCGTGCCTGAAGAAAAGAACGAATTTACCTCAAAAAGAAGTCTCCTGTCGGTTCCGGAGGGTCCATGCCATCGGACTCCATCACAGGTCGATTCCCGCCGGTTGTCCGCCATTAACAGCTTTTTCCCGCCATCTGCAGAGTTTCCCGCCACTGGGAAGCGATTCCCGCCATTTCCAAAGGTTTCCCGCCTTGGAAGAGCGGACGCCATTATGGGCGTGCCAGAGGGTGGCGAGAGGCCACCTCCCATCGTGGGCCAGGACCGAAAATGGCGCCAAAAGTGGAAACCGCCCCCACCAACAGAGACTGTGATGCTAGAGGTGTCTGTCAGCGTGAAAGAACAGCCCCTGGAGCTGACAGTCACCAAGTGGCCCCGGGACCGCCCTCGAAGGGGGAGGAGACGAAAGGAGAGAGCAAAGATGGGTGTCGCTTGGAGCAGTCTAGAGCGAGCGCACCCGGAGGCAAGAAGCCTGGAGAAGAGTATCGGAGGAGCTTACCCGGAGATGGCGAGAAAGCAGAGCAGCACCGGCCCGTTGGCCAGGAGCCTGCTAGAAACAGAGGAGGGAGAGCAGAGCAGCACCGGCCCGCTGGCCAGGAGCCTGCTGGAAACAACTGTAGAAGAGCAGAGCAGCACCGACCCGTTGGTCAGGAGCCTGCTGGAAACAACGACCCCACTAGGCCTAGTGGAGGTCCTAGCACAGCTCCCCCGAGACCGGGAGTGTGCGCAGACCGCTCTGGAGGGCCTCGCAAGGAGGATGGCCCGGGTGCAGCGAGAGACGTTGGCGGAGTGGAGCCGTGAGATGGCCCAGCAGACCGAGACCTGTCAGCGGAGCACGCCACCCGAGACGAGGAGACCGACCGCCTCTGAGGATGGCGCGGGGGGACTGAAGGCCGGAGACGGCGCCGAGAAGGGAGCCGAACGAGTGGAGGCAGGTAAAGGGGACGTCTATACCCCAAACCGGGAAACCGCGAACCTGCCCCAGCTCCCCGTCGCAGAGCCCGAAGTCTATCCTGCCGTGCCCGTCGCTACAACGTCACCGCCGCAGACTAGGCCTCAAACGGGAGCCGCGACCCCTGTGACGTCACACGCCTCGACCCCGAGCGTGACCAAGCAGGAAGTACCACCAGCCTGGTCGCAAGGCCTAGTACCCCCGGGCGCCGCAATACCAACAGCGCCCCCTACCTCCGCGGAGCCCCCGGCCTGGTCGCAGGGCCAAGTAGCCCAGGGCGCCGCCGTCCTTACGGTGCCCTTTACCTTCCAGATACCCCAGGCCTGGCCGCAAGGCCCGGGCAACCCGGGCGCTAACACCACCGCGCCCATAAGACCTAAAGTGCCGCATCTGGGAGAGGACCTGTACGCCCAGCATACGTGCCCGGATGGGCAGCCATTTATATGGCCACCGGAGTTCCACCATCCCCGACTCCGGAGAGAGAGACCCCTGGATGAACCCCTGATCCCGGCTCCAAAGCCCGTAAAGAGGATCTCTCCCCCGCTAGCAGAAGCGCAGTTCGAGTGGGACCCCACCGGAGAAGATCTCATGGGGTTCACTCAAGAGACTCGGGCAGCTGCAGCGGAGCGTGCTGAGTGCTGCCGCCAACAGCTCGAGGACTTTGAGAGGGAGCGGAGAGAGAGGCGGGTCCGGGAACAGCAAGCTCAAGTAAGGAGCGCGGAGCAGAAGAGCCGGGCCAGGAGAGACCCCCGTGCAGCGCATAGTCCCCGCACCACCGGGACTGTGATAAAGTTTAATATGCAGCATGGGTGGGGCTTCATCCGAGACCACCGCACCCTAGGCGACGTCTTCGTGACGAGGAGAGACGTTGAGTCCCACCTACCGGAGGGACACAGAGGTCGTGACCTTTATATCGGAGACGAGGTCACCTTCACCCGGCACAAGTGTGCCAAAGGACCCTACGCCCTCCATGTGCATCGTCTGACGGAGGAAGAGCTGCGGTGTGAGGAGGAAGAACAAGAGGACCCGGACGGGTCTGAAACTAGAGCCAAAGGTAACAATAAAGAATGAGCAGGAGGACGCCGTCGTTAAGTACAGCGAAGCAGGAGCTGTATATAGTTGCCCGTCGGGGCACCATAAACTGAAACTGTTGCTGTTGCTAAAAATAGTCCCCGTTGGGACCAGCATCTGTGAACTGTTTACCCGTATTTCCCTCAATCCCACTGACCGAGGACTGAGAACGGTCATTCCTCCCCAATACCTGGCCGAGGACTGAGAGCGGCCACTACCCCTGTATATAGTTGCGCGTCCTAAAGCGCCCCCTACCGGTTTTATAGGAAAACCATTTTTCTAAGAGACTGTCGCACTTTTCCCGGACACACGTTGCACAGTGTCCGGAGGAGGAACCAGAAAAAGAAGAGAGAATGTTTTTTTATGAAAAGTTTTATATGATGTTTTATTATGTTTATGTTTATGAAAAAAAAATGTATGTTTGTGGATGTTTTGTCTTACAGCCCGAGGACGTGCTGTGATTTACCAGGGGGGAATGTAGCACCCTGAGGATTCGGCTGCTACAGGGGTATTGCACCTCAACCCAGAGGTGTGATATTCCACTCCCGGGTAAGGATGGAGTGTGGACCTGAGCTCGGTAGGCTGCATGCACTACACACATCCCATTTCCGAGGAGCAGACCGACGGTACTCCCACTTAGAAATGTGCAGGTACGACCGAGTCTGTTCCTGGCTGGAGTGGGAGGGGGGTGGTACATCCCAGTAGTGTAGGGGCAGATAGGGGGAGCAGCCTGGGTAAAGATAGGAGCTCATTGGGTGCTGGTCACCTGAGCTCACACATAGAGGGTGTATATAAGGTGGGCACCATCAAAGAACAGGGTCAGTCAGCCACAGTCAGTCAGTCTGTCAGCCTTTGCAGAGGAGTCACAGGAAGAGGAGCAGAGCAGATCCAGAGAGAGAGAGAGGAGAAAGAAGGAAAGACCCAGAGGGGGAAGCAGAAGAGAGGACTCTAAGACCCCAAATCCAATCCACGGGTGAAGAGTCGGCATCAGGGTACCGGAACCCAAGCTGGTGGGGGCAAAAACACACCCCAGCCAGAGACCGGAGGCCGTGGGCAGCGTCTGCCACGGCCACCCACCACATCCACCACGAAGGCATACCACGTGGAGGGTCAGGGAACCCAAGGCCAAGGGTCTCCCAACAGAAGGCCCGAGGGAGCTGGACCTGGGTGGATCACTAGTGGGGACGGCCAGAGAAAGGACAGAAGGAGAGCTCAGGGTCACGCTCCGGACTCGCTTGGGGGTTGGCTGGATCCAGGACCTGGTGGACGCAGCACGGCTCGGGAGGTCACTTGAAGCTGGAGTGACCGGAACATCAGCAGTGAGTAAATACCCTAAACTGCACAACCCGACTCTGTCTTCATTTAACATCTATGCTGCACCACCACAACCCCCATCCTCTGCACCTGACCCCCTGAGGCTATACCCCACCCGTTGGGGGTTATACTATCAAAAGCTGCACCAACACCATCAGCCTCAGCGGACCCTGCTGCAGCGGCGGCCGTAGTGACCGCAATACAACGGGTGGCGTAGTCGACATTAAGAACTTAATAACATCTGTAGGACTGCCACATACAACTGAGTTTGACACCCTGGGCACGGACCGGGTCACAGCCACTCGGAAGACTACAACTCCCATCTGATCCGGCTCCGGATATTCCCCCTAAAGAATATGGCCCAGGGGGCGCGTCAAATACACTTTAAATCCATTTACAAGGATCTATTGGAGGGCAAGTCTCATGCCAGCAGCCGCGTAATTCCAGCTCCAGTAGCGTCCACTAAAGCTGCTGCAGTTAAAAAGGTTTTATAAGGATCGAGCTCGACTGTCCACCGCAAGGCATCCTAGTGCCAGTCCCAGCCCCTATGCCTTGGGGTGCCTCCTGATGCTCTTCACTAAGTATCCCGTGGTCCCGAAGCATTTCCTTTGAAAAAATTAAGTGTCCAAACTACAGGTGGTGTAGCTTGCTTAACAGCCGGGATAATCCGCTGACTAGCAGACACTGCTACTAGGCACAAAGTATTTCCTGGGCTAGATGCAGTTAAAAATTTGTAAGTAGATACTCTCGTTGGATGCTGAGAAAGCATTCCATAGAGTCTCCTGGCACGCCATATATGATTCTCTTAAAAAGCTTGGGGTAGGGGTCTAGGGGACCCTTTTATAGCGAAAATCACGGCCCTGTATCACAATACGTCACCTAGGCTGAAGATAAATGGAACTGTAGCACCGACGGCTCGGTTGCTACAGACGTATTGCACCTCACCCAGAGGTGTGATATCTCACTCTCAGATAAGGATGGAGTGTGGATCAGGACCCGACACCTGCATGCATTACACCACATTGCCGTGGGGCAGGGCGACCAATATGCCCCTGAGATGGGCACGACAGTCCCTGTCCCTGGCTGGAGTGGGGGGAGGGAACACTGAGGAAGGGGAACCCTGCAGTGCAGGAGCAGGGAGGAAGCAGTTCCTGGGTGCATTGAGAAGGGAGTATAAAAGGTGGGCACCATCTTAGTTCAGTGCAGAGAAGTCTGAGCAGAAGTGGCAGGGAGCAGGGGCTCTGCATGAGCTCTGCTCCGGAGGCGGGCCTAGTAACAGAGGCCCAGGCCTGCAAGAGGGAGAAGGAAGGAAGAGGAGCGGAGAAGGCTCCAGGAACGAGGAATGAAGGGATCCCAGGGGTGCGGACGGGCGAGTCGCCACCGCACGCCCGAATCCACCTGCGTGGAGGGGTCAGGCCAAAGGGGGAGACCGGTCCCCGAACTAGTGGAGGCAGGAAACGACCCTCAGCTAGAAACCGGAGGCTCTGACATTTTATGTGGCGCAGCCCCTTGCTCCACCCGCTAGGAAGGCACCACATAGGGTCAGGGAAACTGGCGCCAAGTTTACCAAGAGGAAGCCCGAGGCAGCCGGACAGAAGTGTTGGTAAGAAAGGCCAGACAAAAGACACACAAAGGGGGTCCTGTGAAGCGCTCCAAAGTTATCTGGGAGTTGTCTGAGCCCCTCACCTGGTGAGCACAGTACGACGTGGGCAGCCGTTACCTGCAGACGTGGTCTGGATAATAAGAACTGTGAGTAAAGGCCCTGAACTGCATCACTGACTCCGTGTCGTTACTGCTGCTGCCCTGCACCATCACCCCCATCCTCCGCATACACTGCCCTGAGGCTATACTCCTCCCGTGGGGAGTTATGCTACGCTCTGCTGCACCCACAACACCAGCCTTAGCGGTCTGCCCTGTAGCGGCGGTTCACTCTGACAGCAATCCACGGGTGGCGTAGTCGGACATTTAAACATCAAAACCACATAAATAGTTCCGCCACTGGTTTGACCGCCCTGAGCCACGGAACCGGATCGCCGCCACGAAGACTACAACCACCAGCATCCACCAAAAAGGGTCCGGCTCCGGGTGTCCCAAGGCCCAGGGGGTGCGTCAGAACATTTTCATCACCTTTCACAATCACCAATGGGACAAGGCAGGGATGTCCTCTGTCCCCTCTCTTATACATCCTAGTGACGGAGCACCTGCTCTCATCAATTCGCCATAACCCCAATATTAGGTGGATTGAGGTGGGAGGCACCGAGTACAAGTGCTCTCTATTTGCTGATGATGTCCTAGTATATATCACTCAATCACATATATCCATCCCTGCTGTTATGGCTGAAATAGATCACTTTGTTACATGGTAAAATTTTAAAATCAATGCAGCGAAGTCTGAGGCCCTCGATGTCTCCCTCCCTAAATCCATATAGGATTCCATCCAGTCCAACTTTCCCTTTGCCTGGCCCTCACAGGGTATCAAATACTTAGGAATTCCTATTCATAGAGACCTCTCCCGTCTATGTTATCTTAATTTTGGGCCCTTTATTGAACAATTCCATACAGACCACGGTTGGCAAGTTAGAACTGTAAGATTCACTACGTGAACCACTGGTGTTTTGTGGAAAAGCACATGTACACCGCGTTCCAAATTATTATGCAAAAAGTGTTTAGGAGTGATAAGGGAAGAATTTGTTTGTTTGTCAGTTAAACTCATTGATGGTGATGTGTGTCAGGGCTCTTTATATCACTGTAAGCAATTGCAGACACCTGTGCTAATTAGTTTGGCAGGTGTGTCCAATGAAAGGCAAGAGTACTTAAGAAGGCTCTCTCACATTATTAAGCAGCCTACATTTTCTGCCAAAATGGGAAAGAAAAAGGATGTGTCGGCTGCTGAGAAGCAACAAATTGTGGAGTGTTTAGGTCAAGGCATGACTACAATCAACATTGTGCGATGATCAGGATGAAGTGTCTTGGCAATCAAGAAGTATGTAGCTGATTCACAGTACACACGTGTGCGTGCTGATAAGGGCAAATTGAGGACTCTTTCCTACAGGCAATTACGTCAGGTTGAAAGAGCAGCGGCAAAAAAGCCTTGTCATAGCAGCAGACAAGTTTTTGAAGCTGCTTGTGCCTCCAACGTCCCACGAACAACAAGATGCAGGGTCCTTCAGAGGTTTGCAGCTGTGCATACGCCATCCTGTCGACCTCCTCTATCCACTTCACACAAGCAGAAATGGCTCCAGTGGGCCAAACATTACATGAAGACTGATTTCAAAACTGTTTTGTTCACGGATGAGTGCCGTGCAGCGCTCGATGGTCCAGATGAATGGAGTGGAGGATGGCTGGTTGATGGACACCCCACGCAAACACGGCTACAGCGCCAACAAGGAGGAGGTGGAGTAATGTTTTGGGCTGGAATCATGGGGAGAGAGATTGTCGGCCCCTTTAGGATCCCTGAAGGCGCTAAAGATGAACTCCATAATGTATGTGGATTTTCTCAAACAGCACTTCCTGCCATGGTTCAAGAAGAAGAACCGTGTATTTCACAGCAAGATCATTTTTCTGCATGATAATGCACCATCTCATGCTGCACATAAAACATCTGCATCTCTGGCTGATATGGGCATAAAAGAGGACAAACTTATGGTGTGACCCCCATGCTCCCCTGACCTCTACCCCATTCAGAACCTTTGGAGCATCATTAAAAGGAGTGTCTATGATGGCGGGAGGCAGTTCACATCTAAGCAACAGCTCTGGGAGGGTATTCTGTCCTCATGCAAAACAATTGAAGCAGAAACCATCCAAAACCTGACAAATTCAATGGACGAGAGAGTTCAGAAGCTGCTTTCGAACAAGGGGTCCTATGTGAAAATGTAACATCACCTAGAATAAAGTTTTGAGTTGAAAACTGTTTGATTTCAGTTTCTAACAACCTGCTAATGCTTATAATTTCAAAAATGACCATTTTTTTGGTCTTTATTAAAATGAAAAGGTTGATCGAAAAGTTTGGGGGATCTAAGAGTGTGGCAACCCAGTAGTCATGATTACTTCGAATTCTGACAATATGAGGGTCATGCTGCAGGTAGTGCAGCAAGAAGGCACTTATGTGTCTTGCGCATCTCGGAGCCCCAAAATTATTTTCCGGGCTAGATGCAGCTAAAAATTATTTTTAATTTTAAATCTGGTGAAGCTTATTATAGATGGCCTAATAGGATCAGTGCTGCACACTGCTACAAAGCCCAAATTATTTTCCAGTCAAGATACAGATAAACATGATTAGTAATTTGAAAGCTTAAAACGGTTGGTAGGGTGATTTTAACCAATCATCAAGCTTTTACTCTCCCCAGGATGACACAGGGGTAGAAAAGTCGTTTCGGATCCATGATTTGTTCATCTTTATGAACGTGAGTCTGTCTACATTATCAGTGGAGAGCCGCGTGCGCTTATCTGTCAGCACACCACCAGCAGCGCTGAACACACGTTCAGACAGAACGCTGGCTGCGGGGCATGACAAGATCTCCAAGGCGTAAGTGGCTAGCTCCGGCCATTTATCCAGATTGGAAGCCCAAAAAGAGCAAGGGTCCAGTGACACAGTCGTGGCTTCAATGTTTACTTGGAGATACTCCTGTACCATCGTCTCTAGGCGTTGACTATGTGTCAGACTTCTTGTCTCCTGTGGCCTTGCAAAGGATGGGCTAAAAAAGTGGTGAAATGATTCCGCAAAATTGATGTTACCAGCAGATACTGTGGTTCTGTTACGGTTTGAGTGCTGAACACTTGACGGTCCCACGGTTGGCAAGTTGGAACTGTGAGATTCACTACGTGCACCACTGGTATTTTGTGGAAAAGCACATGTAAGATTCTGCAACAGTCTCTGCTGATACTCCTGCATGCGTGCATCCCTTTCTATGGCAGGAATAATTTCTGCAAATTTACTTTTGTACCGGGGATCTAACAGTGTGGCAACCCAGTAGTCAGGATTATTTCTAATTCTCACAATTCGAGGGTCATGTTGCAGGTAGTGCAGCAAGAAGGCACTCATGTGTGTTGCGCATCCAGGAGCACCAAGTCCCTGTTGTGTTGGTGGCGAGGTAACAATCATTCTTCCTTCCTCTGTCCTCTCCCCCCAACCTCGCACAACAGAAATGTGATCAAGGTCTCCCTCATCTGATGAGTCTTCCATCAGTTCGTCCTCCACTTCTTCCTGGGCTCCTGCACCTTCCTCACTAGTTTGGCTGCTACCATGCGCCCTGGTTAAACCATCTCCCCCACCCTCACATGCCTGCCGCCTTGGTGCTGCCGACCGTCTGGACCTTGCAGATGTTAGCCCTTCCGCATACAACTCCTCCTCCTCTACTTCCTCCACCTCCTCTTGTGCCACCACCTGACTCCGAATTCTGTTTAACATGTGCTCCAGCATGTAAATCACCGGAATAGTCATGCTGATAATGGCATCGTCAGCACTAAACATCTTCGTCGCCATTTCAAAACTGTGCAGAAGGGTGCATAGGTCCCTGATCTGAGACCACTCCTCCAGCGTGATTTGCCCCACCTCTGAATCTCGTTGGCCCAGGCTATACGTCAGAACGTATTGCACCAGGGCTTGTCGGTGCTGCCACAGTCGCTGCAACATGTGCAGAGTTGAATTCCACCGGGTAGGCACATCGCATTTTAGCCGGTGAAGTGGCAGGCCCAACGACTTCTGTAGAGATGTAAGTCGCTGAGCTGCGGGATGCGAACGGCGGAAGTGAGCACACAGCGACCGTGCCCTCTGCAGAAGGCCATCTAGTCTGGGATAGTGGGCTAAAAATTGCTGGACAACCAGGTTCAACACGTGAGCCATACAAGGCACGTGTGTGACATTGCCCCGGCGAAGGGCCGCACCCAGGTTTGCAGCATTGTCGCACACGGCCTTCCCTGGTTTCAGGTCCAGTGGAGACAACCATTCATGAAATTGGTTCTCCAGAGCTGACCACAACTCCTCAGCTGTGTGACTCACATTTCCCAGACATTTCAATGTAAAAACCGCCTGATGACGTTGAGCCCTACTGCCAGCATAGTAAGGAGGTGTGCAGGATCCCTTCTGCGCAGTTAGAAAGCTTGTGGCATGACCAGACAGGCTTTGGGTGCAGGTGGAAGACCGAGAGGAGGTTGAGGAGGCAGAAGCAGTGGAGGAAAAATGACATAAAGAGGATTGACGCACAACTCGTGGGGACGGCAAGACTTGGACAGCAGCCCCTTGTCCTGCTGTCACCATAGTTACCCAGTGCCCAGTCAGCGACATGTAACGCCCCTGTCCATGCCTACTCGTCCAAGTGTCTGTGGTGAAATGCACCCTGTCACACACAGAGTTTCTCAAAGAAGCGGTGATGTTCTGTGCGACATGCTGGTGGAGCGCAGGCACACCTTTCTTTGAGAAGTAGTGCCGACTGGGCATCTGGTACTGGGGCACTGCGACGGACATAAGGTCTCGAAAATCCTCTGTGTCCACCAGGCGGAAAGGCAGCATTTCTGTAGCCAAGAGCTTGCAGATGGTGAAATTCAACCTCTTAGCTTTCTCATGGCTAGGAGGAAATGGTCTTTTACTTGTCCACATCTGAGGGACCGAGGGCTGGCTATTGTGCTTAGACGGGGTTGATAAGGGTGTCCCCGGCAAACTGCCGGTCTGTGAGGAAGATGCAGGCGGACATGTTAGGTTGCCTTGATCCAAAGGTGGTGCTATCGATGTCGGACAGCGCTCAAGACCAGCTGGTGTTACCACCTCCAAAGAAAATGATGACCTGCCAATCACGCTGGCTGTTGCGGGTAAAGAGGTGGCAGGTCTGCGCCCCAAAACAGGTGTGACTGCTGTCCCCCCAGTCACAGAGGATGAAGAGGCCGCGGATGCACAAGATATGGCAGACGGTGGTTGGCCCGGCCGGCTAGACCGCATTGTAGCACACTGAGCTTCCCACTGCAACTTATGCTTCATGTCCATGTGCCGGTTCATGCATGAAGTACTCAAACTATGTATTTTTTGGCCTCTACTTAGCTTTTGCTGACAAATGTTACAGATAACACGAGTTGGGTCATCTTTATCGATCTGAAAAAATGCCCAGGCTATGCAAGGCTTAGCACCCATGCGACCTGAAGAGCCACCACGACTTGTGGTGAAAGGCAGAGTTGTGTTTGAGGATGCAGTTGTTGACGTGCTTCCAGTACTACGTCTCTGTCCAGGAAGGCGCAACCTGACCTCGTCGTCACTAGCATCTTCCTCCACCTCCTCTGCTGACCTCATCTCTTGGCTGACTGTGGGTTGACAGTAAGTGGGATCTCCGACCTCATCATCATCACCCTGTGCGTTATCACACCCGTCGTCCTCAGAGCCAACCTGTTCCTGCCCTGACAAAAAACTAAAGTTGTCGCTCCAATCAGGTATTTGAGTCTTATCATCGTCTTCCTCATTGTCTCCACCAACAGGAGTTACAGTTTGGGAATGAGGGTCTACATTATGGTCAGAACCTTCTGCGTCTGGTCCTGGATCCGACTCATAAAGATTCTGGGCATCAGTGCAGATCATTTCCTCGTCTGGATTCACAGAAGCGCTGGAGTCGACCTCTGATTCCCAGGCTATAGTATGAGTAAACAGCTCTGCAGACTCAACCATCTGTTCTACCTCATACTCAGACGGGCAGCTGGAGATTTGGGAGCTGTGAGGAAGCAAGTGCGATTTGGGTGACACCTTTGAGGACTGGAGTATTTGTGATGTTGAAGTTGATGTGGAGGAGAGCCCACTTACAGGAGCACTTGATATCCGTTGAAGCACCTGCTGTTTTTGTGCCTCATCTGGAATTTGTAGCGATTGGCGTGGCCGTAAGAAAGGGATCTTATCACATTGTCCGCTAAAAGAAGTAGACATTTTAGTTTGGCTGGAAGATGGTCTTTCTTCTGCACCTACCCCACGGACACAACCTTTTTTCCCCTTCCCAACACGCCTATTCCCCTTTCCACCAGCAGCAGGCCTTTTTCCACTCATTTTGATGGTTAACTAATTCACAACTCTGGAGTTGTTTGCACAAAAAAACAATGGATGGTAACCGAGCAGAGCTGAGTGGCCAAACTGTGGTATTAGGCCAAAACTATTGGCTGGGTTAGATGCAGAAAAAAATTATTTTTAATTTGCAACCTGATGGAGGTCAGTATAGATGGACTAATAGACCAAGTCCCACACACCGCTAGAAGCCCAAATATTTTTTCAGAGCTAGATGCAGAAAATTTTTTTATTCAATTTGCAACCTGATGGAGGTCAGTATAGATGGACTAATAGACCAAGTCCCACACACTGCTAGAAGCCCAAATATTTTTTCAGAGCTAGATGCAGAAAAAAAATATTTTTAATTTGCAACCTGATGGAGGTCAGTATAGATGGACTAATAGACCAAGTCCCACACACTGCTAGAAGCCCAAATATTTTTTCAGAGCTAGATGCAGAAAAAAATTATTTTTAATTTGCAACCTGATGGAGGTCAGTATAGATGGACTAATAGACCAAGTCCCACACACTGCTAGAAGCCCAAATATTTTTTCAGAGTTAGATGCAGAAAAAAATTATTTTTAATTTGCAACCTGATGGAGGTCAGTATAGATGGACTAATAGACCAAGTCCCACACACCGCTAGAAGCCCAAATATTTTTTCAGAGCTAGATGCAGAAAAAAATTATATTCAATTTGCAACCTGCTGGACGTCAGTATAGAAGGACTAATAGAACAAGTCCCACACACTGCTAGAAGCCCAAATATTATTTCAGAGCTAAATGAAGAAAAAAATTATTTTTAATTTGCAACCTGATGGAGGTCAGTATAGATGGACTAATAGACCAAGTCCCACACACTGCTAGAAGCCCAAATATTTTTTCAGAGCTAGATGCAGAAAAAAATTATTTTTAATTTGCAACCTGATGGAGGTCAGTATAGATGGACTAATAGACCAAGTCCCACACACCGCTAGAAGCCCAAATATTTTTTCAGAGCTAGATGCAGAAATTTTTTTTATTCAATTTGCAACCTGATGGAGGTCAGTATAGATGGACTAATAGACCAAGTCCCACACACTGCTAGAAGCCCAAATATTTTTTCAGAGCTAGATGCAGAAAAAAATTATTTTTAATTTGCAACCTGATGGAGGTCAGTATAGATGGACTAATAGACCAAGTCCCACACACTGCTAGAAGCCCAAATATTTTTTCAGAGCTAGATGCAGAAAAAAAATATTTTTAATTTGCAACCTGATGGAGGTCAGTATAGATGGACTAATAGACCAAGTCCCACACACCGCTAGAAGCCCAAATATTTTTTCAGAGCTAGATGCAGAAAAAAATTATATTCAATTTGCAACCTGCTGGACGTCAGTATAGAAGGACTAATAGAACAAGTCCCACACACTGCTAGAAGCCCAAATATTTTTTCAGAGCTAAATGAAGAAAAAAATTATTTTTAATTTGCAACCTGATGGAGGTCAGTATAGATGGACTAATAGACCAAGTCCCAGACACTGCTAGAAGCCCAAATATTTTTTCAGAGCTAGATGCAGAAAAAAATTATTTTTAATTTGCAACCTGATGGAGGTCAGTATAGATGGACTAATAGACCAAGTCCCACACACCGCTAGAAGCCCAAATATTTTTTCAGAGCTAGATGCAGAAAAAAATTATATTCAATTTGCAACCTGCTGGACGTCAGTATAGAAGGACTAATAGAACAAGTCCCACACACTGCTAGAAGCCCAAATATTTTTTCAGAGCTAAATGAAGAAAAAAATTATTTTTAATTTGCAACCTGATGGAGGTCAGTATAGATGGACTAATAGACCAAGTCCCACACACTGCTAGAAGCCCAAATATTTTTTCAGAGCTAGATGCAGAAAAAAATTATTTTTAATTTGCAACCTGATGGAGGTCAGTATAGATGGACTAATAGACCAAGTCCCACACACCGCTAGAAGCCGAAATATTTTTTCAGAGCTAGATGCAGAAAATTTTTTTATTCAATTTGCAACCTGATGGAGGTCAGTATAGATGGACTAATAGACCAAGTCCCACACACTGCTAGAAGCCCAAATATTTTTTCAGAGCTAGATGCAGAAAAAAATTATTTTTAATTTGCAACCTGATGGAGGTCAGTATAGATGGACTAATAGACCAAGTCCCACACACTGCTAGAAGCCCAAATATTTTTTCAGAGCTAGATGCAGAAAAAAATTATTTTTAATTTGCAACCTGATGGAGGTCAGTATAGATGGACTAATAGAACAAGTCCCACACGCTGCTAGAAGCCCAAATATTTTTTCAGAGATAAATGAAGAAAAAAATTATTTTTAATTTGCAACCTGATGGAGGTCAGTATAGATGGACTAATAGACCAAGTCCCACACACTGCTAGAAGCCCAAATATTTTTTCAGAGCTAGATGCAGAAAAAAATTATTTTTAATTTGCAACCTGATGGAGGTCAGTATAGATGGACTAATAGACCAAGTCCCACACACCGCTAGAAGCCCAAATATTTTTTCAAAGCTAGATGCAGAAAAAAATTATATTCAGTTTGCAACCTGATGGAGGTCAGTATAGATGGACTAATAGAATGATGCTATGCCCAAAAGATTTTACTTCACTAGGTGCAGTAAAAAAATTGGTATTCTATACACAGGTGGTATATCTTGCAACACAGATAGGCTACTCCACTGACTAACACACTCTGCAATAGGCCAAAAAGGATTAGCTTTGCTAGATTCAGCCAAATGCTGTGAAAAAAACTTGCACAGCACTGGCACAGACCTGCCTGGCAAAAACTGATAGGAACTGATGTAACCTAGTCCTGAAAAGGACTCCAATTACAATTAGTCTTTACTCCCACAATCTATCTATTTAAGAGCACAGACCTGCCTGATAAAAGTCGTAGGAAATGCTGTAACCTAGTCCTTAAAAGGACTGCAATCACAACTATTCCCTACTCCCAAGCTATCTGTATATTTGTGCGAAAATTGGCTTGAAATTAACAAGGTATAGCGCACACAGCAACAGCGGTGCCGTCTAACACGCAGCTGCAGCAGTGAGAAAATGGTGGCGACGGGGAAAATGGCTTGGTCTTATAGGGCAAGGACATGTGACATACACTGCCAATCACACATGCCCTTGCTTGTGTGAAAAAAAGCACTTCGCTCCGTGTGTGCGCTGCTGATAGGCTGACAGATTGCACCTCCCCACTGCAAATGCGGGAAAGAGAAAAAAAAATGGAGATCTTCATTGTTCCTGCAGAGATCCATCCCCTGCCCCTCCCCCCGCCCCGCTGTACACTCAAACTGCGTATTAACATTAATTTTCATCATTACTGAGAAAAAATCCAGTTATGATTTTGGTGCACGAACAGTTATCGAACATAACCTCGAACAGCCGAATTTTTCTCAAATTGTTCGTGTTCGCCGACCGGCTCGAACACCGCCCAAAACAGCTCGAATTTGAGATTGGCGAACAGTTCGAGTAGAACAACGCTCATCTCTAGTCCTGACCTCAATCCTCTTTGGGGTGAGCTGAAATCTGCCATTGGGAAAAAGAACCCTGCAGACATTCAAGAGCTTGAACAAACTGCAAAGGAAGAGTGGGAGAAAATCCCAGCTGAGAAGCGTGAGAAGCTTATAGATGGCTACAAGAAACGTCTGGAGGCTGTCAGCAATGCCGAAGGGTGTGCAACCAAGTATTAATCAGGGGGGCCTTTATTGCTGCACATGCTGTTTATTCTGTTTTTACTTTGAAATTGCAGCATGGAAGTTGAAAAACAATGTTTATTTGTTGCATTACTTTGGACCACTAATTAAAAAATCCTGAGGATATAACTTTTGAAACATTTCCGTTTATTTCTAAAGATATTGTACAGTCTATGAAAAAAATGAAGGGGTGCCAATAACGATGAGCAGGACTGTATGCAAGTTTGGCACAGATTTAGACGAGGGAGGGAAAATATAGCGTATGTAAGGAATTTGATACAGAAGGAGGAAAGAAAAGATAAAGGAACAGAAGAAAGAGGCAGATACAGAAGAGGGTAAGGGAGTAGCTGTGAGGGAGGGAAGCAGAAAGAAAAAAAGCTGAGCAGGAAGAAAGGAGCAGCTGTAGGAGGAGAGAGCCGGTGTGGGCAATTTTATTCTATAGTGGATTAATATATTATTCAGCTCTAATCTATGTTCATCGTGATCGGAACATAAAAGAGAAAAAAATGTGCAAAGTCAGTCAAAATGCCCATTTTCCCTATAGAAAAGTTACCATCAGCTTGTTTGGTTTGCGGAAATTGATCTGGAGTTTGAGACACCTTCCGCTGCTTACATGGGGTATAATTATAGAAAGTACAGAGGTTATGGCGCCATGTTCACCATGATTTAGAGTGCTATGCAAAACCAGACACGCTACTTGCTGATCAGTGTATTTTTTCTAATGTTGTCACTATTTTAACGCATTTCAATAAAGTCTGGAATTTTTTACTCCATCTTGAGCTGGATCTCCTCTATATCCTTCACAAAAGATCTCAGCCTAATAAGGAAACCAATACTATAAATTAAATTTGATAATTTGGGAGTCAGGATGTTTCTTGGAGCCAATTAGCTTCAGGTTACATACGACAAAGGTCATGTCACGGGGATACCGCGACAGAAAGGGGCCAGAGGATCGTGGCATCTGGTAACATGAACTTTTGCACTGATTATAACTGCTTTACCATCCTATTAAACAGTGCAGGTTTTCCTTGCTCTGTCATTGCAAGGGTTAATCATTTAAGTTGATCTCCTGAAGCACTCCATCCTGAATTGTCTCAGCTGTTCAGCGTTTGCCACTCCCCTGTGGTATATGTGCTCCTCACTGGCACTTGGGAGTTGCCAGTGATAGTTTCAACTTCCTAGTTTGATGCTGAAGTAGAGTTATGAATTAGTAGCAGTTGGTTAGTGTAGCTTACAGAAGATATCTGGTATTGTGTGTTAATCCTAATCCTCTCCCATTTGTTTTATCCCTCTTACTGTTCCCTTGACTTCCACTTTGTTGATTTGTGAGTGTATTTGTATGATTGTAGTTTTCTTTTAAAACTGTCTGTTAACCCCCTGTCTGTCTGGTTGATGTTTTTCAATACACTTCGGCCTCACACCTCCCTCGGTGGGGGAGAAACAGATAAGGGTTAAGATAGGAGCATAGCAAGGTACGAGACCCCGGCGTCTCCATCATCCAGGGTAATCCGGGGGATAGGGATAGCGTAGGGTACCCCTACTTCGAGGGATAGGATAGGTGCCCACAGTGCTGTGAGAGAGAGAGAACTGCTTTCCTCATTGATTGAACACAGGGAAATTCACTCAACTTTATGGGTCTAATATCTTTTCCAAGGGGCAAAATTTCAAACAAGCATATTTTAAAAACTTTCACTTTTACAAATATGGGAGGTCACCTCCAATCCGTTTTACACCCTGCATTTCTGAACAACTAGTATATTGTTTTATTGTGAATGACTTTTAATCTTTCCTATTACAGGTGGAGATTTAGTTGAAGCTGAGCTGGGTAACATATTTATAGTAAAATCACCATATAAAATCCTCTTCACCAGGACTCCAAAATATTTCAAACCAGGAATGCCTTTTGACCTCACAGTAAGCGGCTTCTTACGATTTACTAATTACATTAACAATTAATTTTGTGGATAATTAAGAGTGTAATATCTTCTAATTATGTTATATTAAGACAGAAGAAGACGAGAATACAGAATATGTTATATTATATCTGGGAAATTAGGAGTTTTCTTATCTTCCCGCATGCTGACGCTTCTTTTTTCCTTCCTTTAGGTTGACTGTAAATGTTTAAAAATCTGCTCAGTCTCCATAAAATATGTCTATAATCATACATTAAATAATAAGAAAGAGGGAGAGGAGGGGGATGCAGCTTCAGATTCTCGCATAATGTTTCAGTGAAACACAACAACATAATTTTGAGGGACCTGGTGACTGATTGCGCCCAAAAGCCCCTCTACCGCATAAGGAGACTCCAGTGTTAAGAATGCTACCTGGTGGGTGGGGGGGAGCTCCATTACAGCTTTTTAATTCAAACCCCAAAAATTTTAAATCATTTCATTAGTCGGAAATATAGAAAATCATAAGTGCCAAAATAGTTTGTTTGGCTACAGTATTTTAGAAGTGTTGAATGTTCTTTCTAGTTCTTCAGTTTGAAAAAAATTCCCACTGTCACTTTTTACTTTTTTTTCCTCTCATTTAGGTTATTGTGACAAATCCAGATGGTTCTCCTGCAAAAAATATCCCTGTGGTGGCAAAACCTGGGGCAGTCGGTGCTATAACCCTTTCGGATGGAACAGCAAGAATATTTCTGAACACAGGCACAAATACCAATACTCTGAATATAAATGTGAGTACAAGTGGGTTCATGTGAGAAGTTCTCATGCTGACGGATCTAAGCAGGGATGACATACCACATGGACAACCAGCTCAGCTATACTTGGGGACTGGGGCCATAGACACTGCATCTTGCATAGAGGTTGTAATTGTTTCACTTTGCCCCCATGTAGATTCTCCTTCTCTAAGGCTATGTTCACACTGGGCAATTTTCAGCCATTTTTTTATGCAAATTTTAAGCTGCGTTTTACAGTATCAGCAAAGTCTATGAGATTTCAGAAATCTCATGCATGCACATTGGTTTTGTGTCATCAGTATTTTGTGCTTTGCATGATTTTTTGCACAATACAGCATGTCACTTCTTTCAGCGTTTTTTCAGCGTTTTTTAGCGTTTTTCACCCATTAAAAGTAATGGGAGGTGAAAAAACGCCCAGTGTGAACATAGCTATCAGGTTTCGCTGCGTTTTTAGTAAAAAAAAAAAGCAAGTAGAGCAGTATGTAAAATTCATTTATTTTTGTTATTTTACCATCTAGTCTTGGTCACCTGAGATTGCAGTTTGGATTAGGAGAGTTTAATTAAATCAGTAACGTTTACAATGTAAACACTGGCTGAGCTAGGTGTGAGATTGAACAATACCTGTGGCTCACAGAGGTGTGAAATTGAAAAATCCCTGAGCAACTCAATGGCAGACCATAGTTTGAAAATAAATAATGTCCTACAAACTCAATGAAATGCAAGTTTCTTAGAAAAACTATTCCTGAACAATTCACCTCCCCTCACTGTTACATTTGTAATTCTGGTTAATATGGTTTCACATATGTCTTGCATTGGTGACCTGTGTTCATGCTTCTGTGGTGGAAGCAAAGCTAAACTTTGGGATCCTGAAAAACGCAGCAAAAACACACCAAAAAAAATGCACCAAAACCTGCGTTTTTGATGCTGCTTCTTTCCTGCCAAGAGATCAGGTTTTGCTGCAGAAAAAAACATTGAAAAAATGCCTAGTGTGAACATAGCCTAACTCAAATTATTTGAGTGCCGTTCTCACACATCTCTCTGTGCTTTCATTTATAGTTAATCAAATATTTACTTTTTTTAAAAAAATGTGGTCCGTGCCTTGGTTAAAACTCCCAACCTCTTGCATGGCAGTCAAGAGCTTTTGCAATGAGTCATGGGCTTCACTGTTAAATACGGGAGGGTTTTTATCTATTTAACCCCTTTACGATGTGGTACGTAATAGTACACACTACATCATAACCGATGAGCCCGCACTGAACCGGGCACATGTCAGCTGACATGTGCCTGCAACAGCCGCAGGTGGATCGCGACTGTTAACTATAATAATAATTTTTATTTTTATAGCGCCAACATATTCCGCAGCACTTTACAAATTTTAGGGGGGACTTATACAAACAATACAGAATAAGCATATCTCATATCGAAAGGAGTGAGGGCCCTGCTCGCAAGCTTACAGTCTATGAGGAAATGGGGGAGACACAAAAGGTAGAATGTACATATATTGTATAATGCAGCCTTGATATACTGAATAGGATAAATAATAATACATGGACTGGTCGCCTGCCAGTATGTGTACAGTCCTGACTGAGGCTATTATGTGCATGGTTGGTATGAACCTGAAATTGAAGAAGATTTTAATATGGGGGAAAACTGGGACAGACAACTGGGATAGATAGATAGTGTGTTGAGGTGATACGCCAGTCTAAAGAAATGGGTTTCTAGGGTCCTCTTGAAACTGTGTGTATTGGGAATTAATCAAACTGTCCTGGGTAGTGCATTCCAAAGAATTGGCGTAGCACGCGAGAAATCTTAGAGACGGGAGTGGGAAGTTCGGATTATGGAGGATTTTAGTTTTAAGTCACTGGCAGAACGGAGAGCACGTGTAGGGTGGTAGACTGAGACAAGGGAGGAGATGTAGGGGGGTACTGAAGCATGGAGCGCTTTGTGGGTAAGCATGATAAGTTTAAATTTAACTCTATATTGGATGGGTAACCAATGCAATTACTGGCACAGGGAATAGGCATCGGTGTAGCGGTTGGCGAGGAATATGATCCTGGCTGCTGCGTTAAGGACGGATTGGAGAGGGGAGAGTTTAATAAGAGGGAGCCCGATAAGTAGAGAGTTGCAGTAGTCCAGACGAGAATGAATAAGAGCGACAGTAAGAGTTTTTGCCGAGTCAAAGGTAAGAAAAGTTCTGATTCTTGAGATGTTTTTGAGGTGTAGATGACATGAACGAGCGAGTGATTTGATGTGAGGAGTGAAGGAAAGATCTGAGTCAAAAATTACCCCAAGACAGCGGGCTTGTTGCTGGGGAGTAATGGTTGAGCCACAAACGGAAATGGCAATATCGGGCACAGGTAGGTTAGTGGAGGGAAGAAATATGAGTAGTTCAGTTTTTGACAGATTCAGTTTTAGGCAGAGGGAGGACATAATGTTAGACACAGCAGAAAGACAATCACTGGTCTTTTGTAGTAATGCAGTGGTGATGTCCGGAGCAGAGGTGTATAATTGGGTGTCATCAGCATAGAGATGGTACTGAAAACTGAATCTGCTGATTGTTTGTCCAATGGGAGCGGTGTATAAGGAGAAAAGAAGGGGGCCTAGGACTGATCCTTGAGGAACCCCTACAGTAAGGGGAAGGAGAGAGGAGGAGGAGCCGGCGAAAGACACAGAGATGGAGTGGTCAGAGAGGTAGGAGGAGAACCAGGAGAGAACAGTGTCCTTGAGGCCAATAGAGCGGAGCATAGTGAGGAGGAGCTGGTGATCCACAGTGTCGAATGCTGCAGAGAGATCCAGGAGAATCAGCAGGGAATAGTGACCATTAGATTTAGCTGTTAGTAGATCATTAGAGACTTTAGTGAGGGCAGTTTCAGTAGAATGTAAAGAGCGGAAACCAGATTGTAAAGGGTCAAGAAGAGAGTTGTCTGAAAGATAGCGGATTAGAAGGGAATGGACCAGGCGTTCCAGGAGTTTAGAGACAAAGGGAAGATTGGAAACAGGTCTGTAGTTGGCCTTGCAGTTCTGGTCAAGGGATGTTTTTTTAAGTAATGGATGTATGCTGGCGTGTTTAAATGAAGAGGGAAAGATACCAGATGAGAGGGAAAGGTTAAAAATTTTAGTTAGGTGAGTAGTGACAGCTGGAGCAAGGGACTGAAGGAGATGTGAGGGAATAGGGTCACTGGTGCAGGTGGTAGGGCGAGAAGATGCAAGGAGCCTGATCACTTCATCTTCCGTGACTGGTTCGAAATCAGAAAGTGAGCAAGATACAATGTGGCGGGGGAGAGCATGCATAACGTTTGGGGATTGGGAGAAAATTTCCTGTCGGATGTGATCAATTTTTTCTTTGAAATAATTGGCCAGATTGTCTGCGCTGACAATGCGGTGATCAGGGCCTGTGCTGTTTGATTGAGGAGAGAATGAAACGTGTCAAAGAGTCGTTTAGGATTATTGGAAAGTGAGATTATGAGGTTGTTAAAGTAGGTTTGTTTGGATAGGTGAAGCGCAGAGTTATATGTTTTCAGCATAAATTTATAATGGAGGAAATCTTCGGGCAGATTAGATTTTCTCCACAGCCTTTCAGCACACCTGGAACACCGCTGGAGAAAACGTGTTTGAGGTGTGTGCCAGGGTTGTCGCCGTCTATGCCGAATTGTTCTTTGTGTAGGAGGTGCGGCTTCATCCAGGGCGCATAGCATTATTTCGTTATAATGCTTCAATGCAGAGTCGGGACATGAGAGGGAGGAGATTGGGGCCAATGATGATTGCAACTTTTTCATAAATTTCTGGGTGTTTATGGCGCGTATATTTCTATAAGTGTGGAAAGTGGGGGTGTCTTGAATAGAGTCACAGTTCTTGACAGAGAATGAAAGAAGATTATGGTCAGACAGTGGGAGGGGAGAGTTAGTAAAGTCATGTACTGAGCAAAGTCGGGAGAAGATCAGGTCCAATGTGTTCCCGTCCTCATGTGTAGGAGAATTAGCAAGCTGTGAATGGCCGAAGGAGGAGGTTAGTGATAAAAGGTGAGCGGCAGATGGGGAAAGAGGATCGCCAATTGGGATGTTAAAATCTCCCATGATTATCGTGGGGATGTCGCAGGATAGAAAATTTGGAAGCCAGGAAGCAAAGTGATCAAGGAACTGACGGGAGGGACCTGGAGGGCGATAGACAACCGCCACTCGCAGGGAGAAGGGCCGGTAGAGTCTGACTGTGTGGGCCTCAAAAGAAGGGAAGATAAGGGAGGGTACTGGGGGGATAACCTGAAAAGTACATTTTGTTGAAAGAAGCAGACCAACACCTCCACCTGATCTGTTGTCAGGTCTCGGAGTATGAGAGAAGTGTAGGCCACCATAGGAGAGAGCTGCAGCAGCGGTGGTGTCCGACTGCTGGATCCAGGTTTCAGTGAGAGCCAGAAGGTTGAGGGAATTAGAGAGGAAAAAGTCATGGATGTAAGAGAGTTTATTACATGCTGAGCGCGTATTCCAAAGGGCACAGTTGAATGAGACAGAAGATATGCAGGGAATATTAATGAGAATAGCAGGATTACTGAATGTAACAGGGAAAGAGTTAGTGTTATTATTACTGGAGGGTCCTGGATTAGGAGAAATATCACCTGCGACTAAGAGAAGGAAGATACAGAGAGTGAGCAGATGGTTGAGTGATTTGTGAGAGCGTTTCCTGTGTTGTATGGTGGGAATGAATGGATCTGTGTGGTATAACATTGTGAAGAGAGCATGACAGCTGTACATAGGAGAAGAGAGGAGTGAGGGGTTAATATGGATGAAGTCTGCAGAATTTGTGGGAGAATGGTGAATGTGGATGATTGTAGCAGCCAGAATATAAATGGCACAGATACAAATGGTGAATACTGTTTGCAAAAAAGATGACCTGGAAGCAAGTTTTTTTAATTGTCTTGCATGTCTTACCTGTCTCCTGCCCTGTCCAACTGCTATATCTAACTGACGAGACACTTTGATAAATGATGGCACTTCGATAAAGTATGTATAAATGCTATATGCATAAATTCCCCCGCATAAATGCTGCCCCTTGACTATGTCTCAATATATAGGGACGTATCTCCTTAGATCTACACAGATTTAACTCGTTAACAATCAATCAACAAGCTTAAGACAACAGGAGACCATAATAGTGCAGAAAAAAAAACAGACTGGCAACTCTACATGGATCATAAACTGTTAAAGTAAGTGTGATGACCTTAAAGTATCATGGATTAAACAACGTAGAGGAGTGAGAAATATATACCAGTGATTGATTAGCTGCAGAGCTTTGCAAGGAACATGGAGGTACAATGCAGTTTTCAGAATAGATCACACATAGTAGAGGAGTGAGAAATATATACCTGTAAGAAGAGAAGAAAGATGAATATTAGCAATGCCATATCTAACTGCCGAGACACTTTGATAAATTATGGCACTTCGATAAAGTATGCATAAATGCTATATGCATAAATGCCCCCGCATAACTAGTTAAATGCCGCTGTCAATCTCTGACAGCGGCATTTAACAGTGCATCACTTACCCTGTCACATGATCGCGGGTCACCGATGGGTTGGCATGACAACCCGGGGTCTGCAGCAGACCCCTGTGGTTGTCATGTCCAGATTGCTATGAGCGCAGCCCAGTGGTCGGCGCTCATAGCAAGTGAGCAAATCTGCTACATACAGGCGATCTGCTCATCGCCTCTATGTAGCAGAGCCGATCAGACAAGTGCTGCTTCTAGTCTCCCCTGGAGACTATTGATGCATGTAAAAAGAAAAAAAAATTTTTTTTTACAAATATTAAAAAAATATAAAAGTTGAAATCACCCCCCTTTCGCCCCATTCAAAATAAAACAATAAAAAAAAATCACATACACATATTTGGTATCACCGCGTTCGCCAAATCTATCAATATTAAAAAGAATTAATCCGATCGGTAAATGGCGTAACAAGAAGAAAATTGTAAACTCCAGACTTACTTTTTTCTTTTTAAAAAAAAATTGTATCTACCCCAAAAAAGTATCAATAAAAACGTCAGCTCAAAGCGCAAAAAAATAAGCCCTCACCCAGCTCCAGATCATGAAAAATGGTGGCGCTACGGGTCTCAGTAAATGGCGCCTATTTTTTTTTTTAGCAAACTTTGGATTTTTTTTACCACTTAAATAAAAAGATCATATACATGTTTGGTGTCTGCGGACTCATAATGACCTGGAGAATAATAATGGCCGGTCAGTTTTAGCATTCAGTGAACGTGGTAAAAAAAAAAACAACTGTGGAATTGCACTTTTTTTGCAATTTCACCGCACTTGGAATTTTTTTCCCATTTTCCAGTACACGATATGGTAAAACCAGTGATGGCGTTCAAAAGTACAACTCATCCTGCAAAAAATAAGCCCTCACATGGCCATATTGCCCAAAAAATAAAAAAAATTATGGCTCTGCGAAAAAGGTAAGCAAAAAACGAAAACACAAAAACAGAAAATGCTCCGGTCATTAAGGGATTTAAGGGCTAAATGGTATCCAGGAGGCCTAAATGAAGCAAGCACTGATTGGCACAACATTGTCCAATCAGTGCTAGTCATGCTTTCTGCTGTAGCCCCCCTTGAGCTCTGCGAGTTCAGGCTGTCAGCAGCCACCTTACAAGTGGAGGAGCCTCAGTCTTGGAACGTGCTGCACCCGATGTTACAGAGGCTGGTAGGCCGCTATAGGTTGGGGAGAACGTAAGATGGGAAAAATATGCCAATCATAGTGCAAAGGGGCATGGCTCAGCTGGAGCAGGCAGAGTCTCAGCAGAGTAGCCCATGGCCTCCAGGACTCCTGCCATCAGCCAAGAATCAGAAGGCATGAAATAAAGCAGATACGTACAATTGTGAGATCTGCTGTCATTGGTGTTAGCAGAGTGAGTGTTCAGTGTAGTCCATTGTATAAGTGACATATGTGCTTATGTCTGAGCAATGTGTGTATCATATGTCTAATGTAATAGAGACATCAGTATGCAGTGTGTGAGGGTTGTATGCGGTATACGGCCTGTGTGTGAGTGCTGTGTGCGGTATACGGCCAGTGTGTGAGCGCTGTGTGCGGTATACGGCCTGTGTGTGAGTGCTGTGTGCGGTATACGGCCGGTGTGTGAGAGTTGTGTGCGGTATACGGCCTGTGTGTGAGTGCTGTGTGCGGTATACGGCCAGTGTGTGAGAGTTGTGTGCGGTATATGGCCGGTGTGTGAGTGCTGTGTGCGGTATACGGCTGGTGTGTGAGGGTTGTATGCGGTATACGGCCTGTGTGTGAGTGCTGTGTGCGGTATACGGCCAGTGTGTGAGCGCTGTGTGCGGTATACGGCCTGTGTGTGAGTGCTGTGTGCAGTATATGACGCGCCCCCTGGGACATATTCCTTTTTGAGGGGAATACCCGGCACCGGATCAGATGGGGGGTTGTAGTCTCCGAGCGGCTGTGACCCGGTCCCGTGCCCAGGGCGTCAAGCTCAGTGTGATGTGGCAGTTCTACAGATGTTACTAAAGTTCTTTTGTGTCGACTACGCCACCCGTTGTGATGCGGTCACTGTGGCCGCCGCTGCAGCAGGGTCCGCTGAGGCTGATGGTGGGTGCGCAGCTTGTGATGGTAACCCCCAACGGGAGGGGTATAGCCTCAGAGGGGACAGGTGCAGAGGATGGGGGTTGTGGTGGTGTAGTGCAGACGGCAGTGAAGACAGAGTCGGGTTGTGCAGTTAAGGGTGTTTACTTACTGCAGATGTTGTACTGGTCACTCCAGCTGCTAGTGACCACCCGAGCCGTGCTGCGTCCACCAGGTCCTGGATCCAGCCAACCCCCAAACAAGTCCGGAGCGTGGCCCTGAGCTCTCCCTCTGTCCTTTCTTCAGCCGTCCCCACCAGTGATCCACCTAGGTCCAGCTCCCTCGGGCCTTCTGTTGGGACACCCTTGGCCTTGGGTTTCCTGACCCTTCATGTGGTGTGCCTTCGGGGTGAATGTGGTGGGTGACCGTGGCAGATGCTGCCCACGGCCTCCGGTCTCTGGCTGGGGATTGTTTTTACCCCCACCAGTTTGGGTTCCGGTACCCTTTTGCTGACTCCTCACCCGGTGCTCTAATTTGGGTTCTTGGGTCCCTTCAGTCTTCCCCCTCTGGGTCTTTCTCTGCTCCACTCTCTCTCTCTCCAGGGCTGCTGTTTCCTTCTCTCTGCCGATTTGTTCTCTGCATCAGACAGACTCCTCTCCAACTGACTTGTTCTCTACAGCTGACTTGTTCTCTGCATCTGACTTGTTCTCTGCATCTGACCCTGATTCTAGTTGGTGCCCACCTTATATATCCCTCTATGTGTGAGCTCAGGTGACCAGCACCCAATGAGCTCCTATCACTACCCAGACTGCTCCCCCTATCTGCCCCTACACTACATGGGATGTTCCACCCCCCTCCCACTCCAGCCAGGAACAGACTCGGTCGTACCTGCACATTTCTAAGTGGGAGTACCGTTGGTCTGTTCCTCGGAAATGGGATGTATGTAGTGCATGCAGCCTACCGAGCTCAGTCCCACACTCCATCCTTACCCGGGAGTGGAATATCACACCTCTGGATTGAGGTGCAATACCCCTGTAGCAGCCGAATCCTCAGGGTGCTACATTCCCCCCTGGTAAACCACAGCACGTCCTCGGGCTGTAAAGACAAAAACACCAAAACATACAAAATTTTTCATATAAACATAATAAAACATATAAAACATTATATATATAAAACTTTTCTTATAACATTCTCGTCGTCTCTTGTTTCAGGTTCCTCCTCCGGACACTGTGCAACGTGTGTCCGGGAAAAGTGCGACAGTCTCTTAGAAAAACTGGTTTTCTATAAAACCGGTAGGGGGCGCTTTAGGAAGCGCAACTATATACAGGGAATATGGCCGCTCTCAGTCCTCGGCCAGTTAAGGAGGGAAAGGGAATGGCTGCTCACAGTCCTCAGCCTGTAGGATGAAGGGGTTAACGGGTAAACAGTTCACTGGTCCCAACGGGGACTATTTTAGCAGCAACGGTTCACTGTGCCCCGACGGGCAACTATATACAGTCTCTACTCCCGTCCTCAACGACGGCTCCCTCCTGCTTTTTCTTGGTGATATGGTGTTGCTTCAGACCCGTCCGGGTCCTCTGGCTCCTCCTCCCCGTACCGCAACTCCTCCTCCGTCAAGCGGTGTACGTGGAGGGCGTAAGGTCCTTTGGCACACTTGTGCCGGGTGAAAGTGACCTCGTCTCCGACGTAGAGGTCACGGCCTTTGTGACCTTCCGGCAGGTGGGACTCGACGTCTCTGCGGGTCACAAAAACGTCACCGCGGTTGTTACGGTCCCGAATAAAGCCCCACCCATGCTGCGGGTTGAACTTTATCACCGTCCCGATGGTGCGGGGACAGTGCGCTGCACGGGGGTTCCTCCTAGTCCGGCTCTTCTGCTCCGCGCTCCGGATTTGGGCCTGTTGTTCTCTGACCCGCCTCTCCTCCCGTTCTCTCGCAAACTCTGCTAGCTGCTGACGACAACACTCAGTACGCTCAGCGGCGACTGCCCGAGTTTCTCCGGTGAACCCCATCAAATCTTCTCCCGTGGGGTCCCACACGAATTGGGCTTCTTCTAAAGGAGGCGAGACCCGAGTCACGGGCTTCGGAGCCGGGATCAGGGGCTCACACAAGGGTCCCTAGTCTTTGTTGCCGCTCCAGCTCACAAAACTCCTCGGGCCAGATAAAGGGCCGCCCGTCCGGCCATGTGAGCTGGCTGAAGAGGTCCTTTCCCAAACTCGGCACCCTTGGCTTTGCGGGTGCGGGCGCAGTGGTGGTGGCGCCCAGGTCGCCCAGGCCTTGCGGCCAGGCCTGGGGCACTTGGAACGTAAAGGGCACCGTTAATACGGCGGCGCCCTGTGCTACCTGGCCTCGCGACCAGGCCGGGGGCTCCGCGGAGGTAGGGGGCGCTGTTGGTGTTGCGGCGCCCGGGAATTCTAGGCCCTGCGACCAGGCTGGTGGTACTTCCTGCTTGGTCACGCTCGGGGTCGAGGCGTGTGACGTCACAGGGGTCGCGGCGGCGGCTTCCGGTTGGGGCCTAGTCTGCGTCGGTGACATGGCGGTTACGGGCACGGACGGGGGACTTTCAGGCTCTGCGACGGGGAACCGGGGCAGGTGGGCGGTCTCTCGGTATGGGGTATAAGCGTCCCCTTTACCTGCCTTCATACGTTCGGCTCCCTTCTCAGCGCCGTCTCCGACCTTGGGTCCTCCCGCGTCATCCGTAGAGGCAGTTGGTGTCCTCTCCCAGGGGAGCATGCTCCGTGGACGGGTTCCAGCTTGCTGGGCCATCTCCCGGCTCCACTCCGCCAGTATCTCACGCTGTACCCGGGCCATCCTCCTTGCGAGGCCCTCCAAGGCAGTTTGTGCACACTCCCGGTCTCGGGGGAGCTGCGCTAAGATCTTCGCTAGACCTAGCGGGGTTGTGGACTCTAGCAGGCTCCTGACCATCGGGTCGGTGCTGCTCTGCTCTTCTTCCGGCAGGCTCCTGGCCAACGGGCCGGTGCTGCTCTGCCCTCCTTCCTCGGTCTCTAGCAGACTCCTGGCCAGCGGGCCGGTGCTGTTCTGCTTTCTCTCCATCTCCGGGTGAGCTCCTCCGCTACTCCTCGTAAGACTTCTTGCCTCCGGGTCCGCTCGCTCTAGACTGCTCCAAGCGACACCCATCTTTTCTCTTCTCTTTCGTCTCCTCCCACCTCGAGGGCGGTCCCGGGGCCACTCGGTGACTGTCAGCTCCAGGGGTAGTTCTTTCACGCTGACAGACACCTCCAGCATCACAGTCTCTGTTGGTGGGGGCGGTTTCCACTTTTGGCGCCATTTTCTGTCCCGGCCCACGATGGGAGGTGGCCTCTTGCCCTCCTTTGGCACGCCCATAATGGCGTCCGCTGCTCTTCCAAGGCGGGAAATCTGCGGTTTTGGCGGGAAGCGTCGCCCAGTGGCGGGAAACTCTGCAGATGGCGGGAACAAGTTGGAAATGGCGGACAATCGGCGGGAAACGACTTGTGATGGGGTCCGATGGCGTGGACCCTCCGGAACCGGCGGGAGACTTCTTTCTGAGGTAAACTTGCACTTTTCTTCAGGCACGCAGTACCCGGTTGTTGTGGGCACGTAATCCTGCCGACTACGCCAAAGTTGACGCGCCCCCTGGGACATATTCCTTTTTGAGGGGAATACCCGGCACCGGATCAGATGGGGGGTTGTAGTCTCCGAGCGGCTGTGACCCGGTCCCGTGCCCAGGGCGTCAAGCTCAGTGTGATGTGGCAGTTCTACAGATGTTACTAAAGTTCTTTTGTGTCGACTACGCCACCCGTTGTGATGCGGTCACTGTGGCCGCCGCTGCAGCAGGGTCCGCTGAGGCTGATGGTGGGTGCGCAGCTTGTGATGGTAACCCCCAACGGGAGGGGTATAGCCTCAGAGGGGACAGGTGCAGAGGATGGGGGTTGTGGTGGTGTAGTGCAGACGGCAGTGAAGACAGAGTCGGGTTGTGCAGTTAAGGGTGTTTACTTACTGCAGATGTTGTACTGGTCACTCCAGCTGCTAGTGACCACCCGAGCCGTGCTGCGTCCACCAGGTCCTGGATCCAGCCAACCCCCAAACAAGTCCGGAGCGTGGCCCTGAGCTCTCCCTCTGTCCTTTCTTCAGCCGTCCCCACCAGTGATCCACCTAGGTCCAGCTCCCTCGGGCCTTCTGTTGGGACACCCTTGGCCTTGGGTTCCCTGACCCTTCATGTGGTGTGCCTTCGGGGTGAATGTGGTGGGTGACCGTGGCAGATGCTGCCCACGGCCTCCGGTCTCTGGCTGGGGATTGTTTTTACCCCCACCAGTTTGGGTTCCGGTACCCTTTTGCTGACTCCTCACCCGGTGCTCTAATTTGGGTTCTTGGGTCCCTTCAGTCTTCCCCCTCTGGGTCTTTCTCTGCTCCACTCTCTCTCTCTCCAGGGCTGCTGTTTCCTTCTCTCTGCCGATTTGTTCTCTGCATCAGACAGACTCCTCTCCAACTGACTTGTTCTCTACAGCTGACTTGTTCTCTGCATCTGACTTGTTCTCTGCATCTGACCCTGATTCTAGTTGGTGCCCACCTTATATATCCCTCTATGTGTGAGCTCAGGTGACCAGCACCCAATGAGCTCCTATCACTACCCAGACTGCTCCCCCTATCTGCCCCTACACTACATGGGATGTTCCACCCCCCTCCCACTCCAGCCAGGAACAGACTCGGTCGTACCTGCACATTTCTAAGTGGGAGTACCGTTGGTCTGTTCCTCGGAAATGGGATGTATGTAGTGCATGCAGCCTACCGAGCTCAGTCCCACACTCCATCCTTACCCGGGAGTGGAATATCACACCTCTGGATTGAGGTGCAATACCCCTGTAGCAGCCGAATCCTCAGGGTGCTACATATACGGCCGGTGTGTGAGAGTTGTGTGCGGTATACGGCCTGTGTGTGAGTGCTGTGTGCGGTATACGGCCAGTGTGTGAGAGTTGTGTGCGGTATATGGCCGGTGTGTGAGTGCTGTGTGCGGTATACGGCTGGTGTGTGAGTGTTGTGTGCGGTATACGGTCAGTGTGTGAGAGTTGTGTGCGGTATACGGCCGGTGTCTGAGTGCTCTGTGCGGTATACGGCCGGTGTGTGAGTGCTGTGTGTGATATACGGCCGGTGTGTGAGTGCTGTGTGCGGTATATGGCCAGTGTGTGAGGGCTGTGTGCGGTATACGGCCTGTGTGTGAGTGCTGTGTGCGGTATACGGCTTGTGTGTGAGTGCTGTGTGCGGTATATGGCCAGTGTGTGAGTGCTGTTTGCGGTAAATGGCCAGTGTGTGAGGGCTGTGTGCGGTATACGGCCGGTGTGTGAGAGTTGTGTGCGGTATACGGCCGGTGTGTGAGTGCTGTGTGTGGTATACGGCCAGTGTGCGAGTGCTGTGTGCGATATACGGCCTGTGTGTGAGTGCTGTGTGCGGTATATGGCCAGTGTGTGAGGGCTGTGTGCGGTATATGGCCTGTGTGTGAGTGCTGTGTGCAGTATACGGCTTGCGTGTGAGTGCTCTGTGCGGTATATGGCCAGTGTGTGAGTGCTGTGTGCGGTGTACGGCCTGTGTGTGAGTGCTGTGTGCGGTATATGGCCTGTGTGTGAGTGCTGTGTGCGGTATACGGCCAGTGTGTGAGTGCTGTGTGCGGTATACGGCCAGTGTGTGAGTGCTGTGTGCGGTATACGGCCAGTGTGTGAGTGCTGTGTGCGGTACATGGCCAGTGTGTGAGTGCTGTGTGCGGTATATGGCTGGTGTGTGAGTGGTGTGTGCGATATACGGCCGGTGTGTGAGTGCTGTGTGCAGTATACGGCCGGTGTGTGAGTGCTGTGTGCAGTTTACAGCTGGTGTGTGAGTGCTGTGTGCGGTATACGGCCCGTGTGTGAGTGCTGTGTGCGGTATATGGCCAGTGTGTGAGGGCTGTGTGCAGTATACGGCCTGTGTGTGAGTGCTGTGTGCGGTATACGGCCAGTGTGTGAGTGCTGTGTGTGGTATATGGCCAGTGTGTGAATGCTGTGTGCGGTATACAATGGTGTGAAAAAGTAAACACAAAGCGCAGTTTTTAAATGAAGATCTTTATTATTAAGGGTAAAAAAATTCAAACCAACAGGGCTCTGTGTGAAAAAGTAATCCCCCCCTTAAATTAACTCTGTTTTATCAAATCTTTTGAAATCTGAGCTCAGTTTCCCTAGCCACACACAGGCCTGATTACTGCCACACCTGTTCTCAAGCAAGAAATCACTTAAATAGGACATGCCTGACAAAGTAGAGTAGACCAAAAGATCCTCAAAAGCTAGACTTTTGTCAATTCTACTCAGTTCCCTATTTTCCTTGCGTATCCCAGCCCCCCTAAATCCTCATTAACCCCTACTGTCTCACTCTCTCTATCTACTCTATCTATTCTCTTAGCACAACTACCCTCCCTCCCCCCAGATCCTAGTTTAAAAGCTCCTCCATCCGTCTGACCATTTTTTCCCCAAGCACAGCTGCACCCTTCCCAGGGAGGTGCAGCCTGTCCCTATCATAGAGCTTGAAGCCGGCAGCAAAGTCTGTCCAGTTATGTGTAAGCTACTTATTTATCTCCCTAAGCTCCCCCTGTCTTTTTGGTGATGCTTGTGACACTTGCAGTATTTCTGAAAACACTACCTGAGAGCTTCTAACTCTATGACTTCCTCTGAATGACAGTTTTGTGCAAAGGAAGTGAGAGTGAAGCAGCTGCTGATTGGCTGCAGGTGCCATCATCACTGGGAAAGCATTGTCACAGTAGGTGACTACAGGCTGTTTTTATTTTATAAGGGGAAATAAAGCAAGTGGGAAGGGGTTGTCTGAGTAGTGGACAACCCCCTTACAACTGGCAATACAAACTATAGACCATGGGGTGGCGCAGTATCTGAAGTGAACCAGCCATGCTCTTCAGTTCTATAATTTTGCCTTCTAGGTGAAGACAAACGTGACTGGATTACAACACGTAAGACAAGGATCTGAAACTCTCTCCGTGGAGGCATATAAAGCATCCAATGGACATCAGAATTACTTACACATCAGTATCACTAATAGTCGGCTGGAACTTGGAAAACAAGTGTTTGTACATTTCAACATCCTGAATAAAAATGGAGAAATTCAGAAGCAAATACTACAGTTCACCTACCTGGTACAGAAAATTCTTAATTATAGATATGGCATAAGTCAAATACAGATGCAATACTATTTCATTTAACAATTAATATTGGCAACATTTTCTGCTGTGCTCAGTACCATTACCATTGGGAATGTAGAAAGATAATCAAAACTTACTACCAGTACTTTACTATTACACTAACAGATAATAATAATACTACTATAATACTGCCCCCATATGTACAAGTACATAACTACTGTAATACTGCCCCCTATGTACAAGAATATAACTACTACAGTACTGCCCCCTATGTACAAGACTATAACTACTATAATACTGCCCCCTATGTACAAGAATATAACTACTATAATACTGCCCCCTATGTACAAGAATATAACTACTATAATAATGCTCCTATGTACAAGAATATAACTACAATAATACTGCTCCTATGTACAAGAATATAAATACTATAATACTGCTCCTATGTACAAGAATATAACTACTACAATACTGCCCCCTATGTACAAGAATATAACTACTATAATACTGCCCCCTATGTATAAGAATATTACTACTATAATAGTGCTCCAATGTACAAGAATATAACTACTATAATACTGCCCCCTATGTACAAGAATATAACAACTACAATACTGCCCCCCTATGTACAAGAATATAACTACTATAATACTGCCCCCTATGTACAAGAATATAACTACTATAATACTGCCCCCCATCTACAAGAATATAACTACTATAATACTGCCCCTATGTACAAGAATATAACTGCTATAATACTGCCTCCCTATGTACAAGAATATAACTACTATAATACTGCCCCTATGTACAAGAATATAACTACTATAATACTGCCCCCTATGTACAAGAATATAAGTACTATAATACTGCCCCTATGTACAAGAATATAACTACTATAATACTGCTCCTATGTATAAGAATATAACTACTATAATACTGCTCCTATATACAAGAATATAACTACTATATTACTGCTCCTATGTACAAGAATATAACTACTATAATACTGCCCCATCTACAAGAATATAACTACTATAATACTGCCCCCTATGTGCAAGAATATAACTACTATAATACTGCCCCCTATGTACAAGAATATAACTACTATAATACTGCCCCCCTTTGTACAAGAATATAACTACTATAATACTGCTCCCTAAGTACAAGAATATAACTACTATAATACTGCTCCTATGTACAAGAATATAACTACTATATTACTGCCCCCTATGTACAAGAATATAACTACTATAATACTGCCCCTATGTACAAGAATATAACTACTATAATACTGCCCCCCTATGTACAGGAATATAACTACTATAATACTGCTCCAATGTACAAGAATATAACTACTATAATACTGCTCCAATGTACAAGAATATAACTACTATAATACTGCTCCTATGTACAAGAATATAACTACTATAATACTGCCCCCTATGTACAAGAATATAACTACTATAATACTGCCCCCTATGTACAAGAATATAACTACTATAATACTGCTCCCTAAGTACAAGAATATAACTACTATAATACTGCTCCAATGTACAAGAATATAACTACTATAATACTGCTCCAATGTACAAGAATATAACTACTATAATACTGCTCCTATGTACAAGAATATAACTACTATAATACTGCCCCCTATGTACAAGAATATAACTACTATAATACTGCCCCCTATGTACAAGAATATAACTACTATAATACTGCTCCTATGTACGAGAATATAACTACAATAATACTGCTCCTATGTACAAGAATATAACTAGTATAATACTGCTCCTATGTACAAGAATATAACTACTAGTGTTGAGCGAGCATGCTCGACACTGCTCGTTACCCGCTCGGGCATCTCACTACTCGGGATGTTCGGCGAGCACCGAGCATTTCCGGGTTACTCGGGCGGGAGCTCGGGTCTCCGCCCTGCATGTTTGGCGCTCTTTACAGAGCCAATGAACATGCAGGGATTGCCAGCCAGTCACTGTAATGCCGCAGCCATGTTGTTTGTGGACATTACAGTGATTGGCTGGCCGCACAGCGTCACCTCGAGTATTTAAAACCGGGCGCCGCCATCTTGGACACAGTCGCTCTGGATCAGCCAGTGTAGAGAGGGTGCTGCTGAGTTAGATAGAGATATATAGTGCAAAATAGGTAGTGTAGGGTCTCTAAAGCCTGCCAAATCAAACAAACAGTCCTTCTCAGGACTAATATCCATCCCAGATATCAGGCAGGCAGGCTGTATAGGAGACGCAGTGGTTATACCAGCAAACACTGCATTACAGTCCTGCGTGCTCCTGTTGGTCAAATTGCTAGACTTATCACCCCGGTCTCAGGAAAAATTATTTTTTTATTCATCTAAATCCTGTATTTTTTTTTTCCTCAGTCAGACTGTACAAATACGCGTCTTATTAACCTTTTGGTATTCCCCCCCCCCAAAAAAAAAAATTGAGTGTGTCTGTGACTGTTCAGACACCAATATATCTGTTTAAAAGAGTCTGGTGTAGGCCAGAGAAATAGAACTATGGTTTTGCAGTTCCATGGGTCAAATCTCTGTATTATCCTGCTTTTGGCATTTTTTGCCATAAAAAAAACTGTAATAGTGTCTCCCTGACTGGTCAGACACCAATATATCTGTTTAAAATATTCTGGTGTACGCCACATAACTATAACTGTGGTTTTGCAGTTCCACGGGTCAAATCTCTGTATTATCCTGCTTTTGGCATTTTTTGCCTTAAAAATAAACAGTAATAGTGTCTCCCTGACGGGTCAGACACCAATACATCTGTTTAAAAGATTCTGGTGTATGCCACATAACTATAACAATGGTTTTGCAGTTCCACGGCTCAAATCTCTGTATTATCCTGCTTTTGGCATTTTTTGCCGTAAAAAAAAACTGTAATAGTGTCTCCCTGACTGGTAAGACACCAATATATCTGTTTAAAAGAGTCTGTTGTAGGCCAGAGGAATAGAACTGTGGTTTTCCTCTTCCACGGTTCTAATCTCCTTTTTATTACCCTTTTTCCATTGATAGTGCGAGTGTAAGCTATTTTACTTCATTTACAATGGGCAAGGGGAGTGGCAAGGGACGTGGAACTGGACGTTCTGGTGATGGTGCGTGTAAAGGACGGGGCCGTGGCCAAGGTGAAAATGCGCCACAACCAACAGCCACATCTTCTCGCTCCCACTTCTTGACCGAATTACTAAGGAACCACACTACAACACCAGTATTGCAAACTGATCAGTGTGAACAGGTTATTAATTGGATAGCAGCTAATACTTCCAGTTACCTGGGCACCACCACCTCCGGTCTGTCTTCCACATGGTCAAGTTTTAGTAGCCGTGAGTCTCGACCACATACTCCTCCTCACCCTGATGCTCCTTCCTCCCACCATACCGAGTGTCGTCAGACAGCAACTGATCCCACACTTGGACACTCTGAAGAGCTGTTCACTGGTCCATTTCCATATTTGTGTCCCTCGCCTGCTCCGCTTGAAGTGGTGGAAGAGGAGATCCCCTGTAGCGATGGCCAAATATTTGAACAGCCACGGCCAGAGGAAGTCGACGCTGGTAATTTGTCACAAGAGGTGGACGATGACGAGACACAATTGCCACAAAGTGAGGAGGAGGATCGTGGTGCGCAAGTGGAAGAGGAGGAGGTGGTGGATGATCTAGTAACTGACCCAACGTGGCAGGAGGACACGCAGAGCGAGGCCAGCAGCACACAGGGGGAGGGAGGCAGATTACCCCAACAGGCAGGAAGAAGCAGTGTGGTGGCCGCACACAGAAGGCAGACAACAGTTCCCCGTAACACCAACACGAGGGACGTTGCCAGTACAACCGGTAGGTCTTCCAGAGTCTGGAATTTTTTTAAAGACTCTGATGATAACCCCAAAAAGGCCATTCGTACCACCTGCTATGCCAGCATCAGCAGGGGTGACAAATCTACCAGCCTGACCACCACCAGCATGATCAGGCACATGGAAGCAAAGCACCCGACTTTATGGGGCGAACCGCAGGGTCCACGACCAGTGTCAGCGGGTGTTACCACTGCTTCTTCCGCTGTTGTGCGTGTAAGAGAACCCCCTGTTGTGCGTGCAAGGCAATCCCCTGTCCATACTGCATGCAAAAATGTCCCCTCCTCTCAGTCTTCACTTGTTATGGCAGTTTCTCAAGAAACAGCATCAACGTCCACGTCCACATCCCACCACAGCGTTCAATTGTCCATATCCCAGAGCTTTGAACGAAAGCGCAAATTTTCAGCCAATGCCCCACAGGCCACAGTCCTAAATTCGCACATTTCACGACTGCTTGCGTTGGAAATGCTGCCTTTTAGGCTGGTGGAGACGGAATCCTTCCGCAACCCTATGGCAGTGGCCGTCCCTTGGTACTCGGTCCCCAGCCGACACTATTTTGCCCAGTGTGCCATCCCCACACTACACAAGCACGTGTCCCAAAACATCTGCCGTGCCCTCAACAACGCAGTTAGTGGGAGAATCCACCTGACAACGAACACGTGGACAAGTGCTTGTGGCCAGGGACGGTACATCTCCCTGACGGCACACTGGGTAAACATAGTGGAAGCCAGGACCCCGTCGGACCTTGGGACGGAACACATCCTCCCCACACCGAGGATTGGGGGCCCTATGTCAGTCAGAGTTGCCCCCACAGTGTACAGCTCCTGAGCATCATCCTCCTCCTCCTCCTCATGTTCAGCCTCCATCTCAGATATCACCACATCAGTTACAAGCTGGAAGCACTGCAGTACTGCCTCAGCCATGCGGCAACAGGCTGTGCTGAAACTCATAAGCTTAGGTGATAAACCTCACACTGCTTGTGAGTTGTGGACAGCTGTGAAAGAGCAGGCAGATCTGTGGCTGAGACCGCTGAACCTACATCCAGGCATGGTCATGTATGACAATGGCCGTAACCTGGTGGCGGCTCTGAGGCGAGGCGAGATCACACACGTACCATGCCTGGCTCATTTGCTTAACCTCGTAGTTCAGCGGTTTCTTAAATTTTACCCCGAGTTGCCAGATCTGCTCGTGAAAATACGCCGCCTGTCAGCTCATTTTCACAAATCGGCTACAGCTTCCGCCACCCTTGCTGTGTTGCAGCAGTGTTTGCAGCTTCTGGCACACCAACTTGTGAGTGATGTCCCCACACATTGGAACTCTACCCTCCACATGTTGCAAAGGATTTGTGGGCAGAAGAGAGCAGTTGTGGAGTACCAGCTGCAACAAGGCCATCGATATTCAGGTCAGACTCCACACATAAGACCTCAGGATTGGACCTGGATGTCTGACATATGTACCATCCTGACAAACTTTGAGGAGTCCACCAAGATGGTGAGTGGTGATGATGCCATAATTAGTGTCAGCATCCCACTTGTCTGTCTTTTGCAACGCTCTCTGCAGAGAATTAAAGAGGAGGCATTGCAGCCAGAGTATGATGAGATGGATCAAGAACCCGTAATGGGCGATTACACACAGCACAGCCTCATCTCATCCGAATGTGCATTGGGGGACAATGAGGGAATGGAGGAGGAGGAGGAAGAACAGGAGCCGGTATCATGCGCTGTAGACGGTAGTACCTGTACAACTGTCATACAGACGGTTCAGTGTGGGTGGACTGAGGACAGGGGGGAGGAGGAGGAGGAGGATAAGAGCATGGTCAGTCGTCATCTTGGTGAGGACACGGAAGTCTTGACCATTACCAGTCTGGCACGCATGGCTGACTTTATGTTACGCTGCCTTAACCGTGACCCTCGCGTTGTCAAAATGTTGGGTGACAGTCATTACTGGTTGGTGACACTTTTATACCACCGCTACAAGGAGAACTTTCACTCTCTTATTCCTGAGGTGGAGAGGTCTACAAAAATAGGGCAGTACCAGAAGGCCCTTGCTGCAGAACTGTTAAAAAAATTCCCATCTGAACACGCTAGCGGCAGAGGTCACAGTTCCTTGACCAACCAAGGCGTACAGGCAAGAGAGATGCAACTCCAATCCACCAGAGGCAGGGGAACACTGTCAACATTCTGGGACAGTTTTCTGAGACCCGCCCAGCTTACTGGCCCTGAGGCGCGGGGTACTCTCCCAAGGAGTGGAAAATTTCAAAAGATGGTTAGGAAGTACCTTGCCGACCGTACTAGCATCCTCCGTGATTCCTCTGTGCCTTTTAATTATTGGGTATCCAAGCTGGACACTTGGAATGAACTCGCTCTGTACGCCTTGGAGGTCCTGGCCTGCCCTGCCACTAGTCTGTTATCGGAGCGTGTTTTTAGTGCCGCTGGTGGAATTATAACTGATAAGCGCACTCGCCTGTCAACTGACAATGCTGACAAGCTGACCCTTATCAAAATGAACAAGGGCTGGATTGGGCCATAATTCTCATCACCACCAAATGACAGCAGAGTAACATAAAGTCAAATCCACTGTGTTATTTCGGGAGGCGTATTCCCATGCACCGCTTCACACCCACACATGGGTATACGCTTCCTCATTTCGGCTGTATTTTGCTCTTCTCCTTATCCTCAGCCTCCACAACGACTATACCACCAGGGTGACCGTGGTCCGTGTTGCCAGCATTGCAAGTTCCTCCTTCCTAATTTTTGGCAGCTTTTGCTTGGAAGGCATAGGCAAAGACTAAGGGAGACCCACTCCCCAATAATGGGAATAATGTTTATAATATGCTGTACTGCATGGCTCTTGTAAGGGGCATGAAAACTGTCTTGTTAAGCTACTTTGACCTCCACCACTTTTCCCAGTGGCATTGATATTGTCTTTCTATTCCACTGCGACCTCCACCATTCTTCCAAGGTGCATGAAAAGCGTCATGTTAAGCTACTGCAACCTCCACCACTTTTCCCCGGGGCATTAAAACCGTCTTCTTAAGCTGCTGCGACCTCCATGTCTCTTCCAAGGGGCATTAAAACCATCTTGTTAAGCTACTGCGACCTCCACCACTTTTCCCAGGGGCATTGATATTGTCTTTTTATTCCACTGCGACCTCCACGTCTCTACCAAGGGGCATTAAAACCGTCTTGTTAAGCTACTGCGACCTCCACATCTCTTCCAAGGGGCATTAAAACCGTCTTGTTAAGCTACTGCAACCTCCACCACTTTTCCAAGGGGCATTAAAACCGTTTTGTTAAGCTACTGCGACCTCCACGTCTCTTCCAAGGGGCATTAAAACCATCTTGTTAAGCTACTGCGACCTCCACGTCTCTTCCAAGAGGCATTAAAACCATTTTGTTAAGCTACTGCGACCTCCACCACTTTTCCCAGGGGCATTGATATTGTCTTTTTATTCCACTGCGAAGTCCACGTCTCTTCCAAGGGGCATTAAAACCGTCTTATTAAGCTACTGCAACCTCCACCACTTTTCCCAGGGGCATTAAAACCGTCTTGTTAAGCTACTGCGACCTCCACGTCTCTTCCAAGGGGCATTAAAACCATGTTGTTAAACTGCTGCGACCTCCACGTCTCTTCCAAGGGGCATTAAAACTGTCTTGTTAAGCTACTGCGACCTCCACCACTTTTCCAAGGGGCATTGATATTGCCTTTTTATTCCACTGCGACCTCCACGTCTCATCCAAGGAGCATTAAAACCGTCTTGTTAAGCTATTGCGAACTCCACCACTTTTCCCAGGGGCATTAAAACCGTCTTTTAAGATACTGCGACCTCCACCACTTTTTCAAGGGGCATTGATATTGTCTTTTTATTCCACTGAGCACTCCACCATTCTTCCAACGGGCATTGCATTTCCTCCTAATTTTAGTCAGCTTTTCCTTTTCAATGCATAGGTGAACACTAAGGGAGACCCACTCCCCAATAATGGGTAGAAGGTTTTTAGTATGCTGTAATCCGGTTTAGTTAAGGCCCTCTGACCTCCATGTCACTTCGAAGGGGCATTGGAGTGCCTCGAAATTTTTGGTAGGCATTGCACTCACTGCATGCCCTATAACTGTGTAGCCGAACCTCTCCTTTTGGTACAGAAACATATCCTACAAGACATGTGTGGTTGACTGGCCTGATATTGATGCGAATGGTCCCTGTTCCTCCTGCTCTTTCTCCTTTGCCACCACCTCATCCATCATTCATCACCTGAAGCTTTGTTTTAACAGGAGTCATAGAACTGGGATAGTAGGAGGAAAACATCCAGCAATCCTCGGAGGAGGTAGGATATGCGCCAAAACTACATACATGCGCTTGCATTCCAAGAAAACAAAGCAGATGCTAACTTCTATCATCATCATCATGCTCCTCACCTTGTCACTCTCAACTCCCCTGATGGAGAAGCCATGGCCCACCGGAGGAGTGTGGTTCTCTGGTGGGCTCGTCCAATGCTGCCCTAAAGCAGGCCGGGCTAAGAAAAGTGTGGGGGGAAGTTGCAAGGAGAAATAGGGGCGGCTGGGGACCGTTTATGGACACCCGGCCACTCCCCGGTGGCTGGGGACCGTGTGTGGACACCTGGCCGCGGGGTGGCTGGGGACCAAGTATGGACACCCGGCCGCCCCCTGGCGGCTGGGGACTGAGCGTGGACACCCGGCCGCCTGGCGGCTGGGGACTGAGTATGGATACCAGGCCGCCGACGCAGCCATGACAGGTGGCCGGCGTCTGCCTCCACATGCCTAAAAGGCCCAATTTCAAGTGCAAGCAAACTAGCAGTATGGTATTGCAGCCTGGGGTGGGTGGGTGGCAGTTTGCACACTTACGCTTGCATTCCAAGAAACCAAAGCAGATGCTAACTTCTATCATCATCATCATGCTCCTCACCTTGGCTCTCTCAACTCCCCTGATGGAGAAGCCAGGGCCCACCGGAGGAGTCTGGTTCTCTGGTGGGCTCGTCCAATGCTGCTCTAAAGCAGGCCCGGCTAAGAAAAGTGTAGGGGGAAGTTCCAAGGAGAAATAGGGGCAGCTGGGGACCATTTATGGACACCCGGCCGCTCCCAGGCGGCTGGGGACCGTGTGTGGACACCCAATTTCAAGTGCAAGCAAGCAAGCAGTGCGGTATTGCAGCCTGGGGGTGGGTGGGTGGCAGGCTGCATACTTGCGCTTGCATTGGAAGGAATGGAGGAGGTACAATTGAACACTGCCCTGGAACAAGGACTTGCACAGGGATTGTTGCAAGTCTGCATCTTCTGATGCGGCAAGGATCACTTCTGATGGGCACACTTTTAGGCAGTGACCTGGGTGTCAGAGATGCTTCCAGGGTTCTTCCCCATGCTGTTCTCATGTCTTTTCAGCACTGTATGCATGTGTCACACAGCACATGGCCAGATAAGATTGTAAAATGTTAAATTGACATTTACCGGTGAATGCATTTGTCACGGTTGAAAGCAATAAAAAAGTGCAAAAACGCATAAAAAATGCTACTTGTAAACATAGCCCAAGGTGTGGCGGAGAATTTTTGTAATCGGTTATTTATTTTACCTTACACACAAGTCTTTACCCTGGAAAGGAAGTTCCTTAACATATTTCACAGGAAAACCGTTTCAGTTTCTGTTTTGAATGTTTTATTGTGAGCCCGTAAAAGTGGCTTAATACTTCTGACCACGTTGTTGACAGCAGTGACCTGGGGGTCAGAAATGCTTCCTGGGGCGATGCCCATGCTGTCCCCATGTCTTTTGAGCACTGTCACTATCGTTTTGGGCACTTTTTAGGCTTTCTACAGACTGCCGGGGGTGCCGCCGCAAAAATGCTGGGGTCTCCCATAGATTAACATTGAGCTCGTTGCTCGGGTCGAGCACCCGAGTATAAAATTGAGCTCGGCCCGAGCTTCGAGCACCCGAGAATTTTAGTGCTCGCTCAACACTAATAACTACTATAATACTGCCCCTATATATAAGAATATAACTACTATAATACTGCTCCTAGGTTTAAGAATATAACTACTATAATACTGCCCCTATGTACAAGAATATAACGACTATAAAACTGCCCCTATGCACAAGAATATAAATACGATAATACTGCCCCCTTATGTACAAGAATATAACTGTTATAATACTGCCCCTATATACAAGAATATAAATACTATAATGCTGCCTCTATGTATAAGAATATAACTACTATAATGCTCCCCCTATGTACAAGAATATAACTACTATAATACTGCCCCTATGCACAAGAATATAACTACGATAATACTGCCCCCTTATGTACAAGATTATAACTGCTATAATACTGCCCCTATGTGCAAGAATACAACTACTATAATGCTGCGTCTATGTATAAGAATATAACTACTATAATACTGCCCCTATGCATAAGAATATAACTACTATAATACTGCCCCCTATGTACAAGAATATAACTACGATAATACAGCCCCCTATGTACAAGATTATAACTGCTATAATAATGCCCCTATGTACAGGAATATAACTACTATAATACTGCCCCTACATATAAGAATATAACTACTATAATACTGCTCCTATGTTTAAGAATATAACTACTATAATACTGCCCCTATGTACAAGAATATAACTACTATAATACTGCCCCTATGCACAAGAATATAAATGCGATAATACTGCCCCCTTATGTACAAGAATATAACTGTTATAATACTGCCCCTATATACAAGAATATAACTACTATAATGCTGCCTCTATGTATAAGAATATAACTACTATAATACTGCCCCTATGTACAAGAATATAAGTACTATAATACTGCCCCTATGCACAAGAATATAACTACGATAATACTGCCCCCTTATGTACAAGATTATAACTGCTATAATACTGCCCCTATGTACAAGAATACAACTACTATAATGCTGTGTGTATGTATAAGAATATAACTACTATAATACTGCCCCTATGCACAAGAATATAACTACTATAATAATGCCCCTATGCACAAGAATATAACTACGATAATACAGCCCCCTTATGTACAAGATTATAACTGCTATAATAATGCCGCTATGTACAGGAATATAACTACTATAATGCTGCTTCTATGTATAAGATCATAACTACTATAATACTGCTTCTATGCACAACAACATAACTACTATAATACTGCCCCTATGTACAGGAATATAACAACTATAATGCTGCTAATATGTACAAGAATATAACTTCTATAATACTGCCCCCTATGTACAAGAATATAAGTACTATAATACTGCCCCTATGTACAAGAATATAACTGCTATAATACTGCTCCTATGTACAAGAATATAACTATTATAATACTGCCCCCTATGTACTAGAATATAACTACTATATTGCTGCTCCTATGTATAAGAATATAACTACTATAGTACTGCTTCTATGTGCAAGAATATAATTGCTATAATACTGCTCCTATATACAAGACTATAAATACTATAATACTGCTCCTATGTTCAAGAATATAACTACTATAATACTGCTCCTATAAACAAGAATATAACTACTATACTACGGCTCCTATGTACAAGAATATGACTACTATACAACTGCTCCTGTGTACAAGACTATAACTACTATAATACTGCTCCTATGTACAAGAATACAACTACTATAATACTGCGCTTATATATAAGAATATAGCTACTATAATACTGTTCCTATGTTTAACAATTTCACTACTAAAATACTGCTCTTATGTACAAGAATTTAACTACTATAATACTGCTCTTATGTACAAGAATATAACTACTATAACACTACTACTATGTACAAGAATATAATTACTATAATACTGCTCATATGAACAAGAATATGACTACTATAATACTGCTCCTATGTATAAGAATATAACTACTATAATACTGCTCCAATATACAAGAATATAACTACTTTTAATACTGCTCCTATGTACAGGAATATAACTACTATAATACTGCTCCAATATACAAGAATATAACTATTATAATACTGCCTCTTTGTATAAGAATATAACTACTATAAAACTGCTCCTATGAGCAAGAATATGACTACTATAATACTGCCCCCTATGTATAAGAATATAACTACGATAATACTGCTCCAATGTACAGGAATATAACTACTATAATACTGCCCCCTATGTACAAGAATATAACTACTATAATACTGCTCCTATGAACAAGAATATAACTACTATAACACTGCTCCTATGTATAAGAATATAACTACTATAATACTGCTCCTATGTACAAGAATATAACTACTATAATACTGCTCCAATATACAAGAATATAACTACTATAATACTGCTCCTGTGTAGAAGAATATACCTTCTATAATACTGCTCCTATGTACAAGAATACAACTACTATAATACTGCCCTTATATATAAGAATATAGCTACTATAATACTGCTCCTATGTTTAACAATTTAACTACTATAATACTGCTCTTATGAACAAGAATTTAACTACTATAATACTGCTCTTATGTACAAGAATATAACTACTATAATGCAGCTCTTATGTACAAGAATATAACTACTATGACGCTGGTCCATTGTAAAAGAATATAAATAATATAATAATGCCCCCAATATATACCAATATAACTACTATAACACTACTACTATGTACAAGAATATAATTACTATAATACTGCTCATATGAACAAGAATGTGACTACTATAATACTGCTCCTACATATAAGAATATAACTACTATAATACTGCTCCAATATACAAGAATATAACTACTTTTAATACTGCTCCTATGTACAGGAATATAACTACTATAATACTGCTCCAATATACAAGAATATAACTACTATAATACTGCCCCCTATGTACAAGAATATAACGCCTATAATACTGCCCCTATGTATAAGAATATAACTACGATAATACTGCTCCAATGTACAAGAATATAACTACTAAATTACTGCCCCCTATGTACAAGAATATAACTACTATAATACTGCTCCTATGAACAAGAATTTAACTACTATAACACTGCTCCTATGTATAAGAATATAACTACTATAATAATGCTCCTATGTATAAGAATATAATTACTATAATACTGCTCTTATGTACAAGAATATTACTACTATCATACAGCTCCTATGTACAAGAATATATCTACTATAATACTGCTCCTATGTACAAGAATATAACTACTATAATACTGCTCCTATATATAAGAATATAACTACTATAATACTGCCCCTATATATAAGAATATAACTACTATAATCCTGCTCCTATGTTTAAGAATATGACTACTATAATACTGCCCCTATGTACAAGAATATAACAACTATAATACTGCTCCTATATACAAGAATATAACTATGATAATACTGCCCCTATGTTCAAGAATATAACTACTATAATACTGCTCCTATGTACAAGAATATAACTACTATAATACTGCTCCTATGTACAAGAATGTAACTACGATAATACTGCCCCCTATGTTCAAGAATATAACTACTATAATACTGCTCCTATGTACAGGATTATAAGTACTATAATGCTGCTCCTATATATAAGAATATAAGTAACATAATACTGCTCCTATGTATAAGAATATAACTACTATAATACTGCTCTTATGTTTAAGAACATAACTACTATAATATTGGTCCTACAGTGGTGGCCAAAAGTATTGGCACCCCTGCAATTCTGTCAGATAATGAAAATGATTGCAATCACAAATTCTTTGGTATTATTCTCTTCATTTAATTTGTCTTCAATGAAAAAACACAAAAAGAATTGTCCTAAAGCCAAATTGGATATAATTCCACACCAAACCTAAAAAAGGGGGTGGACAAAAGTATTGGCACTGTTTGAAAAATCATGTGATGCTTCTCTAATTTGTGTAAGTAACAGCACCTGTAACTTACCTGTGGCACCTAACAGGTGTTGGCAATAACCAAATCACACTTGCAGCCAGTTAACATTGATTAAAGTTGACTCAACCTCTGTCCAGTGTCCTTGTGTGTACCACATTGAGCATGGGGAAAAGACGAAGACCAAAGAACTGTCTGAGGACTTGAGAAACCAAATTGTGAGGAAGCATGAGCAATCTCAAGGCTACAAGTCCATCTCCAAAGACCTGAATGTTCCTGTGTCTTCCGTGCGCAGTGTCATCAAGAAGTTTAAAGCCCATGGCACTGTGGCTAACCTCCCTAGATGCGGACGGATATAAAAATTGACGAGAGATTTCAACGCAAGATTGTGCGGATGGTGGATAAAGAACCTCGACTAACATCCAAACAAGTTCAAGCTGCCCTGCAGTCCGAGGGTACAACAGTGTCAACCCGTACTATCCGTCGGCGTCTGAATGAAAAGGGACTGTATGGTAGGATACCCAGGAAGACCCCACTTCTTACCCCGAGACATAAAAAAGCCAGGCTGGAGTTTGCCAAAACTTACCTGAGAAAGCCTAAAACGTTTTGGAAGAATGTTCTCTTGTCAGATAAGACAAAAGTAGAGCTTTTGGGCAAAAAGCATCAACATAGAGTGTACAGGAAAAAAAAAGAGGCATTCAAAGAAAATAACACTGTCCCTACAGTCAAACATGGTGGAGGTTCCCTGCTGTTTTGGGGTTGCTTTGCTGCCTCTGGCACTGGACTGCTTGACCGTGTGCATGGCATTATGAATAGAGATGAGCGTTGTTCTACTCGAACTGTTCGCCAATCTCAAATTCGAGCTGTTTTGGGCGGTGTTCGAGCCGTTCGGCGAACACGAACGATTTGAGAAAAATTCAGCCTATCAGCAGCGCACACACGGAGCGAACTGCTGTTTTTCACACAAGCAAGGGCATGTGTCATTGGCAGTGTATGTCACATGTCCTTGCCCTATAAGACCAAGCCATTTTCCCCGTCGCCACCATTTTCTCACTGCTGCAGCTGCGTGTTAGACGGCACCGCTGTTGCTGTGTGTGCTATACCTTGTTAATTTCAAGCCAATTTTCGCACAAATCTACAGATAGCTTGGGAGTAGGGAATAGTTGTGACTGCAGTCCTTTTAAGGACTAGGTTACAGCATTTCCTACGACTTTTATCAGGCAGGTCTGTGCTCTTAAATAGATAGATTGTGGGAGTAGAGACTAATTGTAATTGCAGTCCTTTTCAGGACTAGGTTACATCAGTTCCTATCAGTTTTTGCCAGGCAGGTCTGTGCCAGTGCTGTGCAAGTTTTTCACAGCATTTGGCTGAATCTAGCAAAGCTAATCCTTTTTGCCCTATTGCAGAGTGTGTTAGTCAGTGGAGTAGCCTATCTATGTTGCAAGATATACCACCTGTGTATAGAATACCAATTTTTTTACTGCACCTAGTGAAGTAAAATCTTTTGGACATAGCATCATTCTATTAGTCCATCTATACTGACCTCCATCAGGTTGCAAATTGAATATAATTTTTTTCTGCATCTAGCTCTGAAAAAATATTTGGGCTTCAAGCAGTGTGTGGGACTTGTTCTATTAGTCCATCTATACTGACCTCCATCAGGTTGCAAACTGAATATAATTTTTTTCTGCATCTAGCTCTGAAAAAATATTTGGCCTTCTAGCAGTGTGTGGGACTTTCTCTATTAGTCCATCTATACTGACCTCCATCAGGTTGCAAATTAAAAATAATTTTTATCTGCATCTACCTCTGAAAAAATATTTGGGCTTCTAGCTGTGTGTGGGACTTTCTCTATTAGTCCATCTATACTGACCTCCATCAGGTTGCAAATTAAAAATAATTTTTATCTGCATCTACCTCTGAAAAAATATTTGGGCTTCTAGCTGTGTGTGGGACTTGTTCTATTAGTCCATCTATACTGACCTCCATCAGGTTGCAAACTGAATATCATTTTTTTCTGCATCTAGCTCTGAAAAAATATTTGGCCTTCTAGCAGTGTGTGGGACTTTCTCTATTAGTCCATCTATACTGACCTCCATCAGGTTGCAAACTGAATATATTTTTTTTCTGCATCTACCTCTGAAAAAATATTGGGCTTCTAGCTGTGTGTGGGACTTGTTCTATTAATCCATCTATACAGACCTCCATCAGGTTGCAAACTGAATATATTTTTTTTCTGCATCTAGCTCTGAAAAAATATTGGGCTTCTAGCTGTGTGTGGGACTTGTTCTATTAATCCATCTATACAGACCTCCATCAGGTTGCAAACTGAATATAATTTTTTTCTGCATCTACCTCTGAAAAAATATTTGGCCTTCTAGCAGTGTGTGGGACTTTCTCTATTAGTCCATCTATACTGACCTCCATCAGGTTGCAAACTGAATATATTTTTTTTCTGCATCTACCTCTGAAAAAATATTTGGGCTTCTAGCTGTGTGTGGGACTTGTTCTATTAGTCCATCTATACTGACCTCCATCAGGTTGCAAATCGAATATAATTTTTTTCTGCATCTAACCCAGCCAATAGTTTTGGCCTAATACCACAGTTTGGCCACTCAGCTCTGCTCGGTTCCCATCCATTGTTTTTTTGTGCAAACAACTCCAGAGTTGTGAATTAGTTAACCACCAAAATGAGTGGAAAAAGGCCTGCTGCTGGTGGAAAGGGGAATAGGCGTGTTGGGAAGGGGAAAAAAGGTTGTGTCCGTGGGGTAGGTGTTAAAGCAACAGTAACATCTGCAGAAGAAAGACCATCTTCCAGCCAAACTAAAATGTCTACTTCTTTTAGCGGACAATGTGATAAGATCCCTTTCTTATGGCCACGCCAATCACTACAAATTCCAGATGAGGCACAAAAACAGCAGGTGCTTCAACGGATATCAAGTGCTCCTTTAAGTGGGCTCTCCTCCACATCAACTTCAACATCACAAATACTCCAGTCCTCAAAGGTGTCACCCCAATCGCACTTGCTTCCTCACAGCTCCCAAATCTCCAGCTGCCCGTCTGAGTATGAGGTAGAACAGATGGTTGAGTCTGCAGAGCTGTTTACTCATACTATAGCCTGGGAATCAGAGGTCGACTCCAGCGCTTCTGTGAATCCAGACGAGGAAATGATCTGCACTGGTGCCCAGAATCTTTATGAGTCGGATCCAGGACCAGATGCAGAAGGTTCTGACCATAATGTAGACCTGTCACACTGTCACAGAATACTGGAGGTAGGGGGCCTAAGCTGACCCTAAGCTGGGACCCTGACTAACCCCTCAACCTGGAGGTACTGTTAAAGGTACAGAGGTCCAGGCCGCCAGCGTAACCCCTACCTCCTGAGGATCCCTGCACCTAAGTAATCTAGTCCTGAGAAGGACCCCGATCACAACAATAGGGAACCAGAAATAATATGCCCACACACAGTATTTAGACGAACGAGACAGTACAAGGGAAAAACCAAAACCACCTTGCATACAACTTCTACACAACTACAACAGAGGGAACACCAACGGGAAAGGAGATAAATGATAAAGCGAGGAAAGGGAAAAAACACTTCCAAATGCACTTATCTCAGCAACTCCAAACACCACGATCCGCTCTGTAAGTCAGAATGAAAAGCTTTCACCGACACCTCCCAAACAGACCTGCAGGAATATAAAGGAGTCTCACTAAAGAAGCATTGATTGCAGCTGGGCGAGGCTGGACCTCAGCTAGCCCAGAGAGAGAGAGAATTAACTCCTACACTGCCGAAAAAACACAAAGCACCAACAAGTCAGCTGCGAGAAGTCAGGCTGTGTACTCGTGACGATCTTCGTGGCAACACACCCGTGACAGTACCCCTCCTTCTACGAGGGGCCTCCGGACCCTCAGGGCCAGGTTTATCCGGGTGAGTCGAGTGGAAGGCCCGAACTAATCGGTCTGCGTTAATATCCGACGCAGGAACCCACATCCTCTCCTCAGGACCATACCCCTTCCAATGAACCAAGTACTGAAGGGACCGGCGATTAAAGCGTGAATCAATGACCCTCGATACCTGGAACTCCAAGTTACCATTGACAACCACAGGAGGGGGAGGTAAAGGTGACGGTACCACCGGCGCCACATACCTCTTAAGCAATGATCTGTGAAACACGTTGTGAATTTTAAACGTAGGGGGGAGGTCAAGACGGAATGCCACCGGATTAATAACAGAACTGATTCTGTACGGCCCGATGAACCTGGGACCCAGTTTCCAGGAGGGAACCTTAAGTTTAATATTCCTGGTAGACAACCATACCTGATCGTTCACACTTAGGTCCGGACCAGACACTCTCCTCCTATCAGCCATACGTTTGTATCGGTTCCCCATAGTATTCAGATTCTTCAGCACCCCTCTCCATACTGAAGCGAGAGATGAGGAAAATCGTTCCTCCTCCGGAACCCCCGAAGAGCCCCCCCTACTGAAAGTACAAAACTGGGGGTGAAAACCATATGCCCCAAAAAACGGGGACTTACCAGTGGACTCGCTCCGCCTATTATTGAGAGCAAACTCTGCCAGAGGTAGGAAAGAAGCCCAGTCCTCCTGGTTCTCTGACACAAAACACCGAAGATATGTCTCCAAGCTCTGGTTCATACGTTCCGTCTGACCATTGGTCTGAGGATGAAAAGCCGACGAGAATGACAAATGCATCCCCCGCCGAGCACAAAACGCCTTCCAGAACTTGGACACAAACTGAGACCCCCGATCAGACACCACCTCGGAGGGTACCCCGTGAAGCCTCACAATCTCCCCAATGAATACCTGCGCAAGAGTTTTAGCATTAGGAAGAGCCGGAAGAGCGATAAAATGTGCCATCTTGCTGAACCTGTCCACTACAACGAGTATGACCGTTTTACCCGAAGACGGAGGGAGGTCCGTAATAAAGTCCATAGACAGATGAGTCCAAGGACGCTCCGGGATCTTCAAAGGTAAGAGGGCCCCAGACGGACGGGTATGTGAGGTCTTAGAGCGTGCACAAACCCCACAGGACGCGACAAAAGTTACCACCTCTTTATGTAAGTTAGGCCACCAAAACCGACGCGAGAGGAGATCCACAGTTGCTTTACTCCCCGGGTGTCCTGCAAAAACTGAGTTATGGTGTGCCTCGATCACCTTTTGTCGCAACTGATCTGGAACGAACAGTCTCCCCGAAGGTCCAACAGGGGCGTCCCCCTGAGCCTCCAATATCTCCTCCTCCAGCTCAGAGCATACTGCCGAAACCACCACCCCCTCCTGAAGAATAGGAATCGGGTCGTCCGTATTCCCGGCCCCAGGGAAACTGCGAGATAAGGCATCCGCCTTTACATTTTTAGACCCAGGACGATATGTAACGACGAAATTAAACCTGGTAAAAAACAATGACCACCTAGCTTGTCTGGGATTCAGACGTTTAGCGGACTCCAGATATAGCAGGTTCTTGTGATCGGTGATGACGGTGACCGGATGAACTGCCCCCTCCAAAAAATGGCGCCACTCCTCAAAAGCTAACTTAATGGCCAAGAGTTCCCTATTGCCGACATCGTAATTCCTCTCAGCGGACGACAACTTTTTAGAGAAAAAGGCGCATGGATGCCACTTACCAGGGGACGAACCCTGTGACAATACTGCTCCCACCCCTACCTCGGAAGCGTCTACCTCTACAAAGAATGGCTGAGACGCATCAGGTTGAATGAGAATGGGTGCCGAGGCAAAACATTTTTTCAAGGAGGAGAATGCTTGACAAGCCTTGTCAGACCACCTAGAAAAATCCGTCCCCTTTTTAGTCATGTCTGTGAGAGGCTTAACCATGGACGAGAAATTACGAATGAACTTCCGGTAATAGTTAGCAAACCCCAGGAAACGTTGTAGTGCCTTAAGATTCTCCGGCCGATCCCACTCAAGAACTGCCCGCACTTTCCCAGGGTCCATACGAAAACCGGACGCTGAAACCAGGAAGCCTAAAAACTGGAGTTCCTGTACGGCGAACACACACTTTTCCCACTTGGCATACAGTTTATTATCCCGCAAGATCTGTAACACCTGTCTAACGTGCTCCTGATGAGACACCAGATCCGGCGAGTAAATTAAGATATCATCCAGATATATGACAACAAACTGTCCCACCAGGTGGCGAAAAATATCATTAACAAAGTGTTGAAACACCGCCGGGGCATTAGTCAGACCGAATGGCATGACAAGGTTCTCATAATGCCCCTCCGGAGTGTTAAAAGCCGTCTTCCACTCATCCCCCTCCTTCATCCTAATCAGATTGTACGCCCCCCTGAGATCCAACTTAGAGAACCATTTGGCGCCCACGATCTGATTAAAGAGATCGGGAATAAGTGGGAGCGGATACGGATCTCGGACCGTAATCCGATTAAGTTCACGGAAATCCAGGCAAGGGCGTAGGCCTCCATCTTTCTTCTTAACAAAGAAGAACCCCGCGGCCACCGGTGAAGATGAAGGTCTAATATGCCCCTTAGCCAGACTTTCAGAAATATAATCCTTCATGGCCTGCCTCTCAGGAGCAGAAAGGTTATACAACCTAGCTTTAGGTAACTTGGCCTCAGGGAGCAGTTTTACAGAACAGTCATACTCGCGATGAGGAGGTAGTTCCTGACACCCATTCTCCGAGAATACATCCTCAAAGTCCGCCAGAAATGGAGGTAAGACCCAAGGAGTAACTGCACCGATGACCGTGTTCATGCAGTTTTTATTACAGAATTTACTCCATTGGCTTATCTCTCTGGTTTGCCAATTAATAACCGGGTTATGCTTAGCTAACCAAGGAAGGCCCAACACTATAGGAGTGGGAAGACCCTCCAACACGTAGCAAGACAACAGTTCTTTATGTATTGCCCCCACTTGAAGTTTTACACCATGCACAGCTTGCAAAAAACTTCCCTGACCGAGAGGCCTGGCATCGATCGAGAATATGGGGATGGGTTTAGCCAACTCACTCAATCGCATACCTTGAACCCGGGCAAACCGAGCATCAACCAGATTAGCCCCGGCCCCACTATCCAGAAGAACAGATATCCTCTCAGTTCTCGTACCCACCACCACCTCCGCCGGTACGAGAAACTGAGACGAACCTAGGGACGAAATACCTACTCCCAGATTGCCGTCCACCACACAACCTGGGATCAACAGTTTTTTCGACGACTCTTTACTCTGCAAGGGACGGGATGGACACCCCCCAATAAAATGTCCCTTTTTCCCGCAGAGGAAACACCTTCCTGTCTTATGGCGCACCACCGGTCCCCTTCCCCGAAATGATGTCCCTCCTAATTGCATAGGCTCCTCCGGACTGACCAGGGGAACCACCATATGAGGGGACCTTGTAGGAGGTGGAGACATTACAGGGGGTAGAGTTATCCCGCACCTCTCCCGAAGCCGTCTGTCAACACGAATAGCAAGGGCCATAGCGGCTTCCAGTGACGCGGGAGAGTCATACTGTGCCAACACATCCTGTAATTTGTCGGATAAACCATGACAAAACTGGCTCCTAAGAGCCGGGTCATTCCACTGGGTGTCCGTAGCCCACCTACGGAACTCCGAACAGAATTCCTCCGCCGGACGATCTCCCTGCTGAATCCTACGTAACTTAGACTCAGCAAGGGAGATCCGATCTGGGTCATCATATACGAGTCCCAGAGCAGCGAAAAACCTATCCACTGACTGGAGAACCGGGGAGCTTGGGGGAAGAGAGAACGCCCAAGATTGAGGGTCCCCTTGTAGGAGCGAGATGACAATTCCCACCCTTTGTTCTTCACTGCCCGATGACCGAGGCCGCAGCCGAAAGTACAATTTGCATGCCTCCCGGAAAACAAAAAACTTGTCCCGCCCCCCAGTGAACCTGTCAGGGAGAGCTACTTTAGGTTCTGGTCCGGCTTGCTCCGGAGGATGCAAAACCTTGGACTTAACGTCCGCCAGCCCCATGGACAAACTCTGCAACTGCCGAGCTAGACCGGCTACTGGATCCATGGTAGCTGGAGAAAACTAAGATGGTCGGTGAAAATGTCACACTGTCACAGAATACTGGAGGTAGGGGGCCTAAGCTGACCCTAAGCTGGGACCCTGACTAACCCCTCAACCTGGAGGTACTGTTAAAGGTACAGAGGTCCAGGCCGCCAGCGTAACCCCTACCTCCTGAGGATCCCTGCACCTAAGTAATCTAGTCCTGAGAAGGACCCCGATCACAACAATAGGGAACCAGAAATAATATGCCCACACACAGTATTTAGACGAACGAGACAGTACAAGGGAAAAACCAAAACCACCTTGCATACAACTTCTACACAACTACAACAGAGGGAACACCAACGGGAAAGGAGATAAATGATAAAGCGAGGAAAGGGAAAAAACACTTCCAAATGCACTTATCTCAGCAACTCCAAACACCACGATCCGCTCTGTAAGTCAGAATGAAAAGCTTTCACCGACACCTCCCAAACAGACCTGCAGGAATATAAAGGAGTCTCACTAAAGAAGCATTGATTGCAGCTGGGCGAGGCTGGACCTCAGCTAGCCCAGAGAGAGAGAGAATTAACTCCTACACTGCCGAAAAAACACAAAGCACCAACAAGTCAGCTGCGAGAAGTCAGGCTGTGTACTCGTGACGATCTTCGTGGCAACACACCCGTGACAAGACCCTCATTCCCAAACTGTAACTCCTGTTGGTGGAGACAATGAGGAAGACGATGATGAGACTCAAATACCTGATTGGAGCGACAACTTTAGTTTTTTGTCAGGGCAGGAACAGGTTGGCTCTGAGGACGACGGGTGTGATAACGCACAGGGTGATGATGATGAGGTTGGAGATCCCACTTACTGTCAACCCACAGTCAGCCAAGAGATGAGGTCAGCAGAGGAGGTGGAGGAAGATGCTAGTGACGACGAGGTCAGGTTGCGCCTTCCTGGACAGAGACGTAGTACTGGAAGCACGTCAACAACTGCATCCTCAAACACAACTGTGCCTCTCACCACAAGTCGTGGTGGCTCTTCAGGTCGCATGGGTGCTAAGCCTTGCATAGCCTGGGTATTTTTTCAGATCGATAAAGATGACCCAACTCATGTTATCTGTAACATTTGTCAGCAAAAGCTAAGTAGAGGCCAAAAAATACATAGTTTGAGTACTTCATGCATGAACCGGCACATGGACATGAAGCATAAGTTGCAGTGGGAAGCTCAGTGTGCCACAATGCGGCCTAGCCGGCCGGGCCAACCACCGTCTGCCATATCTTGTGCATCCGCGGCTTCTTCATCCTCTGTGACTGGGGGGACAGCAGTCACACCTGTTTTGGGGCGCAGACCTGCCACCTCTTTACCCGCAACAGCCAGCGTGATTGGCAGGTCATCATTTTCTTTGGAGGTGGTAACACCAGCTGGTGTTGAGCGCTGTCCGACATCGATAGCACCACCTTTGGATCAAGGCAACCTAACATGTCCGCCTGCATCTTCCTCACAGACCGGCAGATTGCCGGGGACACCCTTATCAACCCCGTCTAAGCACAATAGCCAGCCCTCGGTCCCTCAGATGTGGACAAGTAAAAGACCATTTCCTCCTAGCCATGAGAAACCTAAGAGGTTGAATTTCACCATCTGCAAGCTCTTGGCTACAGAAATGCTGCCTTTCCGCCTGGTGGACACAGAGGATTTTCGAGACCTTATGTCCGTTGCAGTGCCCCAGTACCAGATGCCCAGTCGGCACTACTTCTCAAAGAAAGGTGTGCCTGCGCTCCACCAGCATGTCGCACACAACATCACCGCTTCTTTGAGAAACTCTGTGTGTGACAGGGTGCATTTCACCACAGACACTTGGACGAGTAGGCATGGACAGGGGCGTTACATGTCGCTGACTGGGCACTGGGTAACTATGGTGACAGCAGGACAAGGGGCTGCTGTCCAAGTCTTGCCGTCCCCACGAGTTGTGCGTCAATCCTCTTTATGTCAAAGTTCCTCCACTGCTTCTGCCTCCTCAACCTCCTCTCGGTCTTCCACCTGCACCCAAAGACTGTCTGGTCATGCCACAAGCTTTCTAACTGCGCAGAAGGGATCCTGCACACCTCCTTACTATGCTGGCAGTAGGGCTCAACGTCATCAGGCGGTTTTTACTTTGAAATGTCTGGGAAATGTGAGTCACACAGCTGAGGAGTTGTGGTCAGCTCTGGAGAACCAATTTCATGAATGGTCGTCTCCACTGGACCTGAAACCAGGGAAGGCCGTGTGCGACAATGCTGCAAACCTGGGTGCGGCCCTTCGCCGGGGCAATGTCACACACGTGCCTTGTATGGCTCACGTGTTGAACCTGGTTGTCCAGCAATTTTTAGCCCACTATCCCAGACTAGATGGCCTTCTGCAGAGGGCACGGTCGCTGTGTGCTCACTTCCGCCGTTCGCATCCCGCAGCTCAGCGACTTACATCTCTACAGAAGTCGTTGGGCCTGCCACTTCACCGGCTAAAATGCGATGTGCCTACCCGGTGCAATTCAACTCTGCACATGCTGCAGCGACTGTGGCAGCACCGACAAGCCCTGGTGCAATACGTTCTGACGTATAGCCTGGGCCAACAAGATCCAGAGGTGGGGCAAATCACGCTGGAGGAGTGGTCTCAGATCAGGGAACTATGCACCCTTCTGCACAGTTTTGAAATGGCGACGAAGATGTTTAGTGCTGAAGATGCCATTATCAGCATGACTATTCCGGTGATTTACATGCTGGAGCACATGTTAAACAGAATTCGGAGTCAGGTGGTGGCACAAGAGGAGGTGGAGGAAGTAGAGGAGGAGGAGTTGTATGCGGAAGGGCTAACATCTGCAAGGTCCAGACGGTCGGCAGCACCAAGGCGGCAGGCATGTGAGGGTGGGGGAGATGGTTTTACCAGGGCGCATGGTAGCAGCCAAACTAGTGAGGAAGGTGCAGGAGCCCAGGAAGAAGTGGAGGACGAACTGATGGAAGACTCATCAGATGAGGGAGACCTTGATCACATTTTTGTTGTGCGAGGTTGGGGGGAGAGGACACAGGAAGGAAGCATGATTGTTACCTAGCCACCAACACAACAGGGACTTGGTGCTCCTGGATGCGCAACACACATGAGTGCCTTCTTGCTGCACTACCTGCAACATGACCCTCGAATTGTGAGAATTAGAAATAATCCTGACTACTGGGTTGCCACACTGTTAGATCCCCGGTACAAAAGTAAATTTGCCGAAATTATTCCTGCCATAGAAAGGGATGCACGCATGCAGGAGTATCAGCAGAGACTGTTGCAGAATCTTACATGTGCTTTTCCACAAAACACCAGTGGTGCACGTAGTGAATCTCACAGTTCCAACTTGCCAACCGTGGGACCGTCAAGTGTTCAGCACTCAAACCGTAACAGAACCACAGTATCTGCTGGTAACATCAATTTTGCGGAATCATTTCACCACTTTTTTAGCCCATCCTTTGCAAGGCCACAGGAGACAAGAAGTCTGACAAATAGTCAACGCCTAGAGACGATGGTACAGGAGTATCTCCAAGTAAACATTGAAGCCATGACTGTGTCACTGGACCCTTGCTCTTTTTGGGCTTCCAATCTGGATAAATGGCCGGAGCTAGCCACTTACGCCTTGGAGATCTTGTCATGCCCCGCAGCCAGCGTTCTGTCTGAACCTTTGTTCAGCGCTGCTGGTGGTGTGCTGACAGACAAGCGCACGCGGCTCTCAACTGATAATGTAGACAGACTCACGTTCATAAAGATGAACAAATCATGGATCCGAAACGACTTTTCTACCCCTGTGTCATCCTTGGGAGAGTAAAAGCTTGATGATTGGTTAAAATCATCCTACCAACCATTTTAAGCTTTCAAATTACTAATCATGTTTATCTGTATCTTGGCTGGAAAATAATTTGGGCTTTGTAGCAGTGTGCAGCACTGATTCTATTAGGCCATCTATAATAAGCTCCACCAGATTTAAAATTACTAATCATGTTTATCTGTATCTTGGCTGGAAAATAATTTGGGCTTTGTAGCAGTGTGCAGCACTGATCCTATTAGGCCATCTATACTAAGCTCCACCAGATTTAAAATTAATAATAATTTTTAGCTACATCTAGCCCGGAAAATAATTTTGGGGCTCCGAGATGCGCAAGACACATAAGTGCCTTCTTGCTGCACTACCTGCAACATGACCCTCATATTCTCAGAATTCGAAGTAATCATGACTACTGGGTTGCCACACTCTTAGATCCCCCAAACTTTTCGATCAACCTTTTCATTTTAATAAAGACAAAAAAAATTGTCATTTTTGAAATTATAAGCATTAGCAGGTTATTAGAAACTGAAATCAAACAGTTTTCAACTCAAAACTTTATTCTAGGTGATGTTACATTTTCACATAGGACCCCTTGTTCGAAAGGAGCTTCTGAACTCTCTCGTCCATTGAATTTGTCAGGTTTTGGATGGTTTCTGCTTCAATTGTTTTACATGAGGACAGAATACCCTCCCAGAGCTGTTGCTTAGATGTGAACTGCCTCCCGCCATCATAGACACTCCTTTTGATGATGCTCCAGAGGTTCTGAATGGGGTAGAGGTCAGGAGAGCATGGGGGTCACACCATAAGTTTGTCCCCTTTTATGCCCATATCAGCCAGAGATGCAGATGTTTTATGTGCAGCATGAGATGGTGCATTATCATGCAAAAAAATGATCTTGCTGTGAAATACACGGTTCTACTTCTTGAACCATGGCAGGAAGTGCTGTTTGAGAAAATCCACATACATTATGGAGTTCATCTTTAGCGCCTTCAGGGATCCTAAAGGGGCCGACAATCTCTCTCCACATGATTCCAGCCCAAAACATTACTCCACCTCCTCCTTGTTGGCGCTGTAGCCGTGTTTGCGTGGGGTGTCCATCAACCAGCCATCCTCCACTCCATCCATCTGGACCATCAAGCGCTGCACGGCACTCATCCGTGAACAAAACAGTTTTGAAATCAGTCTTCATGTAATGTTTAGCCCACTGGAGCCATTTCTGCTTGTGTGAAGTGGATAGAGGAGGTCGACAGGATGGCGTATGCACAGCTGCAAACCTCTGAAGGACCCTGCATCTTGTTGTTCGGGGGACGTTGGAGGCACCAGCAGCTTCAAAAACTTGTCTGCTGCTATGACAAGGCTTTTTTGCCGCTGCTCTTTTAACCTGACGTAATTGCCTGTAGGAAAGAGTCCTCAATTTGCCCTTATCAGCATGCACACGTGTGTACTGTGAATCAGCTACATACTTCTTGATTGCCAAGACACTTCATCCTGATCATCGCACAATGTTGATTGTAGTCATGCCTTGACCTAAACACTCCACAATTTGTTGCTTCTCAGCAGCCGACACATCCTTTTTCTTTCCCATTTTGGCAGAAAATGTAGGCTGCTTAATAATGTGAGAGAGCCTTCTTAAGTAGTCTTGCCTTTCATTGGACACACCTGCCAAACTAATTAGCACAGGTGTCTGCAATTGCTTACAGTGATATAAAGAGCCCTGACACACATCACCATCAATGAGTTTAACTGACAAACAAACAAATTCTTCCCTTATCACTCCTAAACACTTTTTGCATAATAATTTGGAACACAGTGTACATGTGCTTTTCCACAAAACACCAGTGGTTCACGTAGTGAATCTTACAGTTCTAACTTGCCAACCGTGGTCTGTATGGAGTTGTTCAATAAAGGGCCCCAAATTAAGATAACATAGATGGGAGAGGTCTCTATGAATAGGAATTCCTAAGTATTTGATACCCTGTGAGGGCCAGGCAAAGGGAAAGTTGGACTGGATGGAATCCTATATGGATTTGGGGAGGGAGACATCGAGGGCCTCAGACTTCGCTGCATTGATTTTAAAATTTGACCATGTAACAAAGTGATCTATTTCAGCCATAACAGCATGGATGGATATATGTGATTGAGTGATATATACTAGGACATCATCAGCAAATAGAGAGCACTTGTACTCGGTGCCTCCCACCTCAATCCACCTAATATTGGGGTTATGGCAAATTGATGAGAGCAGGTGCTCCGTCACTAGGATGTATAAGAGAGGGGACAGAGGACATCCCTGCCTTGTCCCATTGGTGATTGTGAAAGGTGATGAAAATGTTCTGATGCACCCCCTGGGCCTTGGGACACCCGGAGCCGGACCCTTTTTGGTGGATGCTGGTGGTTGTAGTCTTCGTGGCGGCGACCCAGTTCCGTGGCTCAGGGTGGTCAAACCAGTGGCGGAACTATTTATGTGGTTTTGATGTTTAAATGTCCGACTACGCCACCCGTGGATTGTGGTCAGAGTGAACCGCCGCTGCAGGGCAGACCGCTGAGGCTGGTGTTGTGGGTGCAGCAGAGCGTAGAATAACTCCCCACGGGAGGAGTATAGCCTCAGGGCAGTGTATGCGGAGGATGGGGGTGATGGTGCAGGGCAGCAGCAGTAACGACACAGAGTCAGTGATGCAGTCCAGGGCCTTTACTCACAGTTCTTATTATCCAGACCACGTCTGCAGGTAACGGCTGCCCACGTCGTACTGTGCTCACCAGGTGAGGGGCTCAGACAACTCCCAGATAACTTTGGAGCACTTCACAGGACCCCCTTTGTGTGTCCTTTGTCTGGCCTTTCTTACCAACCCTTCTGTCCGGCTGCCTCGGGCCTCCTCTTGGTAAACTTGGCGCCAGTTTCCCTGACCCTATGTGGTGCCTTCCTAGCGGGTGTAGCGAGGGGCTGCGCCACATAAAATGTCACAGCCTCCGGTTTCTAGCTGAGGGTCGTTTCCTGCCTCCACTAGTTTCGGGGACCGGCCTCCCCCTTTGGCCTGACCCCTCCACGCAGGTGGATTCGGGCGTGCGGTGGCGACTCGCCCGTCCGCACCCCTGGGATCCCTTCATTCCTCATTCCTGGAGCCTTCTCCGCTCCTCTTCCTTCCTTCTCCCTCTTCCAGGCCTGGGCCTCTGTTACTAGGCCCGCCTCCGGAGCAGAGCTCATGCAGAGCCCCTGTTCCCTGCCACTTCTGCTCAGACTTCTCTGCACTGAACTAAGATGGTGCCCACCTTTTATACTCCCTTCTCAATGCACCCAGGAACTGCTTCCTCCCTGCTCCTGCACTACAGGGTTCCCCTTCCTCAGTGTTCCCTCCCCCCACTCCAGCCAGGGACAGGGACTGTCATGCCCATCTCAGAGGCATATTGGTCGCCCTGCCCCACGGCAATGTGGTGTAATGCATGCAGGTGTCGGGTCCTGATCCACACTCCATCCTTACCTGAGAGTGAGATATCACACCTCTGGGTGAGGTGCAATACCTCTGTAGCAACCGAGCCCTCAGGGTGCTACAGTTCCATTTATCTTTAGCCCAGGTGACGTATTGTGATACAGGGCCGTGATTTTGGCTATAAAAGGGTCCCCTAGACCCCTACCCCAAGCTTTTTAAGAGAATCATATATGGCGTGCCAGGAGACTCTATGGAATGCTTTCTCAGCATCCAACGAGAGTATCTAATTACAAATTTTTAACTGCATCTAGCCCAGGAAATACTTTGTGCCTAGTAGCAGTGTCTGCTAGTCAGCGGATTATCCCGGCTGTTAAGCAAGCTACACCACCTGTAGTTTGGACTCTTAATTTTTTCAAAGGAAATGCTTCGGGACCACGGGATACTCAGTGAAGAGCATCAGGAGGCACCCCAAGGCATAGGGGCTGGGACTGGCAGTAGGATGCCTTGCGGTGGACAGCCGAACTCGATCCTTATAAAAGCTTTTTAACTGCAGCAGCTTTAGTGGACGCTACTGGAGCTGGAATTACGCGGCTGCTGGCATGAGACTTGCCCTCCAATAGATCCTTGTAAATGGGTTTAAAGTGTATTCATTCAAATTAGAGAGACAATTTAAATTAAAAAGCTTAGAGCTGCCTCCACCACAGGGGAACTCGCTCGACCCACCAGCGGACAGGCACCAGTATTGGGAGAGGGGGGCTGGCCGTCAGGGTTCACCGCGGCTCTGGCACAAACCCGGCGACACGGAGGTGGCACGGGCAGGAGCGGACTGAACGTGTCGGCTTCTCACTTTTTGGATTTTAGAAGGGCATGACATGCCTATATCTGTGTCTCCCCCTCCTTTTACTCCTCCACCTCTTTTCTTTTCGCATGACTATATGTACTTGTCACTTTTCCATGTGTTAGTTGTGTCTTCTGAGCAGTTTGTCAGCTTTTGGACACCTTTGAAGGTGTTTTCTATGTGTTTCTATGTGTTTTTGTTTGCCTGCCATTGGTTTTAACGGTGTTCGAAGGTGTTCGACCAACAGTTCGACGAACAGTTCGGCGAACACACGGGTGTTCGACGAACCGAACCGAACTAGAACACTACGGGGGTGGCTCAACACTAATTATGAAGTCTGAAGACTACTAACAAATTTTGCAGCATAATGTAGGGCCCAGTGTGAGTAAGCTGGGTTTCCCTCAGAGGTCATGGGTTTTCCAGCAGGACAATGACCCAAAACACACTTCCAAAAGCTCTATAAAATGGTTTGAGAGAAAGCACTGGAGACTTCTAAGGTGGCCAGCAATGAGTCCAGACCTGAATCCCATAGAACACCTGTGGAAAGATCTCAAAATGGCAGTTTGGAGAAGGCACCCTTCAAATATCAGGGACCTGGAGCAGTTTGCCAAAGAAGAATGGTCTACAATTCCAGCAGAGCATTGTAAGAAACTCATTGATGGTTACCGGTAGCGGTTGTTCGCAGTTATTTTGGCTAAAGGTTGTGCAACCAAGTGTTAGGTTGAGGGTGCCAATACTTTTGTCTGGCCCATTTTTGGAGTTTTGTGTGAAATGATCAATGATTTGATTTTTGCTTCATTTTCTTTTGTGTTTTTTCCTTGTAAGCAAATTAAATGAAGATAATAATACCAAAGAATTTGTGATTGCAATCATTTTCAGGAAGAAACTGAGTATTATCTGACAGTATTGCAGGGGTGCCAATACTTTTGGCCACTACTGTATGTACAAGAATATAACTACTATAAAACTGACCCTATGTGCAAGAATATAACATCTATAATACTGCCCCTATATACAATAATATAACTACTATAATACTGCCCCTTTGTACAAGAATATAACTACTATAATACTGCTCCTATGTACAAGAATATAACTACTATTATACTGCCCCCTATGTACAATAATATAACTACTATAATACTGCCCCCTATGTACAAGAATATAACTACTATAATACTGCCTTCTATGTGCAAGAATATAACTACTATAATACTGCTCCCTATGTAAAAGAATATAACTACTATAATACTGCTCCTATGTACAAGAATATAACTACTATAATACTGCTCTTATGTACAAGAATATAACTACTATAATACTGCTCTTATGTACAAGAATATAACTACTATAATACTGCTCTTATGTACAAGAATACAACTACTATAATACAGCTCTTATGTACAAGAATATAACTACTATGATACTGCTCCTATGTATAAGAATATAACTAATATAATAATGCCCCCAATATATAACAATAAATATACTATAACACTGCTCCTAAGTACAAGAATATAACTACTATAATACTGCTCATATGAACAAGAATATTACTACTATAATACTGCTCCTATGTATAAGAATATAACTACTATAATACTGCTCCAATATACAAGAATATAACTAATGTAATACTTCTCCTATGTAGAGGAATATAACTACTATAATACTGCTCCAATCTACAAGAATATAACTACTATAATAGTGCTCCAATGTACAAGAATATAACTACTATAATACTGCTCCTATGTACAAGAATATAACTACTATAATACTGCTCCTATGTACAAGAATAATACTACTTTAATACTGCTCCAATGTACAAGAATATAACTACTATAATACTGCCCCTATGTACAAGAATGTAACTACTATAATACGGCACCCTTCACCCCCAATCCTGGTATGCATGGCACTCTTCACCCCCAATCCTGGTATGCATGTCACCCCTCACCACCAGTCCTGGTATGCATGGCACCCCTTATCCCGAATCCTGGTATGCACGGCGTCCCTCATCCCAATCCTGGTATGCATGGCACCCCTCATTCTGGTATGCATGGCACATTTTATCCCAATCCTCGTATGCATGTCACCCTTTGTCCCATTCCTGGTATACATGGTACCCCTCATCCCTATCCTGGTATGCATGGCCCCTCATCAAAATCCTGGTATGCATGGCCCCCAATCCGAATCCTGGTATGCATGGCCTCCCCACATCCCTATCCTGGTATGCATGGTACCACTCATCCCCAATCCTGGTATGCATGGCACCCCTAATCCCCAATGCTAGTGTGCATGGCACCCCTCATCCCCAATCCTGGTATGCATGGCACCCCTCATCCCCAATCCTGGTATGCATGGCGCCCCTCATCCCCAATCCTGGAATGCATGAAACCCCTCATCCCTAATCCTGGTATGCATGGCATCCCTCATTCCAAATCAGGTATACATGGAAACTCTCATCCCCCAATCCTGGTATGTATGGCATCATCATCCCCAATCCTGGTATGTATGGCCCCCTCATCCCTATCCTGGCATGCATGGCACCCCTCTTCTCCAACACTGTTATGCATGGCACCCCTCATCCCCAATCCTGGTATGCATTGCACCCCTCATCCCCAATCCTGGTATGCATGACACCTTTCATTCCAAAAATGGTATACATAGCACACCTCATCCCAATCCTGGTATGCATGGCACCCCTCAACCCAATCTGGTATACATGGCACCCGATCCCTCATCCTGGTATGCATGGCACCCTCATCCCTATCATGGTATACATGGTACCCCTCATCCCTATCCTGGTATGCATGGCCCCTCATCCGAATCCTGGTATGCATGGCCCCCAATCCGAATCCTGGTATGCATGGCCTCCCCACATCCCTATCCTGGTATGCATGGTACCACTCATCCCCAATGCTGGTATGCATGGCACCCCTAATCCTCAATGCTAGTATGCATGGCACCCCTCATCCCCAATCCTGGTATGCGTTGCACCCCTCATCTCCAATCCTGGTATGCATGGCACCCCTCATCCTCAATCCTGGAATGCATGAAACCCCTCATCCCCAATCCTGGTATGCATGGCATCCCTCATTCCAAATCAGGTATACATGGAAACTCTCATCCCCCAATCCTGGTATGTATGGCATCATCATCCCCAATCCTGGTATGTATGGCCCCCTCATCCCTATCCTGGCATGCATGGCACCCCTCTTCTCCAACACTGTTATGCATGGCACCCCTCATCCCCAATCCTGGTATGCATGGCACCCCTCATCCCCAATCCTGGTATGCATGACACCTTTCATTCCAAAAATGGTATACATAGCACACCTCATCCCAATCCTGGTATGCATGGCACCCCTCATCCCAATCTGGTATACATCGCACCCAATCCCTCATCCTGGTATGCATGGCACCCTCATCCCTATCATGGTATACATGGAATTCCTCATCCCTATCCTGGTATGCATGGCCCCTAATCCGAATCCTGGTATGCATGGCCCCCAATCCGAATCCTGGTATGCATGGCCTCCCCACATCCCTATCCTGGTATGCATGGTACCACTCATCCCCAATCCTGGTATGCATGGCACCACTAATCCCCAATGCTAGTATGCATGGCACCCCTCATCCCCAATCCTGGTATGCATGCTGCCCCTCATCCCCAATCCTGAAATGCATGAAACCCCTCATCCCCAATCCTGGTATGCATGGCATCCCTCATTCCAAATCTGGTATACATGGCAGAGCTCATCCCAAATCTGGTATACATGGAAACCCTCATCCCCCAATCCTGGTATGTATGGCATCATCATCCCCAATCCTGGTATGCATGGCCCCCTCATCCCTATCCTGGTATGCATGGCACCCCTCATCCCCAACAATGGTATGCATGGCACCCCTCATCCCCAATCCTGGTATGCATGGCACCCCTCATCCCCAATCCTGGTATGCATGACATCTTTCATTCCAAAAATGGTATACATAGCACACCTCATCCCAATCCTGGTATGCATGGCACCCCTCATCCCAATCTGGTATACATGGCACCCAATCCCTCATCCTGGTATGCATGGCACCCTCATCCCTATCATGGTATGCATGTCACTCCTCATCTCTCAATCCTGGTATGCATGGCACCCCATCCCTTATCCTGGTATGTGTGGTACCCCTCATCCCTATCCTGGTATTCATGATACCCCTCATCCCTACCGCGCTGTCTGGCGCCATTTCGCTGAAGACACACTGCAAATGTGTCTTCAGTAAAATGGCGCCGGATAGCGCTAAGCGCATGCGCCGATTCCGACGCCTCACTCCTGGTCCGGTCTTCGGTTTCTATGTACAAGAATATAAGTACTATAATACTGCCACTATGTACAACAATATAACTACGATAAAACTGCCCCCTATGTACAAGAATATAACTTCTATAATACTGCTCCTATGTATAATAATATAACTACTATAATACTGCCGCCTATGTACAAGAATAAAACTACTATAATACTGCTCCTATGTACAAGAATATAACAATTATAATACTGCCCCCTATGTACAAGAATATAACTGCTATAATAATGCCCCTATATACAAGAATATAACTACTATAATACTGCTCCTATGTAGAAAAATATATCTACTATAATGCTGCTCCTACGTATAAGAATATAACTACTATAATACTGCCCCTATGTACATGAATATAACTAATATGAAACTGCCCCTATATACATGAATATAATTACTATAATACTGCTCCTATATACAAGACTATAAATACTATAAAACTGCTCATATGTACAGTAATATGACTATAATAATACTGCTCCTATGTAGACAAATATAACTACTATAATACTGCTCCTACATACAAGAATATAACAACTATAATACTGCTCTTATGTACAAGAATATAACTACTATAATACAGCTCTTATGTACAAGAATATAACTACTATGATACTGCTCCTATATATAAGAGTATAACTACTATAATACTGCTCCTATGTACAAGAATATAGCTACTATACCACTGCTCCTGTGTACAAGAATATAACTACTATAATACTGCCCATATATATAAGAGTATAACTACTATAATACTGCTCTTATGTACAAGAATATAACCACTATAATACAGCTCTTATGTACAAGAATATAACTACTATGATACTGCTCCATTGTATAAGAATATAACTAATAAAATAATGCCCCCTAAATATAAGAATATAACTACTATAATACTGATCCTATGTACAAGAATATAACTACTATAATACTTCTCCAATATACAGGAATATAACTACCATAATACTACCCCTATGTACAGGAATATAACTACTATAATACTGCTCCAATATACAAGAATATAACTACTATAATACTGCTCCTATGTACAAGAATATAACTACTATCATACTGCCCCTGTGTGCAAGAATATAACTACTATAATACTACCCCTATGTATAAGAATATATCTACTATAATACTGCTCCAATGTACAATAATATAACTACTATAATACCACCCCTATGTACCAGAGTATAACTACTATTATACTGCTCTTATGAACAAGAATATGACTACTATAATACTGCTCCAATGTATAAGAATATAACTACTATAATATTGCTACATTATACAAGAATATAACTACTATGATACTGCTCCAATGTACAAGTATATAAATTCTATAATACTGCTCCTATGTACAAGAATATAAATACTATAATACTGCCCCTATATATAAGAATATAACTACTATAATACTGCTCCTATGTTTAAGAATATAACGGCTATAATACTGCCCCCTATGTACAAGAATATAATTACTATAATACTGTTCCTATGTACAAGAATATAACTACGATACTACTGCCCCCCTATGTTCAAGAATATAACTACTATAATACTGCTCCTATGTACAGGAATATAACTACTATAATGCTGCTCCTATGTATAAGAATATAACTAATATAATACTGCTCATATGTAGAAGAATATAACTACTATACTAATGCTCCTATATATAAGAATATAACTATTACTAGCTATTGGACCCGTTCTACGCCCGGGTGGCGAGCTTTTTTATTGGTATATGGCCTCCCATCCTGGTATGTGCTGCCCCCTCCTGCTATCTGCTGCCCCCCTCCTGCTATGTGTTGCCCCCATCCTGCACCCCCATCCTGGTATTTGTGTTGCTCCCCTCCTGGTAATTGTGCTCCCCAATCCTGTCCCCCCCATCCTGTTATGTGCTTCCCCCATCCTATCCTGGTATGCATGATACTCCTCATCCCTATACTGGTATGCATGGCACCCCTCATCCCTATCATAGTATGCATGGTACCCCTCATCCCTATTCTGGTATGCATGGCACCCCTCATCCTTATCCTGGTATGCATGGTACCCCTCATCCCTATCTTGGTATGCATGGTACCCCTTATCCCCATCCTGGTATGCATGGCACCCTTCACCCCCATTCCTGGTATGCATGGCATCCCTCAAACCCAATCCTGGTATGCATGGCACCCCTCATCCCAATCCTGGTATGCATGGCACCCTTTATCCCCATTTCTGGTATGCATGCATCCTTTGTTCCAACCCTGGTATGCATGGCGCCCCTCATCCCCATCCTGGTATGCATGGCGCCCTTCATCCTGGTATGCATGGCACCCTTTATCCCAACTCTGGTATGCATGGCACCCTTTATCCCAATCCTGTTATACATGGCCCCTCATCCGAATCCTGGCATGCATGGCCCCCAAAGCGAATCCTGGTATACATGGCCACCCCAAATCCCTATCCTAGTATGCATGGTACCACTCAAACCCTATCCTGGTATGCATGGCACCCATCATCCCCAATCCTGGTATGCATGGCACCCCTCATCCCCAATCCTGGTATGCATGGCACCCCTTATCCCCAATCATGGTATGCATGGCACCCCTCATCCCCAGTCCTGGTATGCATGGCACCCCTCATCCCCAGTCCTGGTATGCATGTAACCCCTCATCCCCAATCCTGGTATGCATGGCATCCCTCATTCCAAATCTGGTATACAAGGCACACCTCATCCCATTCCTGGTATGCATGGCACCCCTCATCCTAAATCTGGTATACATGGCACCCCTCAACCCCCAATCCTGGAATGTATGGCTCCCTTATCCCCAATCCTGGTATGTATGGCCCCCTCATCCCTACCCTGGTATGCATGGCACCCCTCACCCCCAATCTTGGCATGCATGGCACTCCTCATCCCCAATCCTGGTATGTATGGCACCCCTCATCCCCAATCCTGGTATGCATGGCACCCCTCATCCCCAATCCTGGTATGCATGGCACCCCTCATCCCAAATCTGGTATTCATGGCACCCAATCCCTCATCCTGGTATGCATGGCTCCCTCATCCCAAATCCTGGTATGTATGGCTCCCTCATACCTATATTGGTATGCATGTCTCTCCTCATCCCCCAATCCTGGTATGCATGGCACCCAATCCCTTATACTGATATGTATGGTACCCCTCATCCCTATCCTGGTATTCATGCTACCACTCATCCCTACCACGCTGTCTGGCGCCATTTTGCTGAAGACACACTGCAAATGTGTCTTCAGTAAAATGGCGCCTGATAGAGCTATGCGCATGCACCGATTCAGACGCCTCACTCCTGGTCCGGTCTTCGGTTTCCATGTACAAGAATATAACTACTATAATACTGCCACTATGTACAAGAATATAACTACGATAATACTGCCCCCCTATGTATAAGAATATATTTACTATAGTACTGGTCCTATGTATAATAATATAACTACTATAACACTGCCCTCTATGTACAAGAATATAACTACTATAATACTGCCCCCTATGTACAAGAATATAACTACAATAATGCTGCTTCCATGTATATTAATATAACTCCTATAACAATGCCCCCTTTGTACAAGAATTGAACTACTATAATACTGCCCCTATGTACCTGAATATAACTACTATAATTCTGCTCCTATGTATAAGAATATAACTACTATAATACTGCCCCTATGTACAGGAATATAACTACTATAATACTGCTCCTATGTAGAAGAATTTTAATACTATAGTACTGCTCCTATGTACAAGAATATAACTACTACTAGCTATTGAACCCGTTCTATGCCCGGGTGGCGAGCATTTTTATTGGTATATGGCCTCCCATCCTGGTATGTGCATCCCCCTCCTGCTATGTGCTACCACCTTCCTGGTATGTGTTGCCCCCATCCTTGTATTTGTGTTGCCCCCATCCTGGTAATTGTGCTCCCCAATCCTGTTCCCCCATCCTGTTCTGTGCTTCCCCCATCCTATCCGGGTATGCATGGCACTCCTCATCCCTATCCTGGTATGCATGGCACCGCTCATCCCTATCATGGTATGCATGGCACCCCTCATCCCTTTCTTGGTATGCATGGCACTCCATATCCCCATCCTGGTATGCATGGCACCCCTCACCACCAATCCTGGTTTGCATGGTACCCCTCATCCCCAATCCTGGTCTGCATGGAACCCTTTATCCCCATTTCTGGTATGCATGGCACCCTTTATCCCAATTCTGGTATGCATGGCACCCCTCATGCCAATCCTGGTATGCATGGCGCCCCTCATTCTGGTATGCATGGCACACTTCATCAAAATCCTCGTATGCATGGCACCCTTTATCCCAATCCTGGTTCACATGGTACCCCTCATCCCTATCCTGGTAAGCATGGCCCCTCATCCGAATCCTGGTATGCATGGCCCCCAATCCGAATCCTGGTATGCATGGCCCACCCACATCCCTATCCTGGTTTGCATTGTACCACTCATCCCTATCCTGGTATACATGGCACCCCTCATCCCCAATCCTAGTATCCATGGCACCCGTCATCCCCAATCCTGGTATGCATGGCACCCCTCATCCCCAATCCAGGTATGCATGGCATCCCTCATCCCCAATCCTAGTATGCATGGCACCCCTCATCCTCAATGCTGGTAGGCATGAAACCCCTCATCCCCAATCCTGGTATGCATGAAACCCCTCGTCCCCAATCCTGGTATGCATGGCATCCCTCATTCCAAATCAGGTATACATGGCACACCTCATCCAAATCCTGGTATGCATGGCACCCCTCATTCCAAATCTGGTATACATGGCACCACTCATCCCCAAATCCTGGTATGTATGGCATCATCATCCCCAATCCTGGTATGTATGGCCCCCTCATCCCTATCCTAGTATGCATGGCACCCCTCATCCCCAATCCTGGTATGCATGGCACCCCACATCCCCAATCCTGGTATGCATGGCACCCCTCATCCCCAATCCTGGTATGCATGGCACCCTTCATTCCAAATATGGTATACATGGCACACCTCATCCCAATCCTGGTATGCATGGCACCACTCATCCCAAATCTGGTATACATGGCACCCAATCCCTCATCCTGGTATGCATGGCACCCTCATCCCTATCCTGGTATGCATGTCACTCCTCATCCCCCAGTCCTGGTATGCATGGCACCCCATCCCTTATCCTGGTATGTATGGTCCCCCTCATCCCTATCCAGGTATTTATGTTACCCCTCATCCCTACCGCGCTTTCTGGCGCCATTTTGCTGAAGACACACTGCAAATGTGTCTTCAGTAAAATGGCACCGGATAGCGCTATGTGCATGCGCCGATTCCGACGCTTCACTCCTGGTCCGTTCTTCGGTTTCTATGTACAAGAATATAAATACTATAATACTGCTCCTATGTACAAGAATATAACTACTATAATACTGCCCCTATGTACAAGAATATAACTACTATAATACTGCCCCCTATGTACAAGAATATAACTACTATAATACTGCCCCCTATGTACAAGAATATAACTACTATAATACTGTCCCTATGTACAAGAATATAACTGCTCTAATACTGCTCCTATGTACAAGAATATAACTACTATAGTACTGCTCCTATGTACAAAAATATATCTACTATAATACTGCCCCCCCATGTACAAGAATATAACTACTTTAATACTGCTTCTTTGTACAAGAATATAACTAATATGAATCTGCCCCTATATACAAGGCTATAAGTACTATAATACTGCTCCTATGTATAGTAATATAACTACTATAATACTGCTCGTATGCACAGTAATATAACTACTATAATACTGCCTCCTATGTACAAGAATATAACTACTTTAATACTGCTCCTATGTACAAGAAAATAACTACTATAATACTGTTCTTATGTACAGTAAGACCACCGCGACCAATCAGCAGAACGTTGTTTAAATTTGGCGCCAAAATCGCTGATTGGTCGTGTCTGCCGTCCGCGACCAATCAGTAGAGCGTTGCTTAAATTTGGCGCCAATCTCGCTGATTGGCCGCGGCTGGCAGCCGCGACCAATCAGCAGAGCGTTGTTTAAATTTGGCGCCAATCTCGCTGATTGGTCGCGTCTGGCATCCGCGACCAATCAGCAGAGCGTTGTTTAAATTTGGCGCCAATCTCGCTGACTGGTAGCGGTCGCCGGTGGCCGCGACCAATCAGCACAGCGGTGTTTACATTTGGCGCCAATCTCGCTGATTGGTCGCGGTCGGCCGGCGGCCGCGACCAATCAGCAGAGCGGTGTTTAAATTTGCTGCCCATCTCGCTGATTGGTCGCGGTGGCCGGCCGCTACCAATCAGCAGAGCGGCATTTAAATTTGCCGCCCATCTCGCTGATTGGTCGCAGCCGGCCACCGTGACCAATGAGCAGAGCGGTGTTTAAATTTGCCGGACATCTCGCTGATTGGTCGCGGCCGGCCACCGCGACCAATCAGCAGAGCGGCATTTAAATTTGCTGCCCATCTCGTTGATTGGTCGCGGTCGGCCACCGCGACCAATCAGCAGAGTGGCGTTTAAATTTGCAGCCTATATCGCCGATTGTTCGCGGTCGCCGGCCGCGACCAATCAGCAGAGCGGCGTTTAAATTTGCCGCCGATATCGCTGATTGGTTGCGGTGGCCGGCCGCGACCAATAAGCAGAGCGGCATTTAAATTTGCCGCCCATCTCGCTGATTGGTCGCGGTGGCCGGCCGCGATTAATCAGCAGAGCGGTGTTTAAATTTGCCGCCCATCTCGCTGATTGGTCGCGGTGGCCGGCCGCGACCAATCAGCAGAGCGGCGTTTAAATTTGCCGCCCATCTCGCTGATTGGTCACGGCCGGCCACCGCGACCAATCAGCACAGCGGCGTTTAAATTTGCTGCCCATCTCGCTGATTGGTCGCGGTGGCCGGCCGTGACCAATCAGCAGAGCGACGTTTAAATTTGCCGCCCATCTCGCTGATCGGTCACGGTGGCCGGCCGCTACCAATCAGCAGAGTGGCGTTTAAATTTGCCGCCCATCTCGCTGATTGGTCGCGGCCGGCCACCGCGACCAATCAGCGTCGTATTAGTGTGGGCCCAAGAGCGGCGCTGCCTGTGCGGCTCCTTCTGCTGCGAGAAGCCGGGAGATGAGCGGCTGCTCGCAGCAGAAGCATCCCGACCGGCGGCGCCGCTCCCCGGTCCTCCGTTCACCCTTGCTGTCGGGAGATCAGCGGGCCAAGCCGCTGATCTTCCGACGTTAGCCGCATAGAGGTCAGCGGCGCCGGTCGGGGTAGATCTGCTGCTAGCGCCGCTCATCTCCCTGCTGCATCGCCGCTAACCTCCGTCCGCCAGATGAGCCGCTAACGGCTGCCATCTTTTTTCAGAAATCCCGCGGCGCTGATTGGCCGCTGCCGGACCAATGAGCGACGCGGGATTTCCAGGACAGACAGACGGACAGAAAGACAGACAGACAGATAGACAGACAGACAGACAGATGGGATAAGACAATTATATAGTAGATAATTCTGGTCCTATATACAAGAATATAACTACTATAATACTGCTCTCATGTATAAGAATATAACTATTATAATACTCCTCCTATGTGCAAGAATATAACTACTATAATACTGCCCCTATGTACAAGAATATAACTACTATAATACTGCTCCTATGTACAAGAATATAACTACTATAATACTGCCCCTATGTACAAAAATATAACTACTATAATACTGCTCCTATGTACAAGAATATAACTACTATAATACTGCCCCCTATGTACAAGAATATAACTACTATAATACTGACCCCTATGTACAAGATTATTACTACAATAATACTGCCCCATATGTACAAGAATATAACTACTATAATACTGCCTCCTATATACAAGAATACAACTACTATAATACTGCTCCTTATGTGCAAGAATATAAATACTATAATACTGCCCCCTATGTGCAAGAATATAACTACTATAATACTGCTCCTATGTACAAGAATATAACTACTATAATACTGCCCCTACGTTCAAGAATATAACTACTATAATACTGCCCCTATGTTCAAGAATATAACTACTATAATACTGCCCCTATGTACAAAAATATAACTACTATAATACTGCTCCTATGTACAAGAATATAACTACTATAATACTGCCCCCTATGTCCAAGAATATAACTACTATAATACTGACCCCTATGTACAAGATTATTACTACAATAATACTGCCCCCTATGTACAAGAATATAACTACTATAATACTGCCTCCTATATACAAGAATACAACTACTATAATACTGCTCCTTATGTGCAAGAATATAAATACTATAATACTGCCCCCTATGTGCAAGAATATAACTACTATAATACTGCTCCTATGTACAAGAATATAACTACTATAATACTGCCCCTATGTACAAGAATATAACTACTATAATACTGCTTCAATGTACAAGAATATAACTACTATAATACTGCCCCTATATACAAGGATATAACAACTATAATACTGTCCCCTATGTACAAGGATATAACTACTATAATACTGCCTCTATGTACAAGAATATAACTACTATAATACTGCCCCTATGTACAAGAATATAACTACTATAATACTGCCCCTATGTACAAGAATATAACTACTATAATACTGCTCCTATGTACAAGAATATAACTACTATAATACTGCCCCTATGTACAAAAATATAACTACTATAATACTGCTCCTATGTACAAGAATATAACTACTATAATACTGCCCCCTATGTACAAGAATATAACTACTATAATACTGACCCCTATGTACAAGATTATTACTACAATAATACTGCCCCATATGTACAAGAATATAACTACTATAATACTGCCTCCTATATACAAGAATACAACTACTATAATACTGCTCCTTATGTGCAAGAATATAAATACTATAATACTGCCCCCTATGTGCAAGAATATAACTACTATAATACTGCTCCTATGTACAAGAATATAACTACTATAATACTGCCCCTACGTTCAAGAATATAACTACTATAATACTGCCCCTATGTTCAAGAATATAACTACTATAATACTGCCCCTATGTACAAAAATATAACTACTATAATACTGCTCCTATGTACAAGAATATAACTACTATAATACTGCCCCCTATGTCCAAGAATATAACTACTATAATACTGACCCCTATGTACAAGATTATTACTACAATAATACTGCCCCCTATGTACAAGAATATAACTACTATAATACTGCCTCCTATATACAAGAATACAACTACTATAATACTGCTCCTTATGTGCAAGAATATAAATACTATAATACTGCCCCCTATGTGCAAGAATATAACTACTATAATACTGCTCCTATGTACAAGAATATAACTACTATAATACTGCCCCTATGTACAAGAATATAACTACTATAATACTGCTTCAATGTACAAGAATATAACTACTATAATACTGCCCCTATATACAAGGATATAACAACTATAATACTGTCCCCTATGTACAAGGATATAACTACTATAATACTGCCTCTATGTACAAGAATATAACTACTATAATACTGCCCCTATGTACAAGAATATAACTACTATAATACTGCAACTATGTACAAGAATATAACTACTATAATACTGCTCCTATGTACAAAAATATAACTACTATAATACTGCTCCTATTTACAAGAATATAACTACTATAATACTGCCCCTATGTACAAGAATATAACTGCTATAATACTGTCCCCTATGTACAAGAATATAGCTACTATAATACTGCCCCTATGTACAAGAATATAACTACTATAATACTGCTCCTATGTACAAGAATATAACTACTATAATACTGCCCCTATGTTCAAGACTATAACTACTATAATACTGCCCCTATGTACAAAAATATAGCTACTATAATACTGCTCCTATGTACAAGAATATAACTACTATAATACTGCCCCCTATGTACAAGAATATAACTACTATAATACTGACCCCTATGTACAAGATTATTACTACAATAATACTGCCCCCTATGTACAAGAATATAACTACTATAATACTGCCCCTATGTGCAAGAATATAAATACTATAATACTGCCCCCTATGTACAAGAATATAACTACTATAATACTGCTCCTATGTACAAGAATATAACTACTATAATACCGCTCCCTATATACAAGAATATAACTACTATAATACTGCCTCCTATGTACAAGAATATAACTACTATAATACTGCCCTCTATGTACCAGAATATAACTACTATAATACTGCCCCTATGTACAAGAATATAACTACTATTATAATGCCCCTATGTACAAGAATATAACTACTATAATACTGCTCCAATGTACAAGAATATAACTACTATAATACTGCCCCTATATACAAGGATATAACTACTATAATACTGTCCCCTATGTACAAGGATATAACTACTATAATAGTGCCCCTATGTACAAGAATATAACTACTATAATACTGCCCCTACGTACAAGAATATAACTACTATAATACTGCCTCTATGTACAAGAATATAACTACTATAATACTGCTCCTATGTACAAGAATATAACTACTATAATACTGCTCCTATGTACAAGAATATAACTACTATAATACCGCTCCATATATACAAGAATATAACTACTATAATACTGCCTCCTATGTACAAAAATATAACTACTATAATACTGCCCTCTATGTACAAGAATATAACTACTATAATACTGCCCCTATGTACAAGAATATAACTACTATAATACCGCCCCTATGTACAAGAATATAACTACTATAATACTGCTCCAATGTACAAGAATATAACTACTATAATACTGCCCCTATATACAAGGATATAACTACTATAATACAGTCCCCTATGTACAAGGATATAACTACTATAATAGTGCCCCTATGCACAAGAATATAACTACTATAATACTGCCCCTATGTACATGAATATAACTACTATAATACTGCCCCTATGTACAAGAATATAACTACTATAATACTGCTCCTATGTACAAGAATATAGCTACTATAATACTGCTCCTATTTACAAGAATATAACTACTAGAATACTGCCCCTATGTACAAGAATATAACTGCTATAATACTGCCCCCTATGTACAAGAATATAACTACTATAATACTGCCCCTATATACAAGGATATAACTACTATAACACTGTCCCCTATGTACAAGGATATAACTACTATAATAGTGCCCCTATGTACAAGAATATAACTACTATAATACTGCCCCTATGTACAAGAATATAACTACTATAATACTGCCCCTATGTACAAGAATTTAACTACTATAATACTGCTCCTATTTACAAGAATATAACTACTATAATACTGCCCCTATGTACAAGAATATAACTGCTATAATGCTGCCCCCTATGTACAAGAATATGACTACTATAATACTGCCCGTATATACAAGGATATAACTACTATAATACTGTCCCCTATGTACAAGGATATAACTACTATAATACTGACCCTATGTACAAGAATTTAACTACTATAATACTGCCCCTATATACAAGAATATAACTACTATAATACTGCGCCTATATACAAGAATATAACTACTATAATACTGCCCCTATATACAAGGATATAACTACTATAATAATGTCCCCTATGTACAAGAATATAACTACTATAATACTGCCCCTATGTACAAGAATTTAACTACTATAATACTGCTCCTATGTACAAGAATATAACTACTATAATACTGCTCCTATGTACAAGAATATAACTACTATAATACTGCCCCTATGTACAAGAATATAACTACTATAATACTGTTCCAATGTACAAGAATATAACTACTATAATACTGCCCCTATATACAAGGATATAACTACTATAATACTGTCCCCTATGTACAAGGATATAACTACTATAATACTGCCCCTATGTACAAGAATATAACTACTATAATACTGCCCCTATGTACAAGAATATAACTACTATAATACTGCCCCTATGTACAAGAATATAACTACTATAATAATGCTCCTATGTACAAGAATATAACTACTATAATACTGCCCCTATGTACAAGAATATAACTACTATAATACTGCTCCTATTTACAAGAATATAACTACTATAATACTGCTCCCTATGTACAAGAATATGACTACTATAATACTGCTCCTATGTACAAGAATATAACTACTATAATACTGCCCCTATGTACAAGAATATAACTACTATAATACTGCTACAATGTACAAGAATATAACTACTATAATACTGCCCCTATATACAAGGATATAACTACTATAATACTGTCCCCTATGTACAAGGATATAACTACTATAATACTGCCCCTATGTACAAGAATATAACTACTATAATACTGCCCCTATGTACAAGAATATAACTACTATAATACTGCCCCTATGTACAAGAATATAACTACTATAATAATGCTCCTATGTACAAAAATATAACTACTATAATACTGCTCCTATGTACAAGAATATAACTACTAAAATACTGCTCCTATTTACAAGAATATAACTACTATAATACTGCCCGTATGTACAAGAATATAACTGCTATAATACTGCCCCCTATGTACAAGAATATAGCTACTATAATACTGCCCCTATGTACAAGAATATAACTACTATAATACTGCTCCTATGTACAAGAATATAACTACTATATTACTGCCCCTATGTTCAAGAATATAACTACTATAATACTGCCCCTATGTACAAAAATATAACTACTATAATACTGCTCCAATGTACAAGAATATAACTACTATAATACTGCCCCCTATGTACAAGAATATAACTACTATAATACTGACCCCTATGTACAAGATTATTACTACAATAATACTGCCCCCTATGTACAAGAATATAACTACTATAATACTGCCTCCTATGTACAAGAATACAACTACTATAATAATGCTCCCTATGTGCAAGAATATAAATACTATAATACTGCCCCCTATGTACAAGAATATAACTACTATAATACTGCTCCTATGTACAAGAATATAACTACTATAATACCGCTCCCTATATACAAGAATATAACTACTATAATACTGCCTCCTATGTACAAGAATATAACTACTATAATACTGCCCTCTATGTACAAGAATATAGCTACTATAATACTGCCCCTATGTACAAGAATATAACTACTATTATAATGCCCCTATGTACAAGAATATAACTACTATAATACTGCTCCAATGTACAAGAATATAACTACTATAATACTGCCCCTATATACAAGGATATAACTACTATAATACTGTGCCCTATGTACAAGGATATAACTACTATAATAGTGCCCCTATGTACAAGAATATAACTACTATAATACTGCCCCTACATACAAGAATATAACTACTATAATACTGCCTCTATGTACAAGAATATAACTACTATAATACTGCTGCTATGTACAAGAATATAACTACTATAATACTGCTCCTATGTACAAGAATATAACTACTATAAAACCGCTCCATATATACAAGAATATAACTACTATAATACTGCCTCCTATGTACAAGAATATAACTACTATAATACTGCCCTCTATGTACAAGAATATAACTACTATAATACTGCCCCTATGTACAAGAATATAACTACTATAATACCGCCCCTATGTACAAGAATATAACTACTATAATACTGCTCCAATGTACAAGAATATAACTACTATAATACTGCCCCTATATACAAGGATATAACTACTATAATACTGTCCCCTATGTACAAGGATATAACTACTATAATACTGCCCCTATGTACAAGAATATAACTACTATAATACTGCCCCTATGTACATGAATATAACTGCTATAATACTGCCCCTATGTACAAGAATATAACTACTATATTACTGCTCCTATGTACAAGAATATAGCTACTATAATACTGCTCCTATTTACAAGAATATAACTACTATAATACTGCCCCTATGTACAAGAATATAACTGCTATAATACTGCCCCCTATGTACAATAATATAACTACTATAATACTGCCCCTATATACAAGGATATAACTACTATAACACTGTTCCCTATGTACAAGGATATAACTACTATAATAGTGCCCCTATGTACAAGAATATAACTACTATAATACTGCCCCCTATGTACAAGAATATAACTACTATAATACTGCTCCCTATGTACAAGAATATAACTACTATAATACTGCTCCCTATGTACAAGAATATAACTTCTATATTACTGCCCCTATGTACAAGAATATAACTACTATAATACTGCTCCTATGTACAAGAATATAACTACTATAATACTGCTCCTATGTATAAGAATATAACTACTATTATACTGCCCCCTATGTACAAGAATATAACTACTATAATACATCCCCCTATATACAAGGATATAACTGCTATAATGATCTTTTTATTTAAAACTGACAACCAAATATTACAGAATAATTACATTAAAATCACAAAATAATAAATATTAAAGAAAATAAATACTGTGTTGTTACATCACTTACACAATAATATTAGATAACATTGATAAATCCCGTCACATGAATGTTCCACCAGTTCACATTACCTGAGTTAATCTTTATGTCCTTCTTATACACTGCCTTGAGACTTTCCAGGATCTTATACCTGACACTATCACAGGACAGGACCTCCTTATTGATGAGCAGGCAGCACCGTGCACACCACAGATGATAGATGGTCACCACATTTATTACATATAGTGAGCTTCGGTTATACGCCCTGAGCTCAGGCTGGAAGTCTCCGTACAGCAGCTGACCATACGACTGTCCCACCAGGTGTGGTAACTTTAGGGACAAGGACACACACTCCCATACCTGCATACTGAAGGGACACTCTAGAAGCAGATGCTCCATAGTCTCCTGTATACGGGAACACTCTTCTCTAGGACAGGATCTGTCTGATACATTCCTGCACTTTAGGTTGTCTCTGACGTACATCTTACCATGGAGCCCCAGCCACGCCACATCTCTCATATGAGGGGGGACTCTGGGATCTAGTACGTTTTTTGCAGCCTGTTTTACATCTAGACTTAGGGCGCCCCTCAATTGAACATGGACACTAAAGTGAGATGACAGCACGTTCTTATACAACTCCTTCCTACTGAGCTGCCTGACGTCCTCATACAGGATCCTCCATCTAATAACCTTACTTATTACATGGACACCATACCAAGAAACATTATTCTTTAGTCGGCCTGAGATTCTCTTGATGGGGTCCCCTACCGACCACACGGACACAAACTGCTGGATCTGGCTCTTAAACAAACAAGACCATGGCGTCTTCTCTGAATTCTTACAAAAAGAGAAATTCTTCATAAGAAACATGAGATTAAAGAAGAGCTCAGGACAGGGCATGGAGAGACCACCCTCCTTATGGGGGAGATAGACAATGTTTCTCCTGACCACATTCACTCTGTTACCCCACAAGAAGTGAAAGAAGACATTGGTAAGTCTGGGGAGTAACGCATCGGGCACAGGGAACACCACACTGATATAGAGGAAGAGCGGGAGCAGGAAGGTCTTCAGCAGGCGGACCTTCTCCAGATACGTCAGCTTCCAGTGTCTCCAGCTCTGCACCTTCTGCTCACACACCACCAGCTTCTCCTCCCAGTTCACCTTCCCATCATCTACAGCTCCAAACACTACTCCCAAAATCTTTATCTGACCCTGAACTGTTCTGAAGGGCACAGAGAAGACATCACTGTCACCACCCAACCACAACGCCTCGCTCTTCTCCATGTTCACAGAGGAGTTAGACACATTGGAGAAGGCTGTCATCTCCTGCTGTAGAGCCATACAGTCTTCTCTAGAAGACACCACCACCGACACGTCATCCGCATAGGCGCAGAACTTTACATCCTCCACTGTACTCTGCAGGCAACACCTCAGCCCTGTGAAACCTCTATGATCCTGCACTTTTCTGAGGAAAGGATCCAGACTGAAAACATACAACAATGGGCTGAGAGGACAGCCCTGCCTCACCCCTGACATGATCCTGAAGGGCTCAGCCAAGTGACCATTAATCAGCGGCAGGCTTACAGCCTCCTTATACACAACCTGCAGCCACTGCACAAACCGCACCGGGAGGCCATAGTGTAACAACACCTGGTACAGGTAGTCATGATGGACTCTATCAAAGGCTTTACTCTGGTCTAAGCCCACAATATACGCCCCCACATTGTGCTGCTTAATGTACGTCACAGCTTCTCTCACCAGCAGCAATGAGTCCTCTATCGTCCGACCCTTCACACCACACGTCTGGTTGGCGATGATCAGCTCACCCGCCACCTCACTCAGCCGATAATACAAGATCTTGGCCAGGATTTTATAGTCAGTGTTTAGCAAAGACAGTGGACGCCAGTTCTTTACATCTTTTAGATTTCCCTTCTTTGCTAAGAGAACCAGAACAGATCTATACTGGGACTGTAGGAGCTTCCCTGCAGAGAGGCAATCATTATAGACCTGCACCAGGTCCGGAGCCAACAAGTCCCTGAACTCTTTGTAAAACTCGCTGGTCAGGCCGTCCAGTCCTGGGCTCTTGTTGGCCTTTAAGGAGTCAATGCTCCTCTTCACCTCATCCTCAGTTATGGGATCGGCCATACTATCTGCCTGCACCAGGTCTAACATTGGTAGGGACACCCCCTTCAGATAAGCTTTAATGTCATCCTTATTAATATGAGCCCCTTTATACAGATCTCTATAATAATCCCCAATGATCCTGTGGACTTTCTCCGGCTCTGACTGCTCCACCCCATTCCCATCTAACAAGCCAGTGATCAGCTTCTTACTAACCCTGTTCTTACAGGCAATAAAGGGATCTGGGTTATGGACGCCCCAACTATCAAACTGTCCCTCCGCCTTGAGAGACTTGAGGCGATCGTACTGCAGCTCCCTCATCCGCTGCTTTATATGGCTGACGCTCCGTCCGTCCACCTCCTCACCACCATTCATCCTGCTGTATAGCCGGCTGAGGTGCAGTCTCAGGGCTGTGTATCTCATATAATCCATATTACTACGTCTCCTGGCTGATCGTATAATAAACTGCTTGATGTCACTCTTCATGATCTCCCACCACTCAGCTGTGTCATCACACATACACTGGGTGGTCCTACGTTCATTATAGAATGTGGTGAAGGCCTCTCTGAACCGAGGATCTTGGACTACAGAGCTGTTCACCTTCCAGTACCCCTTTCCACAGACCACAGCTTGGGCCAGATCCAGCGTCACACTCACCATACAATGGTCCGAATACTCCAGGGGGCTGATCCTGTACTGAGAGCATCTCACCTCCCTCTTTATATACACCCGGTCTATCCTACTGGCATTACCACCCTTATGGTAAGTGTACGTCTTACTGGTATGATGAGACCCATAGGGGTCTACTAGGTGGGCCTGCTGGACTATATTATTAAGGAACGTCTCATCATATCTCAGTTGCTTATGACTGCTGGATCTGTCCACATTACAGGACACATTATTAAAGTCCCCACACAATATAAATACTTTAGATGTAAAGCAATATGGTTTCATGTGGTCAAATAGTTCCCTCCGCTCTTTCCTGGTCTGCGGAGCATAAATGTTTATCGCTCTATAATGGATGGAGTCCAATGTAAAGTCCAGCATCAGACAGCGGCCCGGACAGATCTCCAGGACTCTGTCCACCTGGACATTCATGGTATTAAAGAGGACCCCCACACCGTCATTTCTCTCCAGACCGAAGGACCAGTATGACGGCCCAAGTCTCCAGTCTCTCTTGGCTGCATACACATGAGCATTGCTCTTCAAATACGTCTCCTGCAAGAAGAAGACGTCAGATCTCTCGTCAGACAAACGCTGGTAAATCGCCTGCCGCCGGATCACAGTCCTCACACTGTTCACATTAATGGAGTTTATTCTCAGCCGCATCCTGATCACTTAGACTTTTTGGTCTTCTTCCTCCTTCCACTGCTGTCACCTGTAGTGCCCCATCTCTTTGTGGACACGGGAGGGTCAGGATCCCCCTCATCAGAGACGTTTTCGAGGACGCATGAAGGACTTTGCTCCATTTGTAACTCTTCATCTTGGTCTTCTCCCAGCACATTGTAACGTCCAGGACTTATCGCCAGCACTGGAGGCTCAGAGGTTTTCTGTACTGTTGTGACTTTTCTGGTGGGATCCACAGATGCATTTTTTCTTTTTACGGTCACAAAGCCTTCCTCATCCACACTGGACAGTGCAGGCGGACTAACTGCTTCCACAGATGTACTGGGCTGATGTTTGGATGGTTTGGTGGCAGGCTTTCTGGACACCTTAGGCCTCTCTTTAACAACTGGCGTTTTAGGCCCTACTTTGGTGGCTGATCGAAGCTTAGGTCTTATTATATTGGCTGATGGCGGTTTAGGTCTTTCTTTAGTGGCTGGTGGGCCTTTAGGTGGTTCTTCAGTGGCTGGTGGTCCTAGTAGTGCAGCATCCGTTAGTACCTCAGACTCTGGAGCAGGTTCACTGATACTGTGACTTCTGTCCTCATCCATACCAGCTTCTGGGACATCAGAACCTCTGGTGACATCTTCCTGAATAACTTCTGAGGAGGTCTGGCCATTATATTTATTGTGTTCTGCATGCCGGCAATCCCGGAACGTATGCCCTGGTTCTGAGCACAGATTACAGATGACGGCTCCTGTGCATTTGTCCTTTGTATGACCTGACTGTCCACATAATGAGCACGTGATACGAGAGCAGTTTATGGCGAGATGCCGGCCCCCACATCTATGGCACAGACGTGGCTGACCAGGGTAGTAGCAGATCCCCCTCTCTGAGCCCAGGTAGAAGGAGTGCGGCAGGTGTCTGGTCACACCGCTCTCTTGTATCAGCTGGATTTTCAGTGTATATCCTCCATTCCATATCTGCTCCTCATCATAGATCTTGTCAGGGTGACTTCTCACTATGCACTGCCGGTTCAGCCAGTGCTGCAGATCCGCCACCGCCACCACCTCAGACTGGAACAGGACAGTGGCCGTTATCTCCTGCGGCTTAGACAGCTGGATACAATGGAGGTGATCCCAGATCTCATCTTCTCTGGTGTCATTATAGATGTTCCAGAACAAATCCAGATCGCACTGGAGCTTAAAGCTGATGTCATAGATCCTGCTGGATGGGATATGGATCAAAGCGTAGACCTCAGACGCATTGAACTTCATGAAGTCTTTTAGGAGAACTTTCCCAATGTAAATTCTGGATGGGATGTTCTCCTCTGGTCCTGTGTATTTTATCCTGACTGCGTTTCTCCTCTGAGGCGGGGGGTTCACTGGTCTGGTGACATTAGAGAACAGTCTCCTGAACTGATGGTCAGCAGATGGGTCAGTGCCGGAGCTTTCACCAGCCGCAGGTGGATCAGTGCTGGAGATCTCCACCGCTGCTGGAGGATTAGTGCTGGAGCTCTCCCTAGCTCCATGATTACTGACACCTGACTGTGCTGCAACAACACCCAGATCTACTACTGATTGCTGCACAGTATTGTCTCTATTCACTGACATGGATGGTTGAGAGTCCATTACCACTGCAGTGTGGTCTCCATCCACTGACACACATGACATAGAGTCCATCACCACTGATTGCTGCACAGTATTGTCTCCATTCACTGACATGGAGGGCTCAGAGTCCATTATAATATTTGTATTATCTGTTGCAGACAGACATTCACTAGCACCAGTGAGCGGGGTCTCACTCACAGCGCTGAGGGGGGTCTCACTCACAGTATCAGTACAGGGTGCACTTTCTTTCTCACTCTCAGCAGCTGAGCTCACTTCATTGCTGCATAGAGAGGTCACTGCAGTTAACCCCTCGTTTGCTGGCACACTTTCCTCTGCAGCACTTTCTGGTGTCTCGGACCCCTCACATTGTGCCCCTGATATCAGCGCTGCACTTCTCACTGGGCTTCCTTGCTCCACAATGCTGTACACAGTTTTATATTTAATGTCCTTATTCCCAATAAAGCGTTTTCTGCTCACAGTCTGGGCTCTGGATTCTTTTTTTCTCTCTTTAGCCCAAGTCTCCTTTCTGGGCACAGAGTTTAAACCTTTCTCCAGTTTTTCTTTCCTGATCAGCAGCTCTCGGCTGCAATCATCCAGACACTCGCACTTCATCAGCTTTACCTTAGGATCAGTCTCTTTCTTAATTTCTTCTTTTAGTTTGCTGATATGCAATTCCAGCTTAAATATACTTTGCCTTGTAACTTTAGGATTTAATCCTCCAACATAACAAGCAGGTTTAGAAGACTCACCAGCCACCATCTCCAGCTTTCCATTACCATCAGGTGCAGGCTGCAGGCCAGACTCCAGACCAGGGGCTTTCCCTGGATCATCAGCCCAGCTCCCCTCCCCTCCACCTGGGTCAGAAGCCTCCGCCCTGCTGAGAGCTCTCAAGCACACGTCTATCCTCTCCTATGGACAAGAATAGAACTACTATAATACTGCTCCCTATGTACAAGAATATAACTGCTATAATACTGTCCCCTATGTACAAGGATATAACTACTATAATACTGACCCTATGTACAAGAATATAACTACTATAATACTGCTCCTATGTACAAGAATATAACTACTATAATACTGCACCTATGTACAAGAATATAACTACTATAATACTGCTCCTATTTACAAGAATATAACTACTATAATACTGCCCCCTATGTACAAGAATATAACTACTATAATACTGCTCCCTATGTACAAGAATATAACTACTATAATACTGCTCCTATGTACAAGAATATAACTACTATAATACTGCTCCTATTTACAAGAATATAACTACTATAATACTGCTCCTAAGTACAAGAATATAACTACTATAATACTGCCCCTATGTACAAGAATATAACTACTATAATACTGCTCCTATTTACAAGAATATAACTACTATAATACTGCCCCCTATGTACAAGAATATAACTACTATAATACTGCTCCCTATGTACAAGAATATAACTACTATACTACTGCTCCTATGTACAAGAATATAACTACTATAATACTGCTCCTATGTACAAGAATATAACTACTATAATACTGCCCCCTATGTACAAGAATATAACTACTATAATACTGCTCCCTATGTACAAGAATATAACTACTATAATACTGCTCCCTATGTACAAGAATATAACTTCTATATTACTGCCCCTATGTACAAGAATATAACTACTATAATACTGCCCCTATGTACAAGAATATAACTACTATAATACTGCTCCTATGTATAAGAATATAACTACTATTATACTGCCCCCTATGTACAAGAATATAACTACTATAATACATCCCCCTATATACAAGAATATAACTACTATAATACTGCTCCCTATGTACAAGAATATAACTACTATAATACTGCTCCCTATGTACAAGAATATAACTTCTATATTACTGCTCCTATGTACAAGAATATAACTACTATAATACTGCTCCTATGTACAAGAATATAACTACTATAATACTGCCCCCTATGTACAAGAATATAACTACTATAATACTGCCCCCTATGTACAAGAATATAACTACTATAATACTGCTCCTATGTACAGGAATATAACTACTATAATACTGCACCTATGTACAAGAATATAACTACTATAATACTGCTCCTATTTACAAGAATATAACTACTATAATACTGCCCCCTATGTACAAGAATATAACTACTATAATACTGCTCCCTATGTACAAGAATATAACTACTATAATACTGCTCCTATGTACAAGAATATAACTACTATAATACTGCTCCTATGTACAAGAATATAACTACTATAATACTGCTCCTAAGTACAAGAATATAACTACTATAATACTGCCCCTATGTACAAGAATATAACTACTATAATACTGCTCCTATTTACAAGAATATAACTACTATAATACTGCTCCCTATGTACAAGAATATAACTACTATAATACTGCTCCCTATGTACAAGAATATAACTACTATACTACTGCTCCTATGTACAAGAATATAACTACTATAATACTGCTCCTATGTACAAGAATATAACTACTATAATACTGCCCCCTATGTACAAGAATATAACTACTATAATACTGCTCCCTATGTACAAGAATATAACTACTATAATACTGCTCCCTATGTACAAGAATATAACTTCTATATTACTGCCCCTATGTACAAGAATATAATTACTATAATACTGCCCCTATGTACAAGAATATAACTACTATAATACTGCTCCTATGTATAAGAATATAACTACTATTATACTGCCCCCTATGTACAAGAATATAACTACTATAATACATCCCCCTATATACAAGAATATAACTACTATAATACTGCTCCCTATGTACAAGAATATAACTACTATAATACTGCTCCCTATGTACAAGAATATAACTTCTATATTACTGCTCCTATGTACAAGAATATAACTACTATAATACTGCTCCTATGTACAAGAATATAACTACTATAATACTGCCCCCTATGTACAAGAATATAACTACTATAATACTGCCCCCTATGTACAAGAATATAACTACTATAATACTGCTCCTATGTACAGGAATATAACTACTATAATACTGCTCCTATGTACAGGAATATAACTACTATAATACTGCTCCTATGTACAAGAATATAACTACTATAATAATGCCCCTATGTACAAGAATATAACTACTATAATACTGCCCCCTATATACAAGGATATAACTACTATAATACTGTCCCCTATGTACAAGGATATAACTACTATAATACTGACCCTATGTACATGAATTTTACTGTTAGAGTATTGTCCTCCTTCCTTCCACCATACACGCAGGAATATTCAGTATTTGCAGGTAAGCTTCAGTCTAGTTATTTTATTCTCATTGATTGCATTATTGACATATGTTGTTTTATTGTTTTTATAGTAATCTTGGTACTATGAGTACATATGATTAGTTAATGTGCTGCTTTTCTTCTCCCAGATACTCAGCAGGGGAAAGATAGTGAAAGTGGGTAGACAGGAACGTCTCTCCGGTCAGTCTGTGGTCTCCATGCCTTTGGACATTACAGAAGACTTATTACCATCTTTCCGCATTGTGGCTTATTACTCTATAGGGGATGAGATGGTGTCGGACTCTATTTGGTTGGATGTTGTTGACAGCTGCTTGGGAACGGTAAGGAGGCTTTATTAATGAGAAAATTCATATTTATTAAGTTACAGTATGAAAAGAGTGTAATAGAAATTTATTAATTTGAATGAATAAAGTTGGATTTAAAATTACATTTTAGAATCATATTTATTTTAATTTGAATTCTAATATTAATTTTAAAAATGAATAAATAAAATAAAAAGAATATAATTTGATAAATTAAATATTATTATGAAATAAAAATAGTAAAATAGTAAAAAAGCAAATACAGTTATGAAATCTACAGCCTAAAAATAAATTACTTCTACTATTACTACTAATAATAATTTAATTATTATTATTAATTATTATTATTATTTTATTTTTGGGGTTTAGATTTTTTTTTTCACTAGCAAACTGTATTTTTTTTAATTTTACTATTCTTTTTATTTAATATTAACATTTGAGTTCTGATCAAATGATATTCTGATTTTTGCTTAAATTTTTTAATTAATATTATAATTTATTATTATTTTTGTAACATTAGTTTAATCCATTTAAGTCTTTTTTAATAGGAATGCATAATGTATGTTATTTTAGTTTAACTAATTGAATTCAAATCTATAAAAGCTAAATAATGTGTTTTCCTTTACTTTAAATATTGCAGTTATTTTTTCTTTGTTATTAATACTTCACTTGTGCATGTTCCCCCCCCAAAAAAAAGTGACAGGGAAACTACATACGGGGTATTATATGTGTATATTGTTACTTTCCTGCAGTAAAACACAGCTATCATTAAATTGCCTACACTGTAATGATGAAGTGACTCCGCACATTATCACCCAATCTATACGTTAAAGCTGACAAATGAGCTGTACAACACAGAAGACACTTTGGAATAATTTGTCTTCTAAAATATTAGAGATGAGTGGATTGGTCATCGCAGGTTCGAGTTTGAATCGGACTTCTTGAAATTTGCGATTTCAAGCAAATTCGAACATTTTAAAATTTGATTGGTGGTTCGCAAATTAAAAAAAAACTTGCCAGGCACCATTTTCCATTATTCCCTGCAGCTATGACATCTAGCAGGTTATCATACCTTGTACAGTGGTGGTCAGTACCTGGGACATCACAGATCAGCTGTTCCCAGTGGAGCAAAGTTTGTACTGCACAGACATTTTGTATCTCCAGAGTAGTGTTGAGCCACCCCCGTAGTGTTCGAGTTCGGTTCGGTTCGTCGAACACCCGTGTGTTCGCCGAACTGTTCGTCGAACTGTTCGTCGAACACCTTAGAACACCGTTAAAACCAATGGCAGGCAAACAAAAACACATAGAAACACATAGAAAACACCTTCAAAGGTGTCCAAAAGCTGACAAACTGCTCAGAAGACACAACTAACACATGGAAAAGTGACAAGTACATATAGTCATGCGAAAAGAAAAGAGGTGGAGGAGTAAAAGGAGGGGGAGACACAGATATAGGCATGTCATGCCCTTCTAAAATCCAAAAAGTGAGAAGCCGACACGTTCAGTCCGCTCCTGCCCGTGCCACCTCCGTGTCGCCGGGTTTGTGCCAGAGCCGCGGTGAACCCTGACGGCCAGCCCCCCTCTCCCAATACTGGTGCCTGTCCGCTGGTGGGTCGAGCGAGCCCCCCTGTGGTGGAGGCAGCTCTAAGCTTTTTAATTTAAATTGTCCCTCTAATTTGAATGAATACACTTTAAATCCATTTACAAGGATCTATTGGAGGGCAAGTCTCATGCCAGCAGCCGCGTAATTCCAGCTCCAGTAGCGTCCACTAAAGCTGCTGCAGTTAAAAAGCTTTTATAAGGATCGAGCTCGGCTGTCCACCGCAAGGCATCCTAGTGCCAGTCCCAGCCCCTATGCCTTGGGGTGCCTCCTGATGCTCTTCACTAAGTATCCCGTGGTCCCGAAGCATTTCCTTTGAAAAAATTAAGTGTCCAAACTACAGGTGGTGTAGCTTGCTTAACAGCCGGGATAATCCGCTGACTAGCAGACACTGCTACTAGGCACAAAGTATTTCCTGGGCTAGATGCAGTTAAAAATTTGTAAGTAGATACTCTCGTTGGATGCTGAGAAAGCATTCCATAGAGTCTCCTGGCACGCCATATATGATTCTCTTAAAAAGCTTGGGGTAGGGGTCTAGGGGACCCTTTTATAGCCAAAATCACGGCCCTGTATCACAATACGTCACCTAGGCTGAAGATAAATGGAACTGTAGCACCGAGGGCTCGGTTGCTACAGACGTATTGCACCTCACTGAGAGGTGTGATATCTCACTCTCAGATAAGGATGGAGTGTGGATCAGGACCCGACACCTGCATGCATTACACCACATTGCCGTGGGGCAGGGCGACCAATATGCCCCTGAGATGGGCACGACAGTCCCTGTCCCTGGCTGGAGTGGGGGGAGGGAACACTGAGGAAGGGGAACCCTGCAGTGCAGGAGCAGGGAGGAAGCAGTTCCTGGGTGCATTGAGAAGGGAGTATAAAAGGTGGGCACCATCTTAGTTCAGTGCAGAGAAGTCTGAGCAGAAGTGGCAGGGAGCAGGGGCTCTGCATGAGCTCTGCTCCGGAGGCGGGCCTAGTAACAGAGGCCCAGGCCTGCAAGAGGGAGAAGGAAGGAAGAGGAGCGGAGAAGGCTCCAGGAACGAGGAATGAAGGGATCCCAGGGGTGCGGACGGGCGAGTCGCCACCGCACGCCCGAATCCACCTGCGTGGAGGGGTCAGGCCAAAGGGGAGACCGGTCCCCGAACTAGTGGAGGCAGGAAACGACCCTCAGCTAGAAACCGGAGGCTCTGACATTTTATGTGGCGCAGCCCCTTGCTCCACCCGCTAGGAAGGCACCACATAGGGTCAGGGAAACTGGCGCCAAGTTTACCAAGAGGAGGCCCGAGGCAGCCGGACAGAAGTGTTGGTAAGAAAGGCCAGACAAAGGACACACAAAGGGGGTCCTGTGAAGCGCTCCAAAGTTATCTGGGAGTTGTCTGAGCCCCTCACCTGGTGAGCACAGTACGACGTGGGCAGCCGTTACCTGCAGACGTGGTCTGGATAATAAGAACTGTGAGTAAAGGCCCTGAACTGCATCACTGACTCCGTGTCGTTACTGCTGCTGCCCTGCACCATCACCCCCATCCTCCGCATACACTGCCCTGAGGCTATACTCCTCCCGTGGGGAGTTATGCTACGCTCTGCTGCACCCACAACACCAGCCTTAGCGGTCTGCCCTGTAGCGGCGGTTCACTCTGACCGCAATCCACGGGTGGCGTAGTCGGACATTTAAACATCAAAACCACATAAATAGTTCCGCCACTGGTTTGACCGCCCTGAGCCACGGAACCGGATCGCCGCCACGAAGACTACAACCACCAGCATCCACCAAAAAGTGTCCGGCTCCGGGTGTCCCAAGGCCCAGGGGGTGCGTCAGAACATTTTCATCACCTTTCACAATCACCAATGGGACAAGGCAGGGATGTCCTCTGTCCCCTCTCTTATACATCCTAGTGACGGAGCACCTGCTCTCATCAATTCGCCATAACCCCAATATTAGGTGGATTGAGGTGGGAGGCACCGAGTACAAGTGCTCTCTATTTGCTGATGATGTCCTAGTATATATCACTCAATCACATATATCCATCCCTGCTGTTATGGCTGAAATAGATCACTTTGTTACATGGTAAAATTTTAAAATCAATGCAGCGAAGTCTGAGGCCCTCGATGTCTCCCTCCCTAAATCCATATAGGATTCCATCCAGTCCAACTTTCCCTTTGCCTGGCCCTCACAGGGTATCAAATACTTAGGAATTCCTATTCATAGAGACCTCTCCCATCTATGTTATCTTACTTTTGGGCCCTTTATTGAACAATTCCATACAGACCACGGTTGGCAAGTTAAAACTGTAAGATTCACTACGTGAACCACTGGTGTTTTGTGGAAAAGCACATGTACACCGCGTTCCAAATTATTATGCAAAAAGTGTTTAGGAGTGATAAGGGAAGAATTTGTTTGTTTGTCAGTTAAACTCATTGATGGTGATGTGTGTCAGGGCTCTTTATATCACTGTAAGCAATTGCAGACACCTGTGCTAATTAGTTTGGCAGGTGTGTCCAATGAAAGGCAAGACTACTTAAGAAGGCTCTCTCACATTATTAAGCAGCCTACATTTTCTGCCAAAATGGGAAAGAAAAAGGATGTGTCGGCTGCTGAGAAGCAACAAATTGTCGAGTGTTTAGGTCAAGGCATGACTACAATCAACATTGTGCGATGATCAGGATGAAGTGTCTTGGCAATCAAGAAGTATGTAGCTGATTCACAGTACACACGTGTGCGTGCTGATAAGGGCAAATTGAGGACTCTTTCCTACAGGCAATTACGTCAGGTTGAAACAGCAGCGGCAAAAAAGGCTTGTCATAGCAGCAGACAAGTTTTTGAAGCTGCTTGTGCCTCCAACGTCCCCCAAACAACAAGATGCAGGGTCCTTCAGAGGTTTGCAGCTGTGCATATGCCATCCTGTCGACCTCCTCTATCCACTTCACACAAGCAGAAACGGCTCCAGTGGGCCAAACATTACATGAAGACTGATTTCAAAACTGTTTTGTTCACGGATGAGTGCCGTGCAGCGCTCGATGGTCCAGATGAATGGAGTGGAGGATGGCTGGTTGATGGACACCCCACGCAAACACGGCTACAGCGCCAACAAGGAGGAGGTGGAGTAATGTTTTGGGCTGGAATCATGGGGAGAGAGATTGTCGGCCCCTTTAGGATCCCTGAAGGCGCTAAAGATGAACTCCATAATGTATGTGGATTTTCTCAAACAGCACTTCCTGCCATGGTTCAAGAAGAAGAACCGTGTATTTCACAGCAAGATCATTTTTCTGCATGATAATGCACCATCTCATGCTGCACATAAAACATCTGCATCTCTGGCTGATATGGGCATAAAAGGGGACAAACTTATGGTGTGACCCCCATGCTCCCCTGACCTCTACCACATTCAGAACCTTTGGAGCATCATTAAAAGGAGTGTCTATGATGGCGGGAGGCAGTTCACATCTAAGCAACAGCTCTGGGAGGGTATTCTGTCCTCATGCAAAACAATTGAAGCAGAAACCATCCAAAACCTGACAAATTCAATGGACGAGAGAGTTCAGAAGCTCCTTTCGAACAAGGGGTCCTATGTGAAAATGTAACATCACCTAGAATAAAGTTTTGAGTTGAAAACTGTTTGATTTCAGTTTCTAACAACCTGCTAATGCTTATAATTTCAAAAATGACCATTTTTTTGGTCTTTATTAAAATGAAAAGGTTGATCGAAAAGTTTGGGGGATCTAAGAGTGTGGCAACCCAGTAGTCATGATTACTTCGAATTCTGACAATATGAGGGTCATGCTGCAGGTAGTGCAGCAAGAAGGCACTTATGTGTCTTGCGCATCTCGGAGCCCCAAAATTATTTTCCGGGCTAGATGCAGCTAAAAATTATTTTTAATTTTAAATCTGGTGAAGCTTATTATAGATGGCCTAATAGGATCAGTGCTGCACACTGCTACAAAGCCCAAATTATTTTCCAGTCAAGATACAGATAAACATGATTAGTAATTTGAAAGCTTAAAACGGTTGGTAGGGTGATTTTAACCAATCATCAAGCTTTTACTCTCCCCAGGATGACACAGGGGTAGAAAAGTCGTTTCGGATCCATGATTTGTTCATCTTTATGAACGTGAGTCTGTCTACATTATCAGTGGAGAGCCGCGTGCGCTTATCTGTCAGCACACCACCAGCAGCGCTGAACACACGTTCAGACAGAACGCTGGCTGCGGGGCATGACAAGATCTCCAAGGCGTAAGTGGCTAGCTCCGGCCATTTATCCAGATTGGAAGCCCAAAAAGAGCAAGGGTCCAGTGACACAGTCGTGGCTTCAATGTTTACTTGGAGATACTCCTGTACCATCGTCTCTAGGCGTTGACTATGTGTCAGACTTCTTGTCTCCTGTGGCCTTGCAAAGGATGGGCTAAAAAAGTGGTGAAATGATTCCGCAAAATTGATGTTACCAGCAGATACTGTGGTTCTGTTACGGTTTGAGTGCTGAACACTTGACGGTCCCACGGTTGGCAAGTTGGAACTGTGAGATTCACTACGTGCACCACTGGTATTTTGTGGAAAAGCACATGTAAGATTCTGCAACAGTCTCTGCTGATACTCCTGCATGCGTGCATCCCTTTCTATGGCAGGAATAATTTCTGCAAATTTACTTTTATACCGGGGATCTAACAGTGTGGCAACCCAGTAGTCAGGATTATTTCTAATTCTCACAATTCGAGGGTCATGTTGCAGGTAGTGCAGCAAGAAGGCACTCATGTGTGTTGCGCATCCAGGAGCACCAAGTCCCTGTTGTGTTGGTGGCGAGGTAACAATCATGCTTCCTTCCTCTGTCCTCTCCCCCCAACCTCGCACAACAGAAATGTGATCAAGGTCTCCCTCATCTGATGAGTCTTCCATCAGTTCGTCCTCCACTTCTTCCTGGGCTCCTGCACCTTCCTCACTAGTTTGGCTGCTACCATGCGCCCTGGTAAAACCATCTCCCCCACCCTCACATGCCTGCCGCCTTGGTGCTGCCGACCGTCTGGACCTTGCAGATGTTAGCCCTTCCGCATACAACTCCTCCTCCTCTACTTCCTCCACCTCCTCTTGTGCCACCACCTGACTCCGAATTCTGTTTAACGTGTGCTCCAGCATGTAAATCACCGGAATAGTCATGCTGATAATGGCATCGTCAGCACTAAACATCTTCGTCGCCATTTCAAAACTGTGCAGAAGGGTGCATAGGTTCCTGATCTGAGACCACTCCTCCAGCGTGATTTGCCCCACCTCTGAATCTCGTTGGCCCAGGCTATACGTCAGAACGTATTGCACCAGGGCTTGTCGGTGCTGCCACAGTCGCTGCAACATGTGCAGAGTTGAATTCCACCGGGTAGGCACATCGCATTTTAGCCGGTGAAGTGGCAGGCCCAACGACTTCTGTAGAGATGTAAGTCGCTGAGCTGCGGGATGCGAACGGCGGAAGTGAGCACACAGCGACCGTGCCCTCTGCAGAAGGCCATCTAGTCTGGGATAGTGGGCTAAAAATTGCTGGACAACCAGGTTCAACACGTGAGCCATACAAGGCACGTGTGTGACATTGCCCCGGCGAAGGGCCGCACCCAGGTTTGCAGCATTGTCGCACACGGCCTTCCCTGGTTTCAGGTCCAGTGGAGACAACCATTCATGAAATTGGTTCTCCAGAGCTGACCACAACTCCTCAGCTGTGTGACTCACATTTCCCAGACATTTCAATGTAAAAACCGCCTGATGACGTTGAGCCCTACTGCCAGCATAGTAAGGAGGTGTGCAGGATCCCTTCTGCGCAGTTAGAAAGCTTGTGGCATGACCAGACAGGCTTTGGGTGCAGGTGGAAGACCGAGAGGAGGTTGAGGAGGCAGAAGCAGTGGAGGAACTTTGACATAAAGAGGATTGACGCACAACTCGTGGGGACGGCAAGACTTGGACAGCAGCCCCTTGTCCTGCTGTCACCATAGTTACCCAGTGCCCAGTCAGCGACATGTAACGCCCCTGTCCATGCCTACTCGTCCAAGTGTCTGTGGTGAAATGCACCCTGTCACACACAGAGTTTCTCAAAGAAGCGGTGATGTTGTGTGCGACATGCTGGTGGAGCGCAGGCACACCTTTCTTTGAGAAGTAGTGCCGACTGGGCATCTGGTACTGGGGCACTGCGACGGACATAAGGTCTCGAAAATCCTCTGTGTCCACCAGGCGGAAAGGCAGCATTTCTGTAGCCAAGAGCTTGCAGATGGTGAAATTCAACCTCTTAGCTTTCTCATGGCTAGGAGGAAATGGTCTTTTACTTGTCCACATCTGAGGGACCGAGGGCTGGCTATTGTGCTTAGACGGGGTTGATAAGGGTGTCCCCGGCAAACTGCCGGTCTGTGAGGAAGATGCAGGCGGACATGTTAGGTTGCCTTGATCCAAAGGTGGTGCTATCGATGTCGGACAGCGCTCAACACCAGCTGGTGTTACCACCTCCAAAGAAAATGATGACCTGCCAATCACGCTGGCTGTTGCGGGTAAAGAGGTGGCAGGTCTGCGCCCCAAAACAGGTGTGACTGCTGTCCCCCCAGTCACAGAGAATGAAGAGGCCGCGGATGCACAAGATATGGCAGACGGTGATTGGCCCGGCCGGCTAGGCCGCATTGTAGCACACTGAGCTTCCCACTGCAACTTATGCTTCATGTCCATGTGCCTGTTCATGCATGAAGTACTCAAACTATGTATTTTTTGGCCTCTACTTAGCTTTTGCTGACAAATGTTACAGATAACACGAGTTGGGTCATCTTTATCGATCTGAAAAAATGCCCAGGCTATGCAAGGCTTAGCACCCATGCGACCTGAAGAGCCACCACGACTTGTGGTGAGAGGCAGAGTTGTGTTTGAGGATGCAGTTGTTGACGTGCTTCCAGTACTACGTCTCTGTCCAGGAAGGCACAACCTGACCTCGTCGTCACTAGCATCTTCCTCCACCTCCTCTGCTGACCTCATCTCTTGGCTGACTGTGGGTTGACAGTAAGTGGGATCTCCGACCTCATCATCATCACCCTGTGCGTTATCACACCCGTCGTCCTCAGAGCCAACCTGTTCCTGCCCTGACAAAAAACTAAAGTTGTCGCTCCAATCAGGTATTTGAGTCTTATCATCGTCTTCCTCATTGTCTCCACCAACAGGAGTTACAGTTTGGGAATGAGGGTCTACATTATGGTCAGAACCTTCTGCGTCTGGTCCTGGATCCGACTCATAAAGATTCTGGGCATCAGTGCAGATCATTTCCTCGTCTGGATTCACAGAAGCGCTGGAGTCGACCTCTGATTCCCAGGCTATAGTATGAGTAAACAGCTCTGCAGACTCAACCATCTGTTCTACCTCATACTCAGACGGGCAGCTGGAGATTTGGGAGCTGTGAGGAAGCAAGTGCGATTTGGGTGACACCTTTGAGGACTGGAGTATTTGTGATGTTGAAGTTGATGTGGAGGAGAGCCCACTTAAAGGAGCACTTGATATCCGTTGAAGCACCTGCTGTTTTTGTGCCTCATCTGGAATTTGTAGCGATTGGCGTGGCCGTAAGAAAGGGATCTTATCACATTGTCCGCTAAAAGAAGTAGACATTTTAGTTTGGCTGGAAGATGGTCTTTCTTCTGCACCTACCCCACGGACACAACCTTTTTTCCCCTTCCCAACACGCCTATTCCCCTTTCCACCAGCAGCAGGCCTTTTTCCACTCATTTTGGTGGTTAACTAATTCACAACTCTGGAGTTGTTTGCACAAAAAAACAATGGATGGTAACCGAGCAGAGCTGAGTGGCCAAACTGTGGTATTAGGCCAAAACTATTGGCTGGGCTAGATGCAGAAAAAAATTATTTTTAATTTGCAACCTGATGGAGGTCAGTATAGATGGACTAATAGAACAAGTCCCACACGCTGCTAGAAGCCCAAATATTTTTTCAGAGATAAATGAAGAAAAAAATTATTTTTAATTTGCAACCTGATGGAGGTCAGTATAGATGGACTAATAGACCAAGTCCCACACACTGCTAGAAGCCCAAATATTTTTTCAGAGCTAGATGCAGAAAAAAATTATTTTTAATTTGCAACCTGATGGAGGTCAGTATAGATGGACTAATAGACCAAGTCCCACACACTGCTAGAAGCCCAAATATTTTTTCAGAGCTAGATGCAGAAAAAAATTATTTTTAATTTGCAACCTGATGGAGGTCAGTATAGATGGACTAATAGACCAAGTCCCACACACCGCTAGAAGCCCAAATATTTTTTCAGAGCTAGATGCAGAAAAAAAATATTTTTAATTTGCAACCTGATGGAGGTCAGTATAGATGGACTAATAGAACAAGTCCCACACGCTGCTAGAAGCCCAAATATTTTTTCAGAGATAAATGAAGAAAAAAATTATTTTTAATTTGCAACCTGATGGAGGTCAGTATAGATGGACTAATAGACCAAGTCCCACACACTGCTAGAAGCCCAAATATTTTTTCAGAGCTAGATGCAGAAAAAAATTATTTTTAATTTGCAACCTGATGGAGGTCAGTATAGATGGACTAATAGACCAAGTCCCACACACTGCTAGAAGCCCAAATATTTTTTCAGAGCTAGATGCAGAAAAAAATTATTTTTAATTTGCAACCTGATGGAGGTCAGTATAGATGGACTAATAGACCAAGTCCCACACACCGCTAGAAGCCCAAATATTTTTTCAGAGCTAGATGCAGAAAATTTTTTTATTCAATTTGCAACCTGATGGAGGTCAGTATAGATGGACTAATAGACCAAGTCCCACACACTGCTAGAAGCCCAAATATTTTTTCAGAGCTAGATGCAGAAATTTTTTTTATTCAATTTGCAACCTGATGGAGGTCAGTATAGATGGACTAATAGACCAAGTCCCACACACTGCTAGAAGCCCAAATATTTTTTCAGAGCTAGATGCAGAAAAAAATTATTTTTAATTTGCAACCTGATGGAGGTCAGTATAGATGGACTAATAGACCAAGTCCCACACACTGCTAGAAGCCCAAATATTTTTTCAGAGCTACATGCAGAAAAAAATTATTTTTAATTTGCAACCTGATGGAGGTCAGTATAGATGGACTAATAGAACAAGTCCCACACGCTGCTAGAAGCCCAAATATTTTTTCAGAGATAAATGAAGAAAAAAATTATTTTTAATTTGCAACCTGATGGAGGTCAGTATAGATGGACTAATAGACCAAGTCCCACACACTGCTAGAAGCCCAAATATTTTTTCAGAGCTAGATGCAGAAAAAAATTATTTTTAATTTGCAACCTGATGGAGGTCAGTATAGATGGACTAATAGACCAAGTCCCACACACTGCTAGAAGCCCAAATATTTTTTCAGAGCTAGATGCAGAAAAAAATTATTTTTAATTTGCAACCTGATGGAGGTCAGTATAGATGGACTAATAGAACAAGTCCCACACGCTGCTAGAAGCCCAAATATTTTTTCAGAGATAAATGAAGAAAAAAATTATTTTTAATTTGCACCCTGATGGAGGTCAGTATAGATGGACTAATAGACCAAGTCCCACACACTGCTAGAAGCCCAAATATTTTTTCAGAGCTAGATGCAGAAAAAAATTATTTTTAATTTGCAACCTGATGGAGGTCAGTATAGATGGACTAATAGACCAAGTCCCACACACTGCTAGAAGCCCAAATATTTTTTCAGAGCTAGATGCAGAAAAAAATTATTTTTAATTTGCAACCTGATGGAGGTCAGTATAGATGGACTAATAGACCAAGTCCCACACACTGCTAGAAGCCCAAATATTTTTTCAGAGCTAGATGCAGAAAAAAATTATATTCAGTTTGCAACCTGGTGGAGGTCAGTATAGATGGACTAATAGAATGATGCTATGCCCAAAAGATTTTACTTCACTAGGTGCAGTAAAAAAATTGGTATTCTATACACAGGTGGTATATCTTGCAACACAGATAGGCTACTCCACTGACTAACACACTCTGCAATAGGCCAAAAAGGATTAGCTTTGCTAGATTCAGCCAAATGCTGTGAAAAAAACTTGCACAGCACTGGCACAGACCTGCCTGGCAAAAACTGATAGGAACTGATGTAACCTAGTCCTGAAAAGGACTCCAATTACAATTAGTCTTTACTCCCACAATCTATCTATTTAAGAGCACAGACCTGCCTGATAAAAGTCGTAGGAAATGCTGTAACCTAGTCCTTAAAAGGACTGCAATCACAACTATTCCCTACTCCCAAGCTATCTGTATATTTGTGCGAAAATTGGCTTGAAATTAACAAGGTATAGCGCACACAGCAACAGCGGTGCCGTCTAACACGCAGCTGCAGCAGTGAGAAAATGGTGGCGACGGGGAAAATGGCTTGGTCTTATAGGGCAAGGACATGTGACATACACTGCCAATCACACATGCCCTTGCTTGTGTGAAAAAAAGCACTTCGCTCCGTGTGTGCGCTGCTGATAGGCTGACAGATTGCACCTCCCCACTGCAAATGCGGGAAAGAGAAAAAAAAATGGAGATCTTCATTGTTCCTGCAGAGATCCATCCCCTGCCCCTCCCCCCGCCCCGCTGTACACTCAAACTGCGTATTAACATTAATTTTCATCATTACTGAGAAAAAATCCAGTTATGATTTTGGTGCACGAACAGTTATCGAACATAACCTCGAACAGCCGAATTTTTCTCAAATTGTTCGTGTTCGCCGACCGGCTCGAACACCGCCCAAAACAGCTCGAATTTGAGATTGGCGAACAGTTCGAGTAGAACAACGCTCATCTCTACTCCAGAGTCACTGGATAAGTCTCTGGTAAGCTCTTATGGTCAGTGGGGTCCTCTCTCTCTTCTGTAGAGTGTAAGCTCTTATGGTCAGTGGGGTCTTCTTTACCTCTCCTATAGAGTGTAAGCTCTTATGGTTAGTGAGGTCTTCTTTCCCTCTCCTGTAGAGTGTAAGCTCTTATGGTGAGTGGGGTCTTCTTTTCCTCTCCTGTAGAGTGTAAGCTCTTATGGTCAGTGGGGTCTTCTTTCCCTCTCCTGTAGAGTGTAAGCTCTTATGGTCAGTGGGGTCTTCTTTCCCTCTCCTGTAGAGTGTAAGCTCTTATGGTCAGTGGGGTCTTCTTTCCCTCTCCTGTAGAGTGTAAGCTCTTATGGTCAGTGGGGTCTTCTTTCCCTCTCCTATAGAGTGTAAGCTCTTATGATCAGTGAGGTCTTCTTTCCCTCTCCTGTAGAGTGTAAGCTCTTATGGTCAGTGGGGTCTTTTTTCCCTCTCCTATAGAGTGTAAGCTATTATGGTCAGTGGGGTCTTCTTTCCCTCTACTATAGAGTGTAAGCTCTTATGATCAGTGGGGTCCTCTCTCTCCTGTAGAGTGTAAGCTCTTATGATCAGTGGGGTCCTCTCTCTCCTGTAGAGTGTAAGCTCTTATGATCAGTGTCCTCTCTCTCCTGTAGAGTGTAAGCTCTTATGGTCAGTGGGGTCTTCTTTCCTTCTTCTGTAGAGTGTAAGCTCTTATGGCCAGCGGGGATCTCTCTCGATCTCTCTCCTCTCCCCCACGTATATTTTCCGAACACTTACAATTACAAGGTTTTGAGATTTGCACAAATTTATTTCCGCAAATCTATTTTTTTGGGCTGAAAATGAGGTGAATTTGAATTTCAAAAGATCTGCTCATCTCTAAAAAAAATATGTAATCAAATTCCTTCCAGTCTCATTGGGGGTCTAATCGGAGTGGAATAAGCAACTGTGCTGAATTTTTGAACAACCTTAGAAAAATATATATAAAATTCACTTGTAAAGGTAAAAATCAGGCAGAAAAAAAATAGAATAAAATAAGAATTTGATATTTAGAATGATCAAATGTTAGGTTAAAGGCGTTTCACTGTATGAACAACTTATTTTACTGTTCTCAGAAATATTTTTTTTATATTTCTACATAGCTGGAGTTAACAGCAAGAGAAACAAAGGCCAAACCCGGAGAACAAATCAAATTTACGCTGAGAGCTGATCATAATTCTAGTGTTGGACTTGTAGCGGTGGATAAAGCTGTCTATGTGTTGAGCAACAAATATAAGATGACTCAAAGCAAGGTGAATTATTAATATTATAATTATTCATTGTATTGCTATGATTTACTTGATGCCATAGTTTTCAGGGTGTTACATAGTTGAAACAGAAAGATTTATACACTTAGCATAATACAATAACAGCACGTACGAAAAACAGAATCTTACTGATTGGCAGACTGGGAGTGAGGAGCCAGCTCCACCCATGAGGAAATACATCTACAAGGAATACAAGGAAAGAGGTAGTAGGTAATGGTAGAAATGCTTTTACTACTGCTGTTTCCTGTAAAAAGATACATAGGGTCTTATCTGGGTATTAAGGTTAGGGGTTTAGTTAAAAACTACTCACCTGTAGGGGTTGTGTGTGACACAACCACTACCATAGCATAGTTATCAGCCACTGCAACATCCACAGATTTCTATACAATAGAGAAAGCCAGAGTAAGTGGACTTCAAGTGTGCTGCTGATTCAAGAACAAATCATGAAACAAATTAGTTAAAGATGGTTTATTTGTCAACGCGTTTCAGAGTCAAATCTGACTCCTTCTTCAGGACAACAAGTCTTTCACATGTGGTTGTCCTGAGGAAGGAGTCGGATTTGACTCCAAAATGCGTCGACAATTAAAACACCTTAAACTAATTTGTTTTATGATTCTTTACTTCTGTTTAGTGGTTATTGCATGGTGTCAACCTTTTTAGAGAAAGGTGGATTTTGAAAGTTTGAATAGTAAAAGTTCATGTGTTGAGGAAGCACGTTCCAGAGTGTTGGGGAAGCTCAGGAGAAAACTTGAAGACTGGAATAGAAAAGAGGGTCTAACAAGAAATATTGATTACGTGTGTGGTATTGGCAGATTATTACAAAAATGTATGGTGGGAACAAGTGTGGTGGGCCACTGGGGAGGTGCCACATGTTGCAGAAGGGCCAGCTGGAGTGTGTAGCCTCATTGGCAGCAGATGATTATGTCACAGTAGCTGGAGTGGGTCGCTGGACTCCTCAACACTGCCCTCGTGTCCACAACAATTTTAAAAGCTGGAGGTGGCACTTGTGGATGGTATAGGACCCCCCGGAGGGGCTCCTGTAGCGGTGCTGTCGGGGTGCAGGTTTTGGAGTGCCCGTGATGTTTGTCCAATCTCAAGCAGCCAGACGCGCAGGTGAACTTATAAACAAAACAATTTTACTGAATGAGGTAACAGGGTACAGTCTCTCTTACAGGAAAAGTTCACAGTATATTGTGCACAGGGAAGTTATGGTTTTCTCCTCATGAGACAAGCATTGTTATTGTCCAGGGTGGCTCGAGCAGAGTTCTCTTCATTCGCTAGTACTGGAAATGCTATGCACAGTCCTAGAAATATTACACTGATGGAGGGACCTTCACAGATTGGTTCTCTGTGGAAAAACACTAAAGTGTGGATGTACTCATAGTTTTTATCCCACCATTCCCTCTCGCAGGGGGTAGGTTTAAGCAACGTCGGTGGCGTGGCAGCCATGTGGATCTGGTCCTGGCTAGAAGCGATCAGGATAACCAGAGAGCAGGAGAGCACATGTACAGCTTTCTCTCTCCTGACCAGAAGACACTTCACTCTTTTTGTAAAGGAGATTATGTGAAGAAAAATGTCCCCTCAGCATAGACTGGCATTGAAAAATTCTTCTCTGAGAGAATATAATCTCTCTCCTCAATCTTCATGAGGCAGCAGGAATCACCCACAACTGGTTTGTACCAGCGTTCTGGTCAGAGTGAAAGCCCGGAGCTGGGAGACTCCTCATCCATTGCTATGGAAGCTTGTTGTGTGGAAATTAATCATTACTTCATATACACACATTGGCCAGCAGATGGCAGGAAAGTACAATTTACAATACAATGTATTATATCCCCTAACTCAGTGCACACAATGGAACAAATCTATTACTACACTACAACTGTCTCATTTAGTAGTAGAAGAACGGGTACCGGGATACCACACAAGATGTGAACCAGATATTTTGTGTAGAGTGGAATCGTGTGGATATAGGTGATACATTATAAATTGCTGGGGGAGGAGTATATATTGGGATATTAGGACAGAGATATAAGGAGAGGGCAGGTTGTAGAGCAAAGATTATATGTCGGAAAGAATCAGGAGATTGAGACAGTGGTGTAAAAGGAGATAACTCATGGCCTGTAGATATCTTGTGGACATGTATTAGAGGTTTTGTCAGAGATTTACATGGGTCAGATTGTGGACTATAAATGACGTGGACGGGTATTGGAAGGTTTGGTAAGAAATTATGGACTGGAGTATGTGTTGGGAGGTGTTTGAAGATTAAGTCTGATGTATGGAGAGGTCAGATTATGTCCTGGAGATTATACGTGGAGAGGTAGCAGGATATAGGGACAAATGAGGTAGACTGGTGATGGACTGTAAATTAACTGTGGGAAATTTGGCCAAAGATATACGGACAGGACAGGATATTATTGCGGGAAAGCATGAGGAGTGTCCGTCGGAGATGTATGGATAAAACAGGTTATGGATTGGAGATTCTGTATGGGTTGCTAGTGGGAAATAAGATCAGAGATTTATGGAAGGACACCTTATAGACTCAAAATGATGTGTGGTGGGAGATCAGGGAAAATATGTATTGATTGGCAGGATATAAAGAGGAAAATAATCTAGGAGACAGGATATGGGCTGGAGATTATATGTGAGGAAATGTTATGAGATTAGGTCACAGAGGTATGGAGTGGGTTGGTTTTGGATTGGATTTATATGTGGGAGGTATCGGGAGATTAAAGGGACGATATCAAGCAATGGAACCTAAAAAATGCTCTGCATGTATTGATTTGATCTATTGAATTTTGTACCAATGACATCATGTTGGATTAATTGATTGATTTAATCCACAAACCTTTCCTTTATGCATGGTATATAGAGCTAAAACTGGAAGTTTTTGAATACAAAAGTCTGTAGACTGAATCTCTTTTACTGATACTGGTTTCTTGATCACATGAAGACCTGCAGTTGGCTTTCTTAACATTCAGTCTTAATCTGGGGAGGGGCCTAGCTGCAAGTGTTCAGTTTCCCTGCAGTGCCACCACAGGTGAAATAAAGTATTACATGGTGTCTCATGACAGCAATTATCTGTCCATGAATTGCAATAAAATGGCAAGTTCTCCAGCATCTGCTGTAAACGGTTACAGAGATAGTAATTGGTGGCATAGACAACTTTATCTGAAGCCCTCAATTCTCATATACCTTAGAGATTTTCTAAATTGCAAATAACTCTTAATTGTCTTTCAGGTCTGGAACACCGTTGAGAAATCTGACATCGGTTGCTCTCCGGGAGGTGGTGCTGACAATATGAGGGTCTTCTATGATGCTGGGCTCGCCGTACAGACTAATTTCAGACTGGGCACTGAGCAGAGAACTGGTAAGGGATTATCTAGCAAATAGTTTGTTCAGTTTAAGGGCTCATTCATATGTCATTTATTTTATCTTACGAGAAAGATGGTCTGAGTTTCATCAGTGTTTATGATCAGAATTACATCAGTGTTTGGTCTGAGTTTCATCTGGTTTTTTTTTTGGGGGGGGGGATGGGAAAAAAAAGTTTCTTCAACTTCTCCTATCAAACAGTCCATGAAAAACAGCATTCGAGTGCCGCCTGATTTATTCATGGATCCATAGATTTGCATTGGCTAGTTTGATCTGACACTCGGATCAATATCAAACAAATCTCTGTACTTTTGTGCTGACGACTCAGTTCGAGGAAAATATTGGACATGTGAACTACACCAATGCTAAGGGGAAACTCCCCATCGGTTGTAATAAAATCTTAAAAGTAAAAGTTTGATGTTCGCACTGTACACTGAGTGTCCGGGGCTAAACGCCGAACATGGACTTCTCCTGGAAGTCCGTTTTAATGTTCGGCATTCCGGGGGAAGTCTGGACGAGAGAGAGAGAGAGTTTTCCTGCTCCAAAGTTGGGGTCCTCGTTGTTTTCAATGGGGTTCGGGTTCTGGTTTCCCCATATGAACTTTGGACTAAAGTTCAGGTCGGGTACCAGAACCAGCACTTCCACAGGTTCACTCATCCGTACTTGAAAGGCTTTCATGAATATCTAAAAACGCACTTAGTACAGAGGTGAAAGCTACACCACTTCACACGTTTCGGCTCCCAACAGATTCTTAGTTGTAGTAAGAAAAAGTCTATCAAGATTTTATGACAACTGGTGGATTTTCTCTTTCTGGATCTATTTCCCTGTAGATGAGTGAGTGAATGGGACTCGGTCTTTTGTCCGTAGACTGTTAAAGGTACGAGTTCTATCTATAAAAAATAAAGGTAGAACTTGTATGTGAAAAACTGACATATGAATGAGCCCTTGAAGAGATGATATGTTCACGAACATTTAGGTTTCTAAATTTGTAAAAATACACTAAAAGTGGTTTTGAGTATGACTGCCACACATCTCATCTATGCAGCCACAATCACCTACTTAGGTCCACTATGTGGATCTAATAACCTGATACAAAGGTGACTAATCTGTAGTGTCCTCTGATATGGCCATGGTATTATTATAGGGTCACGCATCCTATTAATCCAGGATTAGGTATGGATCAGCACTATTTTCTTTAGCACTTTTACTCGACAATATATGGCAACTAACCACTTAGATCTCTAACAGAGCAGTGCACTAGAGTAATACTCCATGCAAACACTGAATCATCAAAGGCAGTGGCATACCGCCAATGGCAGCAGGCCACGCGACTGCTATGGGGCCCGAGAGCCGGGGAGCCAGGTGTCAGCGCCTGCAGCGTGCACCCCCCACATCGGCCCCCGCCGACGGGGGCAGGTGACGGGGGCAGTTGAGTGTGGCTTGTCGCCAGCTTCCCAAATGCTCATATTAAAAATAATTCTAATGTGTGCGTGTGTATGTCAGTGTGTATGACTGTGTATATACTGTATATTTGTCTGTTGTATGTGTTTTTAAGAATATGTTCAAATAAGGAACATATGTCTGTATGTGCACGTATTTGTGTATGTCTGCGTATTCTATGTGTGTATATCTGTGTACCATGTGCATGTCTGCATACTGTGTGTGCATATCTGCATAATGTGAGTGCATGTCTGCTTACCGTGTGTGTGCGCATGTCTTCCTACTGTGTGTGTGCAAGCATGTCTGCCTACTGTGTGTGTGCGCGCATGTCTGCATACTGTGCGTGTGCGTGCATGTCTGCATACTGTCCGTGTGCGCACATGTCTACCTACTGTCCGTGTGCGCGCATGTCCGCCTACCATGCGTGTGCGCGCATGTCCGCCTACTGTGCGTGTGCGCGCGTGTCAGCCTACTGTGCGTATGTGCGCATGTCTACCTACTGTGCGTGCACGAGTATGTCTGCCTAATGTGCGTGTGCATGCATGTCTGTCTACTGTGCGTGTGCGCACATGTCTGCCTACTGTGCGTGTGCGCGCATGTCTGCCTACCATGCGTGTGCGCGCATGTCTGTCTACTGTGCGTGTGCGCGCATGTCAGCCTACTGTGCGTATGTGCGCATGTCTGCTTACTGTGCGTGTGTGTGCATGTCTGTCTACTGTGCGTGTGCGCGCATGTCTGCCTACTGTGCGTGTGCGCGCATGTCTGCCTACTGTCCGTGTGGGCACATGTCTGCCTACTGTGCGTGTGCGCATGTCTGCCTACTCTTCGTGTACATGCATGCCTGCCTACTGTGCATGCATGCCTGTATACTGTACGTGTATGTCTGCCTACTGTGCGTATTAAAGGGCCCACTGAGACTCTTTCGCCCGGGACCCACAAAAACCTGGAGTCGGCCCAGGTTGAAGGCAATGATGGAGGAGGGAGTGTCATGTGACACTCCCTTTACCATCATTCCTCCTCTGCGTCTGATGCAGCGGAATGATGACATGCCACGTTCTGTCAGAAAGTGGCGCTGGCAGATGCTGAGGTGATGAGAGAGATACGCTGCAGAGACTGAAACAGCGGGGAACGAGGAGCGGTAAGTATGTATTTTTTTTTTAAATCAGTGAGTACTGATGATACTGAAGGACTGGGGCTGCATTTTTACCCTATGGTGGGACCTGCATCTTTACCCTATCGTGGGAGCTACATTTTTACCCTATGGTGGGGGCCGCCTTTTTACCCTATGGTGGGGGCCAGGCCCGGCATCAGCACCCGGGCAAGTGCCGGGGCCCTGAGCAGGCGGGGGGGCCCACTCACCATCGGAGCCGGTGCCAGCCCCCCTCCATCCCGCTTGCTCAGGGCCCCGGCAGCCGGGACAATACTTACCTCTCCCCGTTCCTTAGCAGCAGGTCCGGTCTCTTCCACGACTGCTGCACTATGAAGTCTCTGGTCAGAGGGCGCGGTGACGTCTTTACACCGCACCCTCTCCTGAGCCGTCACAGCGCAGAGTGGGAAGACTCTGGTGACACTGAGGAGTCCGGAATGGCGGCAGCAGGTAAGAAGTGAGGTTTTTGTCGGGTTTTTTTTAGATATATGGAGGCATAAGGCATTATATGGGGGGGAAGGTGACATCCTGCATGGGGCATTATATGGGAGGGAAGTGACATCCTGCATTGGGCATTATATGGGGGGGAGAGGTGACATCCAGCATGGGGCATTATATGGGGGGGAGAGGTGACATCCTGCATGGGGCATTATATGGGGGGAGGGGTGACATCCTGCATGGGGAATTTTATGGCGTGGTGACATTCTGCATGGGGCATTATATGGGGGGAGGTGACATCCTGCATGGGGCATTATATGGGAGGGAAGTGACATCCTGCATTGGGCATTATTTGGGGGGGAGAGGTGACATCCTGCATGGGGCATTATATGGTGGGAGAGGTGACATCCTGCATGGGGCATTATATGGAGGGAGAAATGACATCCAGCATGGGGCATTATATGGGGGGGAGAGGTGACATCCTGCATGGGGCATTATATGGGGGGAGAGGTGACATCCTGCATGGGGCATTATATGGAGGGAGAGGTGACATCCAGCATGGGGCATTATATGGGGGAGGTGACATCCTGCATGGGGAATTTTATGGGGGGTGACATCTAGCATGGGGCATTATATGGGAGGGCAGTGACATTCTGCATTGGGCATTATATGGGGGGGAGAGGTGACATCCCGCATGGGGCATTATATGGGGGGAGAGGTGACATCCTGCATGGGGCATTATATGGAGGGAGAGGTGACATCCAGCATGGGGCATTATATGGGGGGGAGAGGTGACATCCTGCATGGGGCATTATATGGAGAGGTGACATCCTGCATGGGGCATTATATGGAGGGAGACGTGACATCCAGCATACGGCATTATATGGGGGGAGGTGACATCCTGCATGGGGCATTTTACGGGAGGGTGACATCCTGCATGGGGCATTATATGGGGGGAGGTGACATCTCGCATGGGGCATTATATGGGAGGAAAGTGACATCCTGCATGGGTCATTATATGGGGGGGAGAGGTGACATCCAGCATGGGGGATTATATGGGGGGAGAGGTGACATGCTGCATTGGGCATTATATGGAGGGAGAGGTGACATCCAGCATGGGGCATTTTATGGGGGGTGACATCCAGCATGGAGAATTATTTGGGAGGAAAGTGACATCCTGCATGGGGCATTATATGGGGGAGAGGTGACATCCTGCATGGGGCATTTTATGGCATGGTGACATCCTGCATGGGGCATTATATGGTGGGGTGACATCCTGCATGGGGCATTATATGGGTGGGAGAGGTGACATCCTGCATGGGCATTATATGGGGGGAGAGGTGACATCCTGCATGGGGCATTATATGGAGGGAGACGTGACATCCAGCATGGGGCATTATATGAGGGGAGGTGACGTCCTGCATGGGGCATTATATGGGGGGTGACATTCTGCATGGGGCATTATATGGGGGGAGGTGACATACCGCATGGGGCATTATATGGGGGGAGAGGTGACATCCCACATGGGGCATTATATGGGGGGAAGGTGACATCCGGCATGGGGCATTATATGGAGGGAGAGGTGACATCCAGCATGGGGCATTATATGGGGGGGAGAGGTGACATCCTGCATGGGCATTATATGTGGGGAGAGGTGGCATCCTGCATGGGGCATTATATGGAGGGAGACGTGACATCCAGCATGGGGCATTATATGGGGGGAGGTGACATCCTGCATGGGGCATTTTATGGGAGGTGACATCCTGCATGGGGCATTATATGGGGGGAGGTGACATCCTGCATTGGGCATTATATAGGGGGGAGAGGTGACATCCTGCATGGGGTATTATATGGGGGGGAAGGTGATATCCTGCATGGGGCATTATATGGGGGGGGAGAGGTGACATCCTGCATGGGGCATTATATGGGGGGAGAGGTGACATCCAGCATGGGGGATTATATGGGGGAGAGGTGACATCCTGCATGGGGCATTTTATGGTTGGGGTAACATCCTGCATGTGGCATTATATGGGGGGGAGAGATGATATCCTGCATGGGGCATTATATGGGGGTTGACATCCTGCATGGGGCATTATATGGGGGGTGACATCCTGCATGTGGCATTATATGGAGGGGAGAGGTGACATCCTGCATGGGGCATTAGATGGGGGGAAGTAACATCCTGCATGGGGCATTATGTGGGGGCACAGCCTACATGGGGCATTATGTGGGGGCCAGTATTCTGTATGGAGTGTTATATGGGGGCCAGTATTCTGTATGGAGCATTATATGGGGACCAGTATCCTGTATGGAGCATTATATGGGGAACAGTATTCTGCATGGAGCGTTATATGGGGCCCATAATACTGTATGAAGGACTATGTGGTGCCCATTATACTGTATGGAGGACTATGTGTGGTCATTATTCTGTATGGAGCAATATATGGGGCCCATAATACTGTATGGAGGGCTATGTGTGGCCATTATACTGTATGGAGGACTATATTGTCCGGTCTGCACTGTGCGCTGCGAGGATTCGCCGGTGTCTGAGCTATTGTGGAATTTACAATAGATATCGCTCATGTAATGTAAGAAATGACATCTTCGGCATTGTACTATATACACTACAGACTAAAAGTTTGGACACACCTTCTCATTTAAAGATTTTTCTGTATTTTCATGACTATGAAAATTGTACATTCACACTGAAGGTATCAAAACTATGAATTAACACATGTGGAATGATATACTTAACAAAAAAGTGTGAAACAACTGAAACTGTGTCTTATATTCTAGGTTCTTCAAAGTAGCCACCTTTTGCATTGATGACTGCTTTGCACACTCTTGGCATTCTCTTGATGAGCTTCAAGAGGTAGTCACCGGAAATGGTCTTCCAACAATCTTGAAGGTGTTCCCAGAGATGCTTAGCACTTGTTGGCCCTTTTGCCTTCACTCTGCGGTCCAGCTCACCCCAAACCATCTCGATTGGGTTCAGGTCTGGTGACTGTGGAGGCCAGGTCATCTGGCGTAGCACCCCATCACTCTCCTTCTTGGTCAAAGAGCCCTTACACAGCCTGGAGGTGTGTTTGGGGTCATTGTCCTGTTGATAAATAAATGATGGTCCAACTAAACGCAAACCGGATGGAATAGAATGTCGCTGCAAGATGCTGTGGTAGCCATGCTGGTTCAGTTTGCCTTCAATTTTGAATAAATCCCCAACAGTGTCACCAGCAAAGCACCCCCACACCATTACACCTCCTCCTCCATGCTTCACGGTGGGAACCAGGGATGTAGAGTCCATCCGTTCACCTTTTCTGCGTCGCACGAAGACTTGGTGGTTGGAACCAAAGATCTCAAATTTGGACTCATCAGACCAAAGCACAGATTTCCACTGGTCTAATGTCCATTCCTTGTGTTCTTTAGCCCAAACAAGTCTCTTCTGCTTGTTGCCTGTCCTTAGCAGTGGTTTCCTAGCAGCTATTTTACCATGAAGGCCTGCTGCACAAAGTCTCCTCTTAACAGTTGTTGTAGAGATGTGTCTGCTGCTAGATCTCTGTGTGGCATTGACCTGGTCTCTAATCTGAGCTGCTGTTAACCTGCGATTTCTGAGGCTGGTGACTTGGATAAACTTATCCTCAGAGGCAGAGGTGACTCTTGATCTTCCTTTCCTGGGGCGGTCCTCATGTGAGCCAGTTTCTTTGTAGCGCTTGATGGTTTTTGCAACTGCACTTGGGGACACTTTCAAAGTTTGCCCAATTTTTCGGGCTGACTGACCTTCATTTCTTAAAGTAATGATGGCCACTCGTTTTTCTTGACTTAGCTACTTTTTTCTTGCCATAATACAAATTCTAACAGTCTATTCAGTAGGACTATCAGCTGTGTATCCACCAGACTTCTTCACAACACAACTGATGGTCCCAACCCCATTTATAAGGCAAGAAATCCCACTTATTAGACCTGACAAGGCACACCTGTGAAGTGAAAACCATTTCCGGTGACTACCTCTTGAAGCTCATCAAGAGAATGCCAAGAGTGTGCAAAGCAGTCATCAAATCAAAAGGTGGCTACTTTGAAGAACCTAGAATATAAGACATATTTTCAGTTGTTTCACACTTTTTTGTTAAGTATATAATTCCACATGTGTTAATTCATAGTTTTGATGCCTTCAGTGTGAATGTACAGTTTTCATAGTCATAAAAATACAGAAAAAAATTTAAATGAGAAGGTGTGTCCAAACTTTTGGTCTGTACTGTATATATATATTTCTCTGCGGTATCTGTGCATCATGAATCGTGGTATTTGTTAAAGGAGCCCACTGAGACTATTTCGCACAGGGCCCACAAAAACCTGGAGCCGGCCCTGGTGGGGGCCGCATTTTTACCCTATGGTGGGGGACGCATTTTTACCCTATGATGGGGGCCGCAGTTTTACCCTATGGTAGGGGCTGCAGTTTTACCCTATAATGGGGGCTGCATTTTTACCCTATGGTGTAGGCTGCATTTTACCCTATGGGGGGCTGCAATATACTGTACTGCGCACAGGACCATGGGGAGTGCATTATACTGCGTGGAGGACCATGGGGTGTGCATTATACTGCATGGAGGACCATTGGGAAGTGCATTATATTGTGTTGAGGACCATGGAGAGTGTATTATACTGTGTTGAGGACTAATGGAGGCTGCATTATACTGCGTGGAGGACCATGGGGAGTGCATTATACTGCGTGAGTACCATTGGGAAGTGCATTATACTGGGTTGAGGACCATAGGGAGTGCATTATACTGTGTTGAGGACTATGGGGAGTGCATTATACTGTGTAGAGGACCATGGGGAGTGCATTACACTGTGTCGAAGACCATGGCAAGTGTCTTATACTGTGTGGAAGACCATGGCGAGTGTCTTATACTGCATGGAGGACCATGGTGAGTGACTTATACTGTCTGGAGGACCATGGCGAGTGACTTATACTGTGTGAAGGACCCTGTCGAGTGCATTATACTGTGTGAAGGACCCTGGCGAGTGCATTATACTGTGTGACGGACCATGGTGAGTGCATTATAGTGTGGAGAACCATGGCGAGAGCATTATACTGTATGGAGGACCATGGTGAGTACATTATACTCTGTGGAATGTGAAGGTTTGTGTGGGGGCGATTATACTGTATGTAGGCCCATTATATTGCATGGAGAGCTGTGTGGGAGTCACAGTTGGGGGATTATACTGTGTTGGGGTCACCATACTTTGCCCTGGGAGTTGAGGTGGGGCACAGTAGGGTCATAATATTGTGCATGTGGAGGGTAATGTGGAGGAATTCACCATGGGGGTGTCATACTGTGTTTGGGGGACACTTTTGTTGGCATCATACTTTATGGGGCAAAGAAAGAGGAATCTAGGACTTCAGCAGGAGGAAAATTACTATGTAAAGGCTGGAAAGTTGTGAGATCTGCTCTTCTGTGACCCCGACAATGATCAAAGGTTCGAAAAAATTTGAGGTGATGCAGCCTGAGAGTTAACAGGATGGCAGCATATCTGTGATTTAGGCTTCGGGAGGTATCTGATATGTGCAATGTACATATCAAAACTAAATACGTTGAAAAGATGATCCCATTGGCTCTGTAAGAAAGTCTAATACTTGATGGACATAATGAAATATATATAAAAATCTTTCTTACCCTTAGATCCATCCTGTGAAGATGGTAAAAATCGCAGAACAAGATCAACAGCAGAACTGAAAGAATTTAGGACTATGAAAGGTATGCCCCAAACAATTTGTCATCTTTGGACTAATGGGCTCCTCCCAACTCCCGTTGGTTCTATCCCATTTTCTATTGGGTCGTGAGAATCTGAGTGATACTCAAAGGACTGGAAAGTGTGGAATTAACTCAAAGATAATGGAAAAGGAAGATGACGTCAGGAAATCAAATGCTTCATCTTTCTGTTCTGAGTGGATAAACCTACTACAAAAATAGAAAGCTTATTTAAAACCTATTGATCAGTTGCTAAAATTTTTATTTATGGACTCTCAAATGTTTTCTTATTTCCTCCTAGCCTCCAAATACACAGATCTGGAGAAGCAATGCTGTAATGATGGCATGGTTACTAACCCAATGGGTCACAGCTGTGAGCGGCGAGCTCGCCTAATTCAAGAAGGGGACAAGTGTGTGAAAGCTTTCCTAGACTGCTGTAGGTCTCTCAAGCTGAGGCGGAAGATTCATAAGGAGATGCAAGATGACAGCTTGGACAAAAGTGAGGCTATAGATCAGAAATATAAACCAACTACAATCAATGGCAGTAGATGGTCTGGAGGCTTGTTACCATGTAACACGGGCACTTTAGATGCAGCGACACAGAAACACATAGCAGCCAATGCGGGGTTAATAAACAGGGGAAGTTTATAATAACAGGGTAAATCTCCACGCAGGGAGTATCAGGGGAAAATATGGGGAAAAACAGGTAAAAGTCTATCACTGACAGTTCACAGTTTAACTGGATGTAGCAGAGTCAAACCGGTTATAATCAACAGTTTTTTTCACTTAGCTGACTCTCGCTCCTCACAAGGAAGATGCACGCTGACGCCGGTGTTGATTTTTCAGGCGTTCCCGCCCAAACAATGCTTTGTCTTCAGGCGGCAGCGGGCGGTCTCCAGTTTTACCCACTGAGTCCCTAGTCTATAACATGGCACCTCACGTGCCCTGCTCCACTGACCCTGCGTCTCTTCTCTAGTCGGCTTGACTCCTCCGGTCCACTGCACTCAGATCTTGCTCCCAGTCCTGGAGCCAGGAGCCTGGACCCTCTCACGCTGCTCTGCTGAGCCGGATCCAGCACCGCTTTCCCGCGCAAAACGTACTTGTCTCTTCCTCTCTCTAGTCACACCAGGAGTCTTTCTGTCACCTGACTTCCCAGCTCTCTCTCTCGACACACCCCCTGCTTCCCTGTCACATGACTCCTCTGCTTGCAGTCTGTCTTTCCCCTGCAACAAGAGGTACGGCCCCGGCAGTTCCGGATCCCTTGCTCTGAAAGCACTTACACCCCGGTCTTCCCCCTTACAACCATGCGGTTGAACAGTGTCCAAGGGCTCAGGCTCCTGCTGGCAACTTTGATCCTTTGGGATTAGGCCTGAGGACTGTCACACCCACAGGTGGCACATGTGGTTTCACGAACCCACAGTGCCATGGGACCGAGCTTGCCTAGGAGGGGCATAGCTAAGCAGTTATGTTCACGGAGCTCCTGATGATGAAGTCGGGCTTGGCTGCAGGTAGTCGCCAGTTACCTCTCCTATTCAGTTCCCGGTACCGCAGCTGCTGATCCCGAAGGTCAGGTACGCTTACACAGATATAAACTCGGACTCAGACAAATAGGTTCTGGATCCTCTGGTAGAACTATTACCAACGTGGACACCGATTTAGGCTTCGTTTGGACGAATAGGTTCAGGATCACTGCAGAACGGTTACTGATACGGAGACTCACACAGGATGGATTCGGAGACTGGTTGTAGCAGTCCGGATATACAGGGTACAAGGATAGGCACACATTCAAACACAAAGGTCTCGAATACTGATTCTGGGATTGGCCGCACAAGGACCGGGGGATGAGGTTCAGGTCTGGCTGCACTGGGACCAGGGACTTCGGGGTTCAAGACTGGCCGCACCAGGGGTTCGGTTTCAGGATTCTGGCCACACCAGGACCAAGGGACCTCAAAACTTCACTGGTAGAACACTACACTATCTAATGACTCAATGTATTGCTTGGCACCTCTTAAATAAGATGCCTCCCAGATATTGGCTGGGAACCAGCTTGCAGGTGTACTTTATACACATGCGTGTTCAATAGACGCTCCACCAGGAAACATAGAAACAGGAAGGAGACAGGGAGCACGCCGGGGATCACGTCGCATGGCCTGGTCCATGAGTATGCTGGCGTCCCTAGATGGAGGGGGAAGTGGAACCAAGCAGGGGCACCAGCAATAGCACAACAATGACCAGCACTCCAAAAAACAAGCAATTTAAGATGCCAGCACTGAGCCTTCAGATACTGTTCATAATCATAACAAGGGTTCAAGGCTCAATTCATTGGGTTTCTAGAACCTCTTGCATTGATTTCCTGAGTATTATTGTTCATGACAATGGATCCTCCACAGAAATGTAAACTAAAATCAGGCCAAACTTCTATGTATATCATAAATGTAAAAAAAAGGAAGACTAGAAGGTACAATTTTTTTTTAACATTTCAAGTTGATTGACTGTGGAATAAAGCACCTTTAGCACTTCATATATTCTGTAAGGATGTAAAGAAATTTTACAAATTTCTTTTTGACAGGTGAAAATGACGATGAGTACTTACCAGATGCAGAAATCACTGTCAGGAGTTATTTTCCCGAGAGTTGGCTATGGGATGTAGTAACAATGAAGAAAGTTCCTGATGCTAATGGGTGAGTACCTCTCTTTGTTCTGTCTAATTTTTAGGCAGGATGTATAATGTTCGACCACTGGAGTCTTAAGTGCACATTCAAGTTTATAGGCTCTCTTTGTAGCTACTCCAAAAATATGCTGACAAAACAATTGGCCATGGCGGCTTCTTTAGCCTTTAGAATGCCAATAAGAATAATGGGTAAACTCGCTCTGTAATGTAATAGTGGCAAGAGCCATGCTTCTCTTTTTCAGTATTTCTACAGAGGTCTTGAATAGATTTTTGAAAGATTCGATTACAACTTGGGAAGTGTTGGCCATCAGCCTGTCTGAAACTAAAGGTAAAAACTTGAAGATCTGAAGTTCGGCTAATGTTTTAGACTCATTTGGCAATGACGATTCTTGTAACTAGGTAGTAAATATCTAATGCTATAGTTTTTCATTAATTTAGTATAGTTTTACCATTACACATACAATTTTAATTGGTCAATAATGGAAAAACTACAGGGGAAAAATTATCAAAGTTTTAGTACAAATGTGTTGTGAACTTTTCGCTTAAGGAGCTTGGCTGAAGAGGCATGATTTCAACCACCGTCTGATAGACTCACTATAATTCATGCTAGAAAATGGACTACATTTTACAGAAATTTGATAGCTGATGTCGTATTTGTATTCTGACAGCCGAAAAGATGCATCAAACTTATTAAGAAATGTGCTCCTAATGAATTTGACTCACCTCGCACCAGCTGGCTTTTCTTCAAGACTGGTATAAGAAACTTGATTAATATGCACAAAATAAATTTCGTTTTTTTCATTTACATCTAGATAATTTTTGAAAAGGTTCTTATCTAGTAAGAAACAACAATAAAAAAACAATTTATTTTGCTGTCCTATCTGACTACTTTCTTCAAGGCAGAGTCGTTTCTTAACACCTCTCTAGTACCTAGTGGATGTTCATCCTTCCTCAATCTCTCCATTGCTTCTCCATCAGGTACAACAGTAAGGGGCAATGTAAAAAGAAAAAAAAGATTTAGAACAAATTTTATTTAGGATACATACTCTACATTTTCTTTAATCCTATGCACAATGTTTTAAACAGTGCCAGTTGACTACCCCACCACAAATTTGTTGTAGGATCAACTCCCACTCCTCATCTGGCTCCATTCTTAGGTGACTTTTTAAAATCCACAAGTTGATGTCCTTGATGGCTGTCTACTTTGCTTACCCCTTGTCCCACCTCTAGGATCTATGTATACATTCATAATTGTGATTGAAGAATACAGTTCTAAGTATGACAATATATCATAAGATTGATGATAAAGGGACATAACATTATTTCGAGAGTTGACCCAACCATCTCACTCATGAACCCTAGTAGGAAAAATGTGAAGGGAATTTTTTTAAGACCTTTGGCTTGATCTTAAGCCATGGCGACTTGATGGATGAATAATCTATAGGAAGATCGATCATGTGCAAGCCTAGATAGGTCCACCAGTGTCTTCTCTTGATAGTATCAAACCATTGGGTTGTTCTTCCTCTTCATCTTGTTTCTTCTATTCTTCCGACCATGTGAAGACAATACTGTTCTTTATTCACCATGTATTAGCCATGTTGATGTCTTTTTCAAAGATGAATAGTTTCTACCATTTTACCGCTGTTCTGCTCATTTTGGTTCAACCACATTTGAAATTAAACAGGCTGAACTTATATGCATGGATGATACACACACAGATAACATACATAGCTGAGCAGAATAAGCTTACTAGAAGGACAATTCTTCAAACAACTAATGACTAGAGAAGAAAGACATTATACAGTCCTCAAATGGACACTCAGAGAGCTCATGTCACTCCTGTTTGTAGACATCCTTGAATTATCAACCTAAAGAAAAATCAAACTTATTTGAACTACTTTTCCCTTGACTTCAGAATGCATTCATCGTGTCCTATCCTCTCGATCTTTATTGTGCAGGTATCTGTGTGGCACAGCCTTATGAGATCCAAGCAGTCAAGAATTTCTTCATAGACTTGAAATTGCCTTACTCAGTGGCAAGGAATGAACAGGTTGAAATTCGGGCTATCATATACAACTACGAGAGCAGAGACTTGAAGGTATGAGTTGGAAGTTCTCTTGGTCGGGTAGTGAGATAGCACCCAGCATTGATAGACAAGGTGCAGGACACATTCCTATGGGGTTTGGTTGTGCTCATTTATCTTATCATACAGAATAGAAGATGAAAATTATACAACACTACACTTCCAATGATAAAACCTGTAGCATTTTTTGATACATTTTTTCTCCTGCATGACAGTGACCAATCATAAGCAGGAGGTGTCATGCAGGGGAAAAAGTACACGCCCCCAGAGGCAAATCTCTGGTAACACTCAGATGGGCTTTTCATAAATTCGGACCTAAACTTTACAAGCTAATATCTCCTCAATGGAGATGTGAAATTAAAGAATATAAAAAAATATGTTTTATTCATCTCTGCAATGACTTTTACATCATGTGGTCAGTTTACCATGTTAAAATTGGTGAATGGGTTTTCTATGTCAGTTTTACCCAGGTGTATTTCCATAAAGTAAGAAATCTTGACGTGCATTTTCTCATTGTTCGAGCAGGTGATTTATTTAATTCTTAAGCTACATTCATACAACTGTTCTTTCGGTAAAGTGGAACAAACTGATCTCACACAGACAGCACCTGGACCAATGTTACTGAATTATTCAATAATGTGAAAAAAATTGTAGCATGCTCTAGTCTCTTCCCTTTTTCAGATAAGGCTTGCCTATTAAAGTCTTTGGGTATGCAGAAAAATCGGACCCCACATTTAACATCCATATAGCATCCAATTTTTACTGATACATTGCCATTGTTAATATGGGAAACTGTTTTTGGTCTTGTAAATGTTTTTTTTCACTGCTGATGTATGAGAACTGATACGTACAGATGCCATAATTTGTCCATTTTTTCTTGCTGAAAATCGGATGATTATATGCTTGTGTGAACTTAGCCTTATATATGTAGATATGTCAGGTCCTAGCTCCCTACTGTAAACACTGAGCTGATTCTTCATACATTGGCTTATTATTTTGGGTTGCAGGTTCGGATTTCCCTCTCGTACAATCCTCAGATCTGCAGTCTTTCCTCCCGCAGTAGAAAGTACACCAAGGTGGTGACAGTTAAGCAGCACTCGTCCTTCGCCGTTCCCTTCATCATTGTGCCACTCGCTGTAGGAAAGCATTATGTAGAAGTCATAGCCTCAGTCTATGGTGAACTTGGTGGAGACGGCGTGCGGAAGTTACTGAAAGTTGTGGTGAGAAGGAAATTACAACATTGTAGATCCATCTCTAATTTCCCTGTAATTATTATTTTTTAATTAATATTCTTTTTAATTACTTCTGTATCTTATTTTATTTTTCTGTTTTAGCCAGAAGGAATTCGAAAAATTGAAACTATACAATCAGTGATACTAGATCCAGAAGCAAAAGGGAGAAGTAAGTCTAGGATACCCTTTACACGTGGCCACCTAAAATGTTCTGAGTTTTATACAGAAATTTAATGTTGTTTCTATTTATTACCAGCAGTACATTTTTCTATATTACTCATAGATGACCACTAGAGTTGGAGTTAATCGATTCCCAGGACCCTGGTCCAGCAGCCAGATCAGTATGTCATGGCCGCAACATGGGAGATCCGCCTCCTACCTCCCGGCATCCATGGCTCTTCTTTTGATTAGTCGGACTGGCGTGACTTCATTGTTGCAGCGTGATGTCATACTAGGTCTGCTAATCAAAAGAGGAGGTGGGGATGCCGGGAGTAAGGAGACAGTGGAATATTGACCTGGAATATAAAATGATGCTTCAACGACGAAGTCTTGGACGGCAGATTGCAGAGATGGAAAAATTTGCAAAACTTCAAAGGCACAAACTAAGCTGTGTTCAGAATGGGTTAAAGGGGTGTTTCATCTTAACAAAATAAATGAGGGGTCCAGTTTGGGACTTGCACCTTATATAGACTGTCATGTCACAGACTATTATGCCCACTGTAGAAATTCACTAATTTTCTCACTTTTTTCCCTGTAGGTGGCAAGCACATAGTGAACATCACATCCCTCATAATAAAGAATATTGTTCCGCAATCAGAGATTGCAATCAAGATCATGGTGCAAGGTTGGACATTACTGATTCTATTTAGTCTTTCAATATTTTGACTGGCAGATTATCCTCATACAGTATCAGTGGAAAAGCAAGATGTACAAAATTAGGCAGTGCCGTGTTCAATGGAAGCTCTGATGGGAAAACCTGAGAGGGACTTTGCGATCCCCAAGTATTTGTCTAAGCTTATTATTCATTTTCTTAAAGAGTTTCCATATCACCATCTCAGATTAGACCACACTGCATCTCTATGGTCTTGTGAAGACCATCACTGTCATCTTCTCACCTTCTGTCCCACAATCTCTTTCATGTCCTATATTTTACAACCTTTTAGAGTTCTAGTTAGTCGGATTCCCACATCACTACCCCTGATCTGACTAAAATAGATCTCAATGCCCTTCTGGAGACCACCATAATGACCTTCATTACAAAGGTGGTAAAGGTACATACAATTGGAGCACCACCAACCAGAAGGGAAGTTGTCCCTTATTTTCCATCATCGGAGTGGGTAGCATGGGTAGAATTAAATGGCGGCACAGGAGGGAGACAATAGATAATATTGTCATTGGGACCACCTCCTTTTGCAATGATTGGAGTGAGGTACACCTACCAGACTCCCTGAGTCCTGAAAGTTAGAGAAAGCAATAATGATGAATAGTGATAAGCGAATCTTTTGTGATTCAAATTCGGCAGAGGCAGAACATTTCCAGGAAATTGAAATTGGAGCAAATAAAATTCATCACAAACCATAAATACATCAAAGCCTCCAATTGCCTTGAAACGACTATGACAGTCTGAGGCCTCTTAGGACTATATCCAATCCTTTCCTATCTAATAAATGCCACACACTATCTGTACAGTTTCTCACTATGTCTGTGGCTAAGCTCCGAGCTGTCATGTCTCCTCTCACTATCCAGATTCACCCCAAAATGACTGCTGCATTCCCTGCCCCTTCTTTTATACAGACTATAATAGGCCTCAAAGCAATTCACATATTGTTTAAATTCACTGAGTTCTGCAAATTGCTGAAAATCCAAAATGAATTCAATTTGCATCATATCGATTTGCTCATCTTTACTGGTGAATGTTTTATCTTTTTCAGGATCTCCAATCTCTCAGCTGATACAAAGTGCCATCAATGGTTCTAAACTAGATCACTTATTGATTACGATGCCTGATGGTTGTGCTGAACAAAACATGCAGAGAATGACTCCAGTTGTCATCGCAACTCATTATCTGGACAAAACTAACCAGTGGGACACGGTAGGACTGGAACGCAGGGAGATGGCTCTCAGGAATATCAGAAGTGGTAAGACATTATTTCTGAAGATAATTAATTGAAAATTAAAAATTGAATGAGGGTGACATGGCTGCTGCTTAACTTCTTACACTTGGTCGCAATGGTATCAATCTGTTCGCAAACTGAACAGATGAGCAATGTAAAACAGACTTGTGACTACAGATAGACTACGTAACAACCAATGGTGCTGTCCATGAGTCAGTCCTAGACCTCCAATCTGTCTTAAGTGACTAAGGTCTTCATATCAAGAGCAAATAACCACTGAAATTTGAGCAAGAAGGTTTGGCAGTACTATAAGCAAATTTTTAATCAGTTTTTGCCGGTCATAATAATAATAATAGTTGAGGTCAACAATTTTTTCCATGTAAGAACTAAGATGTTTGTTTTGCTCTTTTATCGTAGGCTACACAACCCAACTTAAATATCATAGACCAGATGGTTCCTACGGAGCTTTCAAAAATTCTGTCCCCAGCACCTGGTAATTACAACCTCTCTTATCATCACGCCTCAAGCACCTGCCAATGGCACATGAACGGACTGAGTGTGGTGACACATGGAATCCCTACAGTTCTGTTTTATGGACTCCTGGGCACTTTATGTGCCACCATATGGTGCCTCTTTGTGGAAAGTTGCAGCATAAGATTATCATGGCTTCTATGTAGGGGATCATAGAAGCAGCAGTGTAGCTTGAAGAGCAATGCCACCTGGCCACCAAGCGGAGCCAGCATGACACTTTGTCTTGGCCAACATCCTTTGCCCCAAAAAATAGAAATCCTGGCTACAGCCCTGCACACCAAACTATGAGTGCCATACTTGGGGTCTATTTGAAACAACCCCTAAACTCAATCGGCATTGCCTAACTATTGGTTTTCACTTGTGTTTTCTTCTCTTGGCCTTCAGGCTCACGGCTTACATTGCTAAAGTGTTTGCTTCGGCCAACGCCTTGACAGGTGTAGTTGATCGCAATATTCTATGTGGTTCCATCAAGTGGCTCATTCTGAATACACAGCAACCAGATGGATTATTCCAGGAGAAGGCCCCTATTAGTGCTCAGTACATAACGGTAAGGAATTCACTTCTCCATGTGATGATTTGAAAAAAAAAATGGCTTCCATTATAGAATTTCATGGACTCATATTTGTACGAAATGTTCATGAGATCATATCTTACATACACAAACATCCTCTTCATAGGGAGGTCTCTACAATTCATCAGATCCAGATGTGGCCATCACAGCCTTTGTTCTCATTGCTTTACTGGAAAGTCAAGAATTCTGCACTGGTCAGGTCGATGTAAGTGGCTGCTACATTCTCATAACTATGTCTATAGTACAGTTCACATTATCCAGAATTTCATCTACGTATGTCTTCATCCATAGAATCTGCAGTCCAGTATTAATAAGGCGGTTTGGTTCCTCCTGGACCAGTACCATCGTCTTGTGAGACCCCATTCCATCGCTATTACTTCATATGCACTTGCTCTGGCTGGAATACTTCAAAGTTCAACTAAATTACTATCCGCGGCAACAGGTAATGATTAATATTATTAGGGGTCATCATCAAGAAAAAAATTAAAGGTTATACCCACCTTGGCAAATTATTACTTATTCACAGCTCTCCGCTATCTCCTGCAGTCCCATAAACAATGGTCTAGTGGTGGTGCGTCCATCACTACCTTCTAATTGGACATTTTTGAACCCCGTTCTCAGGATTGTGGAGATTGCGATGGTAATCACTAGAAATGAGCAAAGTATTTGAAATTTTAATTTAAAATATTTGTTGAATTTTTTCAGGAAATTCAATTTACAGCAAATAAATTTGCTTCAAATAAAAAGCCTCCATTTCCCCTGAAAAAATGTTTGACGTTATTATCTTTTCCTCACACACTAATCTTCTTCACTGCTGCTGTCACACACTATCTGTACAGTTTCTTCAGTGTTTTATGGCTTTCTCGCCCTATCTTTTTAGCCTCATTTAGACGTCCATGTTGCACTTCCGTGTTCTATCTGTGTTTTTGACATACCTATTATGATCTATAGGCTGTTCACATGTCTGTGTCGTTTCCCGGGCCATGTATCTGTACAAAACACACCGACATGTGTCCATTTTTCCATCAGCATGAATGCAAACTGCCAATAAAAATCTATAGGTCCGTGAAATACATGAACAGCACATGGATGGCACCAATGTGCCGTGTTTAACATTACAATGGATAGGAGAAGCTTTGTAATTTATTTATTTGTTCATATGTGAAGAACACTGATGTCACACAGACCAAACACTGCCACACGTACAATTGTTTTCATACATGTGAGCAGTGACGTGCTCTAACTATCCAGATTCATCACAAAACGGCTGCTGCATTCCCTGCTTCAGCTTTTATACAGGCTATGATTACATTTCTGTGCTGTGCCATGTGATGTAATAGTTGCAAAATATTATGGAGAATGCCGGCAAAGTTTATGTCAGCTTTCTCTGGCTCATGCAATCTACTGCAATGTTAGGCAATTTGAACAAAGTAAATTACAAATTGTTGGGTTCAGCAAGTTCCAAAAATATTATACAAAATTTGCATCAAATTGATTCGCTCATCTCTAATTATCACTTATCCAGTGGATGGGCGTTAACAAGCAGAGTTGAAATTAACTGTTTAAAGAGATTATTGCATCTGATATGAGACCTCACACCATGTACCTCCATCTCTTTCATCTGGAGTCGAGCCATTTCAATCTTTCACCAAAAAGTGACTGATGTTCCTCTGATGTTACTCTATTCTCTGTCGTTTACAGACAAGTCTCATTGGGATGAACCTGACTGCAAGTATATATCTTTGGAGGCAACATCTTATGCTCTCCTCACTCTCTTGCATCTCAAAAATTATGACCTTGTAGACCCTGTGGCTTATTGGCTGACCGAACAGCGTTTTTATGGTGCGAGATATGCATCGACACAAGTGAGAGATGTTTTCTGCTGCTCCGATCCACTTTTATGATGTCTAGTGATGCCTTCAATGACTAATCTCTGCTAACGACATCTTTTATCCTCTCCTCAATGGCTTTCATCAGGCGACCATCATGTTCTTCCAGTCTTTGGCTCAGTATCAGGTGGCCAGGCCTGATAGCAAGATGTTGGACATAGCAGTCTCCTACAAGTTACCTGGAAGAACTAGTTCAACAAAATATCAGTTCAATCCAGAAAATGCTTTGTACGCTCGTTCTGACGAGGTGAGAATTGGAAGTATAGGAAAATTTAAGTTGAGGACTTTGGAAGTTTCCAGTATCCAGCTAAATTTTGCTGCAAAATGTGCAAGTTAGGATTAAGATCGGTCCATATCTCAAAATGTAGGTGAGATAAAATGTGTCTATTTAAGAAAATTCATTTTTCCACAGATTTGTGTTTGTAAATTTCCCTTTGCCTTGACAAAAAAAAAAATCATGTTGGATTTTCAATTTCCCAAATTCATAATTTTATCTTTTTTTTTTCATTAATCTCCATATCTTAATTATAGCGGTTTTTATGCCAGAATTTTAGGGGTTTCTTGAGGCAAAATGTAAAAGTTTATGGATTGGGAATCTGTAAAGTCTTGGAAAGAGCTAAACAAATATTTTAGATTAACCATTTCTTGGCTATTTCTCCTCTGTGGAATTATTTTGGTTTATTAATTTACAAGATTTGGAAGTTTCAACATTTTAGGGAAAAAAAAATTGTTTACATTTTGAAACTCAAGCTAAGTATCTTTCTTTTTCTTGAATGTTTTAGTTCAAATTTTTTAAGTTAAGAAATCATTTTTTTAGATAAATAAAATTACAGAATATTGTATTTTTTCATACTGATTACATTGTCGAGTCTACATTTATTTTGCCTTTTTTGCATTTCTCTTGAGGGTGGAATTTCGTTATTAAACAGTTTGATTCATGGTAGAGAGAATATCATTTTAAAATGAGGAAATAGTTGAAACGTGATTTACGGGATCTTCTCATAGGAGAAATGGCACATTATGCTGAATCCCATCTAAGAATATAAGCTCTTACTGTCCAAGATATGTTGCTCTCATTATAACACATAACTTGGAGATATCCTAAAATTAGCAGTTACTGGATAGAACTTTTAGCAGTGTATCATCCTAGACTTCATGCTCTCCATGTAATCTCTGTTTTAGCATTCTGGGGACATGTATTCGTTTTACATAGCACTCCAGCTATGTGGTTCAAAATTCCACTTAGCCATATTCCTCTGTGATTAAATTACTGGCGGCTTACTGTTAAAATAACCAACATACCCATCAGAACAACCAGTGGCATAACTAGAGTCCGATGGGTCCCGGTTAAAAATTTAGAACCGGGCTCCCATCTGCATGTTGGTCAGATGTATGGGCCCTTGTAGGATGTGCGAGCTTCCCCCCCATGTAATAATGTACCCAGTCCTGGCTCTTTCCTGTAATAATGTCCCCAACCTGACCCCTTATAATAATAATGTCCCCCATCCTGGGCCCCATTCTAATATGATGCTGCCCATCATGGGCTCTTTCCTCGTATAATGCCCCCCATTCTGGCCTCCTTCCTGGTATAATTCCCGCCATTCTGGCCGCCTTCCTGGTATCATTCCTGCCATTCTGGCCTCCTTCCTGGTATAATGCCCCCCTCATTCTGGACCTCTTCCAGGTATAATGCACCCCATCCTGGCCCTCTTCCTGGTATAATGCCCCTCATCCTGCAACTCTTCCTGGTATAATGCACCCCATCCTGGCTCCCTTCTTGGTATAATGCACTCCATTCTGAACTCATTCCTGATGTAATGCCCTCCATCCTGAGCCCATTTCTGGTATAATGCTCCCCATCCTGGGCCCCTTCCATTCTTCTCCACCACATTTTAAAAAGAAATAAACTTTTTTTTTACTTTCCCCCACTTCCACAACATGCGGTGTCCTCCTCTATAGCCTGCGCAGAAGTCAGCAGCTACTTCCGTGTGTCAACATGAGCAGAGCATGACATCTCTGCCATGTGCTGCCCATTACGGGCAAGCCGACATCTGCTACTGGCCTCTGATTGGCCGGCAGTATTTATTGCAGTACAGGGAGATGGCGGGTCTCTGCGCCGCAATACATTTTAACTGAATGTGTGTCTGAGGATGTACGTCCAGGTAATATTGGTGCTGGCGCATGGCTCAGTCTTGGTTGAGCCCTCTGCATCCGAGTTCGTTACTCTCTTGAGAACAACTCATCCATAGAGGCACCTTTGCTCGCTGCTGTATCTTGTCCCAATCATTCCCTTGGCTGTAGTATAAGTTAAGTATACTTAAGTTGTAGTATAAGTTAAAGAATATATAATTAAGGATAACTCCTCACCCTCTATAACACTTTGAATGGGACTAAATGATCTACCACACATAACAGTGTAAGAGGGTCTGATTTCGGTGTGTCTGCAATGTAGTCTATTGGATGATCATGGTCTGCAACTGACGCGCCCCCAGGGCCGTGGGTTACTCGACAGCCAGGCCTCTGTATATGCCGGTAGGGGAGTTTCACGTGGCTGGCCCGGTCCGTGACCCAGGGCGGTCAGTGCAAAAAGGGGGGGATACTTTTATATGGGGTTTTTGGGATTGTTCGTGATGCCACCTGTGGATTGCGGCCAAAAGGAGCTGCCAGTGTGGAGCAGTCCTCTGGAGCTGGTGTTACGGCAGCAGGGGTGGTGTGGCTCTCCACAGGTAGAGCTAGCTCCAGGGCAGTGTAGGAAAATGGTGGTTGTGCTGGGCATTGTAGTGCAGAGAGGGAACGATGGCGCAGATTAAAGAATGGACGGAGGAAGTGCGGTGCAGTCATCCGAGTTTTTACTCACAGTTCTTATAACAGTTCCACTAGTGCACTGTACAGGTGTCAGCCTCCCACGTCGCGCTGCATTCACCAGGCAGGGGTTCAGCACTTCCTCAGGCAGGTTAGGCGAACCTGACAGAACCCCACTTTCTCGTGTTCCTAGCTAGACTGTCTTCACGCTGGGTCTTTCTCCCTCCTGCCCTGCGCTTCCCCACTCTGAATCCTGCTCAGGTGCTCTGAAGTCCCTCCTGTCCGTCGGAGTTCACAGACCTGCTTGACCCTCACTGGGATTAGAACGAGGCATCCGCAACTGACTATATAAGCCAGGAGCCTCCGGTTTTTCCAGCCAGGACTTGAAGTACATGACTGGGCCAGGGGCCGGTCCCTTTCTTGCGGCCTACGATCCCTCTGTCTTCTGACAGATTCGGGGCGTACGGGTGCCGTCCTGCACTCGCCGTACCCCCCAGGATCCCTTCAACAGAACGGAGCCTACTCCCTGCTCCCCTCCTGGCCCTCTGACACTAGGCCCTAGTTGTGGAGCAGAGCTCCTACTGAGACTCTGCTCCCAGACTGTTCTTCTGAACTGTCCTCTCACTACTCAACTGACTCACTAAGATGGCTTCCCATTTTATATCTACTACCATGGTGCTCCCCTAAACTGCTTCCTCCACCCACACCCACTACAGGTTCCCCCTACCTTTGGGTTCCCCCCCACTCCAGCCAGGGTCAGGGCTCAGCAGCTGCGCTCTGCATGTTGCCCCTCCAGCCGGCCTGGAGCAGTGTAGTGTTGGATGCAGGTGTTGGGGTCCCGGGCAGCACTCCCTCCTTACCTGAGAGAAGGAGACACCACACCTCTGGGTGAGGTGCAGTACCTGTGTGGCGACTGAACCCTCAGGGGCACCACACAACCACTTGCAATTTCTAATGCCACCTTAATTCACAAAGCATTAATTCCAGCAAGACCAAAAGTAACAGCAGTTTAGAGTAGATCTACAGCATAGCCGTCATTCCTGAATGACACCACTGGATCATATGGTCACTACTTCTCACATGCAGGCTTATCTTCGGTCATGGATGGACCTTATGGGCTTTAATTCAGAACAAAGGCACCTTGGATATTGATCACTCTGACTGTCTCTCTGTTTGACCATTTCACTCACCATGAGAAATGCTGAGATCCTTTGCTTTCTATATTCCCTTTTTGGATGGGAAAGCTTTCACAATATTGGTGGCCAAATTGGTTGCCCCTGACCTTGTTACCCCCAGATATGATTATTCCCTACTGGGTAGAATTTTGAACACCTTGACAGTAAAGAGATTTTATAAGATTTTTCAAGAGAAAATCCCTTTTGGCAATTCTATAGTTTCATGTCAAGTTTGAGAATTTACAGTGGTTTTCAGACCTTTTTGATTTATATTCGCTGCTTTATAGTGAGGATTTTAAAACATAAAAGCACATTTACATTTAATCTGTGAAAAGATCCTATGATTAGATCACTGTATAGGTTATAGACCTTCCTTATCCTGAGATGCTTGCCTGTATTACGGTGAATGTGAATTATTCTCTCTATATACTTAAACATGTCTTTATTCTCTCTACAGACCTTCATCAATGAAGGTTTTCAGGTGAAGGCCGAAGGAAAGGGACAGGCTACACTAACGGTATGAAAAGTAGACTATGATAATCAGGTTCTATATAATATATAAAAGAGTAGGACTTGGTAAAGATGAGTGACTTTATTTATACTGAATTTGTGTAAAATGTTTATGAAATCACTGAACCCAGCGAATTTGACTTCCTCATTGTGCCTTGAAATTATTACACCACATGGTATAGCCCAGCCAATCAGAAAGATTATCATAGCCTGTATAAAACCCTGGGCAATGAATGAAGCAGTCATTTGGTTGTGAATCTTGATAGTGAGATGATATCACAGCTCACAGCCAAGCTTGAGAGGTAGGGAAAGAAAGCCATATAACTGACCAATCTGTAAAGATAATGTGACAGTACAGCAGTGAAGAAGATTAGTGTGATGCTAGTCACTGCTCACGGACAAGTCATGAAGCTGGGTAGTCAAGAGGTCCGAGGTCAGATACCAAGAGGGCTCATCATAAACAAAGGGCTAAGGCAAAGGTTTATTCAGGTCACAGTCTGAGGTCAGCATTCCAGGAAGGTAGCGGATCAAGACAAAAGGGTAAGGCAAACGGATGGTCAAAGGCAAGGTCCAAGGTCGGGCAGCAAAGATCAAATACAGGAACACAGAGAGCAGAGCAAGTGCACGCCATTAGAGCAAAGCTACAACTGGAGGCAGAGGGCCAGCTAAACAGCCCAGTAATTACTCGACTAGCAGACACACGGAGGAAGCCCTGTCACCTCCCGGCCCTGATTGGATGGCTGAACTGTCATTCAGCATACTGACAGCTCAGCATGCCCCAACCTCCAATTGAACTGCAGAGATGTCCATCATCATACTGACAGCTCAGCATGCCCCTGTCCTAGATTGGACGGCTTGGACCTGTCACTCACTGCTTCCAGACACACCTAATGGTGGAATTGTGATAAATAGTGTGTAGGAAAATAGAATAATACAGAAAATCAGTTTATCAGGCCATATAGAAAGGAGCTCTGGCAGTGATTGCATTCATGCAGAAGCAGGTAACCAATATTCCTGAAAGGCAAAAAAACAACCTCAGCACCAAAATGATGATTGAGAAGAAAGATCTTGATGGAATAAGTGATTATTTTATTTTCATCTGGCAAGAGAAGGTCTAACGTGTTGACCAATAATGGTCTATATGAAGGACATCTACAGTGCATATAAATATCATTACATATGTAATCCAGATCCTTTCCCAGATACCACCCACCCTCCCCCTTTTTTCCCTTCCCCAGGAATCCCACATCTTTTACCCATTTTTTCATGAACATTTATTACCTATTTATTATTTTGAACCCCTGTCATACCCCTTCTTCTCCTTCCCCCTTTTTGCATTTTATTTTCATTTTTGTACTGTTTTATGTTTATCACAGTATATGTTCTAACATATATCCATTATGTACTTACACGCACTATAGATGTCCTTGATAAAGACCATTATTGGTGGAAACAATGAACCTTTTCTTGCCGGATCAAAATAAAATATTCGCTTATTGCACCAAGATTTTCATTCTCTATCATCATTTCCGTGCTGGGGTTTTTTGCCTACATGAAGTCAGGGCTGCGGTCCTTTCTTCCAGTACATACTGTTCAGGAGCAGTAGTGCCACAATACTATATCAGCTTTTCTTGGTTGGTCATATTTGGGTAAAGGGTAATTGTGATTCAAAACAGTGACAAAAAGTAATACAAGTGTCGAAAAAAAGTTTGGTAATAGAAAAACTACTCTCTCCAACTTTGCTGCCCCCACATCTGTGGTATAAAAGACCCATTGACCTCTTGGAGCAGTGTTAACATATGGAGTAAATCATGTGCTCTGAATTTTAATGACTTTATACTGTACATAATGACTGACCTTATTTTTGGTCTAGGTGATGGCTGCATACTATGAGTTTGTGACGGAGAAAGAAAATGAATGTAATAACTTTGATCTTTCTGTTACTGTCAAAGATGAGCCAAATGGTAAGTTGTCCAGGAGTTTCTATTGTAAAACAATAAATATTCCTTGAAAAAAGCACATTATAATGTCAACTCTTGGGCCAGATATCATTAAAAGTTCAAACAGTTGCAACCATTTTTCCAAGAAAATGAATGGTCACAGGTAATTAATAGGGTTGAGCGAGTATGTTCTGTCCGAGTATGCTCGGGCCGAGCTCCGAGTATTTACAGCTGCTCAGTGATATGGTTGAATCGCTCCCGTGTGCATGATTTGCAACTGTTTGACAGCTTTATTACATGTGAGGAATGTGTAAGAAATAGACATTCCTCACATGTAATAAAGCGGTCAAACAGTTGCAAATCATGCACACGGGATCGATTTAACCATATCACCGAGCAGCTATAAATACTCGGAGCTCGGCCCGAGCACACTCGGCGAAAGGGTTAATAGAACATATTCGCTCAACACTAGTAAGTAATCATTGACTAATGAAAATAGACAAGTTGTTGATGGATCATCCAAACCAGGTTGTTATTTTGCCATTGATATATGTGGACGAGGAACGTAACGTTCTCTTGTACTAGCAATGCAAGATAGTGAACTCGTTATCCACAAATCCCAAGCTAGAGCAGTTGCATGTAGACAATCTAAAGAGGAAGATGCAATGGAGGAGCTTTTAGGTAATTTATAGTGATGAGTGAGCATGCTCTCTACTGCTCGCCCGAGCATCTCAATGCTCGTGATGCTAGGCGCTCGCCAAGTATTTCCGGGGTTGCTCGGCGGGAGCTCGGATCCCCTCCCTGCATGTTTGGCGCTCTTTACAGAGCCAATGAACATGCAGGGATTGCCTGCCACTCACTATAATGCCGTAGCCATGTTGGTTGTGGCATTACAGTGATTGGCAGGCCGCACAGCGTCATCAGGTCTATATCAGACCTGGCGCCGCCATGCTTGTCACAGTCACTCCGGAATCAGACAGTGTAGGGAGAGTTGCTGCTGAGCTAGGGAGAGATTTGCTTGTTTCTAGTTAGTGTAGGTATACAGACTATATTAGAGACATATATCCATCTCAACAAACAGTCCTTCTGAGGACTAATCCATCTGCAGAGATATCAGGCAGGCAGTGTATATAAGCAGGCAGGCAGGGTATATAGCAGACTGCAGTGCACATAGGACAAGAGGCTCCATTCCAGTTCTGTCTGCTGCTGCTGCTCTTAGACATTTCTAGACAAAGGCCCAGGTCTCAGGGGCCAGAATCTTAATCCTGATTATTTGCTTAAAAAGCAATCCAGAGAACACTGTTTTTCTGTGCCATTTGCTTGTTGGCACTGCAGAATACAGCCAGGTCCTTTCCATATTACAGCGCTAAAAATTCAGCTATATAAAACGGATCACATATACGTTTTCAGAAAATACTGCCATTTCTGGCCTCCATTAAAAAATTTGTTTCAGTGTGTCAATGAAGCAATTGACACAAGTATGCTTTTCAAAATAGTTACCTACAGACCAGGTATTTAAAACTATGGTTTGTCCGTCACATGGATCACATATAAGTTCGCTCCAAATTCAGTCATTTGTAGTGAGCGTGGAATATATTGTCCCCCTTTTAAAATGGGCAAGGCACGAGGCAAGGGACGGGGAACTGGTTGTGATGGTGATGGCGCTAGAAATGTTGCCCTTTAGGCTCGTGGAGACGGAAGCATTCCGCAACCTGATGGCTGCGGCCAATCCTTGGTACTCAGTCCCCAGCTGCCACTATTTCTCCTGGTGTGCAATTCCCGAATTACACAAGCACGTGTCCCAAAACATTAGCCGTGCCCTCAACAGCGCAGTTACCGGGAAAGTCCACCTAACCACGGACACGTGGACAAGTGCTGTTGGGCAGGGACAGTACATCTCGCTGACGTTAACTCCACTGAGTTACCATAGTGTAAGCCGGGACCCTGTCGGACCTTGGGCCGGAACACATCCTCCCGACGCCAATAATCGCAGGCCCTATGTCAATCAGGATTGCCCCCACAGTCTACAGCTCCTGCACCTCATCCTCCTCAGCCTCCTCCTCCTCTTCAACCTCCATCTCCGAAATGACCACATCAGTCACAAGCTGGAAGCACTGCAGCACTGCCTCGGCCAAGCGTCAACAGGCTGTGTTGAAGCTAATATGCTTAGGTGACAAACTGTACAATGCTGAAGAGTTGTGGACAGCTCTGAAAGAGCAGGCAGATCTGTAGCTCACACCGCTGAACCTACAGCCAGGCATGGTCGTGTGTGACAATGGCCGGAACCTACAGCCAGGCATCGTCGTGTGTGACAATGGCCGGAACTTGGTGGCGTCTCTGAGGCGAGCTCACACACGTACCATGTCTGGCCCATGTTCTTAACCTCGCGGTTCAGCAATTTCTCAAATCCTACCCGGAGAGTACGCTGCCTGTATGCCCATTTTAGAAAGTCACCTACAGCTTCCGCCGCCCTTGCCGTGTTTCAGCAGTGTTTGCAGCTTCCGTCTTATAGACTGGTGTGTGATGTCCCCACGCGTTGGAACTCTACACTGCAGATGTTGGGAAGAATTTGTGAGCAGAAGAGGGCTGTTGTTGAGTACCAGCATCAACAAGGCCGTCGGATGGGGCATGGCCAGAAGTCCATGAAGCAGGACGTGTTTGCTCAAGCTCTGTGACAATGCCAACCTATCTTTAACATTCCTTTTGCATTCTAAGCCATTTTAGGCCCTTATTGCCCACATATTACTCTCCTGATTGTGAGCTACTATCTGAGACCTCTCTGGACCGGATCGGCCTAATTTAGGCGAAGATAGGGATTGAGGTGTGGCACCGTGCTACTACAGGTGCCACATGACCAAAAGGGTGCATGAACGGACTTCTCCACAAGAGGCCCTCACTACAAGAAGCAAAACGGCAGAGAGAAGGTAATTGCCTATGCCAGTAGGAAGCTTCGCCCTACTGAGAGGAACCCGAAGAATTACAGTTCCTTCAAGCTGGAGTTCCTGGCCTTGGTCTGGGCTATCACTGAAAGATTCAAGCATCACCTAGCCTCAACCAAGTTCACAGCCTTTACAGACAATAACCCCTTGACACACCTGGAGACAGCCAGGTTGGGAGCCATGGAACAGCGTTGGGTAGCCAGGTTGTCGAATTATCAGTTCACAATCAAGTACCGGGCAGATCATAAGAACACCAATGCTGATGCCCTGTCAAGAATGCCCCACCAATCGGACACCGAGGATGATTAAAATTGCTGATGACACAAAGCTAGGAGGGATAGCTAACACTAGAGAAGAGAGAGAGAGGATTCAAAAAGACCTAACTAAACTGGAGCAGTGGGCAGTAACTAACAGAATGGTTTTTAACAGGAAAAAATGCAAAGTACTACATCTGGGCAATAAAAATGAAAAAAGCATATACAAAATGGGAGGAATAGAGCTAAGCAACAGTACATGTGAAAGAGACTTAGGTATACTAATAGATTATAGACTGATCATAGACTTGCTACACTCATCAGGAGAGCTTTAAACTAGAACAATGTGGGAAGGGAAGCAAAAGGCCAGAAAAAGCCATACAGCTGACAAATACTATTGAGATCTCTGCTACTGGAAGTGGAAAGGAAGAACAAAGACAAAACAATTTAAATAATAAAAATATGGGAGGAAGAGAAACCAATCACAAACTAAAATGTTTTTATACAAATGCACAAAGCATGGGCAACAAACAAGGAGAATTGGAACTACTAATGCAGGAAAAGGAATATGATGTCATTGGAATCACTGAAACTTGGTGGGACGATACACATGATTGGAATAAAAGGCTAAAAGGATATAACTTATTTGCAAGAAACAGACTTGATAAAAGAGGAGGAGGTGTCGCATTGTATGTTAGAAAAGCGTATATCTGCACAGAGATTGAAGCTTCAGAGACTGGGAGTTCTGTGGAAACTGTTTGGGTAAGAATACAAGGAGAGAACAACGGAAAGGACACCATTGTAGGCATTTACTACAGGCCACCTGGGCAAGCTGAAGATATGGATGAACTCTTTATGCATCAAGTGACCAAGTTCTCCAAAAAATATGACGTAGTGGTCATGGGAGATTTCAACTATCCAGACATTTGTTGGGAATCTCTCTCAAGTAAAACTAACAGGTCAAGCAAATTCTTATCCTCTCTTGCTGACAACTTTATCTTCCAAAAGGTAGGGGAGAAAACAAGGGGATCTGCTACTTTGGATCTAATCCTTATAAACAGGGAGGAAATGGTTGAGGAGGTAAAGGTGGCTGGGACCCTAGGAGGCAGCGATCATGCTATTATAGAATTTTGGATAACTAGAGGAGGAAGACATGTGAAGACTCAAACTTCAAGGTTAGATTTTAGAAAGGCAGATTTTAAGAGACTCAGAAAGAGAATAGGAGGGATCCAATGGCTGGATGTCCTTAAGGACAAAAATGTCCAGGAAGGATGGGAAATTTTTAAAAATGAGATTCTCAAAGCACAATCGTTAACAATCCCGAAAAGTAGGAAGAATGGGAAGCATTTAAGGAAACCAGGATGGATGAACACAGAACTTAAACACATGCTAAAAAGAAAGAAAGAAATGTTTATTAAATGGAAAGAGGGAGGCATATCTAAAGAAGATTATAATGCAGTCTGCAGATCCTGTAGGGCACGTATCAGGTTAGCTAAAGCTGACAATGAATTAAGGCTTGCAAGAGATGTCAAAAGCAATAAAAAAGGATTTTGGGGGTATGTCAAAAGTAAAAGAAAAGTCAAAGATGCTATAGGATTTTTACAGGATGAAAATGGAGAAATGGTAAGAGAGGATGTTGAGAAGGCCGAACTTTTTAATTCCTATTTTGCATCTGTTTTCTCTCAGAGAGAAAATGTAACATCAACTGATCTTCACTGTCCTTTTAAAGGAATAGAAGAATCCAAGTTATCTGTAAACAGAAAGATTGTGAGGGAATATTTAGCTAACATAAATGAGTTCAAGTCTCCAGGTCCAGACGAATTACACCCCAGAGTACTGAAGGAGATCGTAGAAGAAATTTTAGAACCACTCTCCATAATCTTTGAAAATTCTTGGAGAACAGGAGAAGTCCCAGAAGACTGGAAAAGAGCAAATGTTGTTCCTATCTTCAAAAAGGGGAAGAAGGTGGACCCAGGGAACTATAGGCCGGTGAGTCTGACTTCTATACCAGGAAAGATCTTTGAACAAATTATTAAACAACATGTATGTAAGTACCTGGATAAGAATGAAGTGATTAACCAGAGTCAGCATGGGTTTGTAACTAACAAGTCATGTCAGACTAACTTAATTTCCTTCTATGACAGAATCACTGACTGGGTGGATCAGGGAAATGCTGTAGATATAGTATATCTTGACTTCAGCAAAGCATTTGACAAAGTATCTCACACCATCCTTATTGAAAAAATGACCAAGTATGCAATGGACCAGGCAACTGTTAGGTGGATTCATAACTGGCTTAGTGATCGGACTCAAAGGGTGGTTGTAAATGGCTTCACATCCAGCTGGATGAATGTCTCAAGTGGGGTACCACAGGGCTCCGTCCTGGGACCTGTATTGTTCAACATCTTTATCAATGATTTAGATGAAGGAATTGAGGGTAAACTGATTAAATTTGCTGATGACACAAAGCTAGGAGGGATAGCTAATACTAGAGAAGAGAGAGAGAGGATTCAAAAAGACCTAAATAAACTGGAGCAGTGGGCAGCAACCAACAGAATGGTTTTTAACAGGGAAAAATGCAAAGTACTACATCTGGGCAATAAAAATGAAAAAAGCATATACAGAATGGGAGGAATAGAGCTAAGCAACAGTACATGTGAAAAAGACTTAGGTATACTAATAGATCATAGACTGAACATGAGTCAACAGTGTGATGCAGCAGCAAAAAAGGCAAATACAATTCTGGGATGTATTAACAGAAGCATACAGTCTAGATCACGTGAAGTAATTATCGGTCTTTACTCCTCTTTGGTCAGACCTCATCTGGAATACTGTGTACAGTTTTGGGCACCACATTTTAAAAAAGACATAGACAAACTGGAGCAAGTTCAGAGAAGAGCGACCAGAATGGTGACTGGTCTGCAAACCCTGTCCTGTGAAGAACGGTTGCAGGATTTGGGAATGTTTAGCTTGCAAAAAAGAAGACTGAGAGGAGACTTAATAGCTGTCTACAAATATGTCAAGGGCTGTCACATTGTAGAAGGATCATCTTTATTCTCATTTGCACAAGGAAAGACTAGAAGCAATGGGATGAAACTAAATGGGAGGAGACACAGATTAGATATTAGAAAAAACTTTTTGACAGTTAGGGTGATTAATGAGTGGAACAGGCTGCCACGAGAGGTGGTGAGTTCCCCTTCAATGGACGTCTTCAAACAGAGGCTGGACAGACATCTGTCTGAGATGATTTAGTGAATCCTGCTTTGAGCAGGGGGTTGGACCAGATGACCCAGGAGGTCCCCTCCAACTCTACCATTCTATGATTCTATGATTCTATGATTCAACAGTGTGATGCAGCAGCAAAAAAGACAAATACAATTCTGGGATGTATGAACAGAAGCATACAGTCTAGATCACGTGAAGTCATTATCGGACTTTACTCCTCTTTGGTCAGACCTCATCTGGAATACTGCGTCCAGTTTTGGGCACCACATTTTAAAAAAGACATCGACAAACTGGAGCAAGTTCAGAGAAGAGCGACCAGAATGGTGACCGGTCTGCAAACCATGTCCTATGAGGAACGGTTACAGGATTTGGGAATGTTTAGCTTGCAAAAAAGAAGACTGAGAGGAGACTTAATAGCTGTCTACAAATATCTCAAAGGCTGTCACATTGTAGAAGGATCATCTTTATTCTCATTTGCACAAGGAAAGACTAGAAGCAATGGGATGAAATTGAATGGGAGGAGACACAGATTAGATATTAGAAAATACTTTTTGACAGTGAGGGTGATCAATGAGTGGAACAGGCTGCCACGAGAGGTGGTGAGTTCCTCTTCAATGGACATCTTCAAACAGAGGCTGGACAGATATCTGTCTGAGATGGTTTAGTGAATCCTGCTTTGAGCAGGGGGTTGGACCAGATGACCCAGGAGGTCCCCTCCACTCTACCATTCTATGATTCTATGATTCTATGAAGTGGATGACCTTGAAGAAATTGAATTACCTGCTTTCCACAGAAGCGGAGTGGTCCACGAGCAACACGCCTCCAGAAGACGTCATGATAGGACGCTGAATCCTTTACCCCATCACAGTTGGAAGGAGATCCAGGACAGTGACCCAGTTGTCAGCCTCATCAAAGGACTGATAACCCAAGAAGGTTCTCACCTGGAGAAGGATGCTCATCTATAGAGAAAAGCTGTGGAGAAGGTATGTCAACCCCAGAACCCATGGAATGGTGTGGCAGAGTGTTGTACCCAGGACGGATATCCAGATGGTGTTAGAGGCCTACCATGACCAAGCGGGTCATTTTGGCTGGAAGAAGCTGGAAACCCTACTGAAGTACCGATTCTATTGGGTTGGAATGTGGAGTTCCATAGAAAGGTGGTGCCGGAATTGTGGGCCCTGTAGCCTCAGAAGAAAAGACTACGGCAGCCAGAAAGCACCCTTGCAGTCCATCAAGACAACCTAACTCCTCGAGATTGTCGCTCTTGATCATGTCAAATTGTCACCCAGCAGATTGGGCTATTCCTATGCCCTGACCATGGTGGATCACTATTCCTGTTTCCTGGTTGTAGCTCCCGTCAAGGATCTGACAGCAGAAACTTCAGCAAGAATGTTTCAAGCATACTTCTGCAGACCCCATGGATATCTGGACAAGGTGCTAACAGATCAAGGCCCTGCTTTTGAAGCTGAGCTATTCAAGGAATTCTGTCACCTATATGGATGCAAGAAGATCCGGACTACGCCATATCATCCGCAAACCAACAGTATGTGCGATAAAATGAATAACATCGATATAGACCTGCTAAAAACCCTACCTTTGGAAGAGAGGAACCAGTGGCCAGAAAAGCTACCTGACCTAGTGCACCTGTATAACCACATACCTGTGAGTTCTACTAATTGTACCCCAGCGTACCTCATGAGAGCAAGACCCGGAAAATTGCCCATGGACCTGGAACTCGGAGTTGTAGAGCCTGCTGCAGATACGTCCACTGAAGATTGGGACTCAAGTCGGCAAGAGCAGTACAGGAAAGTACAGGCCTGTGTCAAAGACAGTCTAAACAAGATGAGGGAAAGACAAGAAGAGCTGTATAACAAACATGCACCAGCAGAACCCTTGGCGCCCGGAGAGATAGTGCTAAAGCGGAAAAGAAGAGGTCACAAGCTCGATGACCATTGGGAAAGAGAGCCCTACACAGTGTTGAATTCTAAATTTGACAACACCAAAACCTGCCTGATTAGCAAGGATGGAGGTAAGACGACCGCAACAGTCTCGAGAGACCACTTGAAGTTGTGCCCAGGTCTACTGAAGACACCGGAGGAAGAAGCACCTCTTGTAATACCGGAAAAACCCAAGGAAGATGTCTTTCATACAGTTCAAGGAGACTTCCGTGCGGACTGGCCTCAACTTGATGGAGCAGTTATTATACCAGTAATACACTTCTGTCAACCACCAGAAGAGCCTCCACCACAAGAAGAACCTGTGAGCGCCCTAGAAGAACCTGCTCAGGAGCAGGAAGAGTCCACAGTAAGAGGAGGATCACCAGTTGAAGCGGAGCCTGAAGGCACAGTAAACAGTGTACTTGACAGTCCCATAGAGAGATTAAGGCAGTTTTATAATCTACCAGCACGTACACCTGATAGGTTAACAGAGAGTGCATGCACAGACACCAGTATCACCCCAGTGCTATGAAGGTCCACACGCAGCACACAAGGCCAAATCCCTGCCAGGTATAGGGAATAAATACAGAACGCCTACATTGTTAATAGTTACCCAGTTGGGTATTGCCTACTGCTGTTTATTATGTGAACTGCAAATAATATGTGTTCATTTAGTTACCCGTAAGGGTATAGAGACTTGTAGGCTGAGGACTGTGAGCAGCCAAAAACTTTCCTTTGTAAATAGTTGCATTTACCAAAGTGCCCCCCTTATTTATTTCATATTAAAAAGACCACAGAATGAAAACCCGTTTGGCGTGGCCGAAGACGTGGTCCAAGACCTGGATCACTTATGCCCTGTAGCCACGTCCAGGGCCTACGTTGAGGGTTTTCAGGCGGGTCCCTCATGCTTCCTATTGTTACACCTTCATCAGTGGAATGGACACCTGGTGACGGGACTTATTGTAACATTGTTATTGTTATTATTATTGTTATTTGTTGTTACCTGTTTGAAATGCTTCAGTCCAGGAGTACTGAATTGTACTAGGGGGGAATGTGGCACCCTGCTACTACAGGTGCCACAAGACACAAAAGGGTGCATGAATGGACTTCTCCACAAGAGGCCCTCACTACAAACAAACACCTCCACCCTTCCACCTCATACCACCAGAGGGAGCCTGTTAGGGATATATATATATGGAGGGTGGAGTTCAGTAGTCAGTTCAGTAGTTAGTTCAGTCAGAGTGTGCTGGCGCTTAGACCAGTGAAGAAGCAGCACGTCTGCTGCTGTATTGAGGGCCCTGAGTGTGGCTGAGGCGAGGAGAGAGGAGAAAGGAGTGAAGGGGGCTGAGGAGCATCCCAGGCTCACCCCAAGACACAATCCAGACACCGGTCCGCGACTACAGGGTCCTCTATACCCAGTAGGGACAACCGGCATACCAGGAGGCTTCCAGACCCCTGGTCATCCTGAAGCTACCATCAGATACAGGACTAGGAACCACGAAGGCCCCGGCGTCCAGGGATAGTGGTTGCCAAAGAGAAGTCCTACTACCAAGCGGTCAGGTGAGAGAGCAACACAACACAGAAGCTAGGCCAAGTTCCAGGCTAGCCAGAAGCTTAGAGAGAGGAAGATATGGATCAGGAAGCCTTATACCCGCTCACTGGGGAGAGTCCTGAAGTGCTACCTTCCTAGCAAGTACCCTGGACCATACCTGGCGTTACACCAGTAAAGGTACTGAAGCGAATCCCCTGTGTGCGTGTCCGTCATTCCCCCTGACCTGATCGGGCCATCTCTCTCCTGCATCCCATCCATCTACCCTGCCCCGGGGGCTCGCTCCGCCTGTGGGGAGCAGAAACATCCCAGCTGCCATCCCATCACCCCCGGAGGTCTGCAGCAGCGCCGGTAACCATTACCAGAAACCACAGGTGGCGTCACGAGACAACCTGTACACTAAAACCCCTTTTAAAGAGTGGCCCCAGAAAACGGGCCCGGGAGCCGACTGCCGTGACTTCCTACAAAGAAGGTAAAGGCCCGGGTACCGAGTCCCCATATCCCCCTGGGAGAGTCAGAGGCCCACTCCCGCCTCGTGACTGCGACTTCTCCAGAGGGCCCTCACCCATCCCTGCATCATCACCAGCCTACCTCTCCAGTGCGGAGGCCCGCAACCGCGGTTTGAGGTACTGTGACAGATGGGTTCCCTCTGTGGTGCACGGTGCTGAGACGTGAGAAGCCTGTGTCGGTGCTTGGACCCGTGCAAGGCGGCGGTGTTTCCTGCCACTGGGACCAGCCCATCGTTCATCGCGGAGCGTGGCCCTGCTGGTCGGGGTGCGTGGTGTCGGCGAGGGACGCCGAGTCTGGTGCCTCTTGGGACGGCTGAGGGTGAGGAGAGGAGTTTGAGAGGAAAGGCGCCATCTTGGGACATGGCCCCCCTCTGTGACCCATGTTCAGTGGAGCCTGCAGCGGTGTGGTGGAGGTGTGATGCTGCGATCACTGGAGCGACGACTGGCCAGTGACCCCCTTCCTCCACCCTCCCCCTCGGAGAACGGGACAACCGGAGGGAAGTGAAGATCCAACTGGAGGAGGGGTACGGGCGGATCGCTGCCAACTTGTATTTAAGGGGCGCTGCACCGCAGACTTTGCGCAGTGAGTAACCTCTCCAGTGACTAAACAATCCTTCTATCATTCCCCCCATTATCTCTCAACATACTACCAACTTCCAGTGGCTCCTCTACTTTATCTGAGCTTTAGGACTTCCCCTGCACTATCACTCATAAAAGGGGTGTGTGTGTGTGTGTGTGTGTGTGTGTGTGTGTGTGTGTGTGTGTGTGTGTGTAGGTGAAATTAGAACCGGAGAAGAAGGAGCAAAAGTGCAGACATAGGACTTGGATGCTACAGTGTGCTACTGCCACCTACTGTCCCTCTTTGAAATTGCACTGCACATATTCTACAGTATGACTTAGCAGAGAAATGATTCTATGATCTTCCAAATATTAATATTCGAACCCCTGACAATATCCTGAAACACATATTAAATTGCCAATTACAAGTTCACCCTTTATACTGCACACACCTCTCGGGGAAAACAACATGAGTCCTAATAGACAACAATCTACAGCTGAGAAACTGAAGCCGTACGCCAGAGGGAATAATTCGGCGACAGCCTACAGATCCTCAAAATTATCTCAAGGGGAGACACCATTACAGCAAGAACCAGATGATATGGACTCAGACCCTACCCTGAAGCAGGTCTCTACACAATTGCTGGCAGCTATTCAAGACTGCACAGCCTCCCTGACTGGGAAAATTGAGGGGGTTAAAACTGATCTGGGACTCCTTCGCAATGATATGTCAAATCTGGGAGAGAAAGTCCGACAGGCGGAGGATAGAATCTCGAATCTGGAGGACCAAATAACACCTCTGCCAGAGCGCATTCGAGAAATAGAACACAAAATGGAACTGTGTATACAAAAGAATGATGATTTGGAGAATAGACTGAGGCGAAACAACATTCATATAATTGGATTGCCTGAAAGGGCAGAAGGAAATAACCCCAGTGACTTTGTGGAAAGATGGATACGTAGCCTATTTCCAGATGCCACCTTTTCTGCTGCATATGCGGTGGAAAGGGCACACTGGGTTCCTGGGAGACCAAATCCTCTTGGGGGCCCCTACCAGACCTCTTCTGGCCAGATTCCTTAACTGGAAAGATACTATACTTTACAACTGGCACGGAAGGCCCAAGTGATTATACATGAAAGCGTCACCGTAGTGCTGTTTCCAGACTTTTCAGCTGACTTACAGAAGCGAAGGGCCTCATTTATATCGATTAAAAGACGTTTGAAAAGTTCCAATGTGAGCTACACTATGACATATCCAGCCAGGCTAAGGGTGATGGATGGCGAGAGGGTAACTTTCTTTCAGAATCCTGTGGAAGCGGAGGAGTGGATTTCCAGGAGAGAGAGACGTCAGAGGCAGTAATGATAACACATGTTGATATGAAAAGTTTATTGTATTAATATTGAATTTTTTGATTCAGATAGAGGATGTCAATTTAAATCCTGCAGGATATTGTTGAAATGTTCTATGTTTATACCTGTGAAGAATTATCATAATGATTAATCAGAATACCTCTCTGAATATAGTCTAATGTCCAATTATCAAAACAAAACAGAACTTACACCCATAAGGTTGAGTTGAACAGTTCATATAGTGATTAAACAAAAGAAGTTTTGTCCTTCCTGAATTTATTAGCCAGGAGGGAGGGGCGAAGTGTATATTGAAAGGGGCGGGGTCCAGATTCTGATTATATATCCTCATGTTAATGTTCTTGGAAAGGGCTGATGAAAATGATTAAAAATCCGTATTGGGAAGGTGGCGAGGTATCCACTTCTTTGGGTATTAGTGCCTCAGTCCCGGGTCCGAGGACTTGGATACCCTTTGGGTTTAGCAAAAACCAGGTTATCAGACCAATAATCCTTTAGTAGCCTTTATACAGAATCATTTCAGGTATATATTTTGAATTTATTGCCATTTGATAGTGGTTCGATAGAAAAGTGGATAATTCCTTCTTTTCATAAAAAGGGGGGTGGGGGGGATTTTCTATTCATGCCTGTACTTTAGTTTTTGAAAGTTTATAGGCATCTCCAGTTGTATTTCTATGGCCACTACTGGTCACTTGTTTTATGTCTGACTGTAACTTTAATTGAATGCGAGCACTGCGCTCTTACTTCATTGTTCAGAAATGGCCTACAAATGATTGGGACATGAACTCTTGAGGGGAATGACTTCCTTGGTCAAAATTTTAAATGGAACCTATATTCTAGAGGTGTAGTTACCATTGTGCATAAGTCAGTGAGATGGTCAGCCCAAACCATCAAAAGAGACTCAGAGGGTAGATTTATTTTCATATACGCATTTATAGATATGGTGCCATATGTAATACTCAACATACACAACCCACCACCAGTCAAAATGGATGTACTCCACCAGGCAGTGATTTTTGTATCAGAGTACCCAGATGCTAAAATATTATGTATGGGAGATTTTAATATGATTCTTAATACACACTAGGTCTGATAATCAGGACACCACTGCTTTACATACTTTCATAACGGAGGTGGGCTGGATTGATTTGTGGAGGCGGCAGCACCCACTCAAGAGATGTTTATCTAGAATTGATCATATATTTGGAAACAGTACTGCATTTTTGGATTTAAGTAAAAATTGAATATTCCCCTAGAACGGTATCGGACCATGCTCCACTGAAAGGACCCCCCAAATCAAAAGATGCTAATTGACCCAAGAGGTTTCACATACATCCGTTTTGGTTGTCCCTTATAGGAGAACATGATAGGATACCAGATCAAGTGGGAGTATTTATAGCAGATCATGGGGACTTCCCTGACAGATTGATAGTATGGGACACACTTAAAGCATATATTAGGGGATGCGTTAAATCAACGATTTCATACATTAAAAGGGAATCGTCTATTGGGGAGCAGAGGCTTGCCGAAGAATGCAAACTATTAGAAGCTGAATATATTAACAATCCCTCAGATAATTCCTTGCATAATTGGCTTGGGAAAGGGAGGGAGTACCTGACCCATCTGCAGGAAAAAGCGCAGAGAAAACTTTTCAAAACAAACTTATTTTGAGCTGGGTAACCAATCGAGTAAATTTTTAGCATACATAGTCCAACAAAATCAGATGTCCCCATCATTACTGGCCATTAACTCAAGGGAAGGTAGCCCGCTGCTTAAATCAGATCAGATTGCTAGCAGATTTGAAGAATACTATAGAGAACTTTATAACTCCCAGTCCCACCACACTATAGAGGAAATTGATGAATACCTAAATCAAATAGAAGTCCCTAAACTCTCCTGTGAAAATTGGACACTCCTGGATGGAGATATCACTTTGGAAGAAATAAGGGAAACAGCCATGTCTCTATCTAATGGGAAGGCACCGGGACCCGATAGCATACCCATAGAATTATATAAAAGATACATAGATCTCATAGCCCCAGTTCTGTTGCAAACTTTTTCTGAAGCACTTTCAGGATGCTCACTTTCCCAATCCTTCTATCATCTAGTATTAATCCCCAAGCCAGATAAACCAATTGAGGAATGTAGTTCTTATCACTCTATATCCCTATTGAATACAGATTACAAAATACTTACGAAACTCATAGCCAATAGATTAAAAGCAGTAATATTAAACATTATACATGAGGATCAATCTGGCTTTATGCCGGGAAGGTCTACTTCATCTAATAGTAGAAGAGTTCAAGTGTTAACACAGATAGGCCATAAATATCAGGAACCCTGGGCTATAGCTTCTTTAGATACGGCGAAAGCCTTTGACTCCTTGGAATGGACGTTCCTACAGTGTGTGCTCCTGAAATTTGGGTTTTCTGATTAATTTTGTAGCTGGATTAAATTGATCTACTGTATTCCAAGGGCTAACATTCTAGTAAATGGAATACTATCGGAATACTTTAACCTGGGTAGAGGAACCAGACAGGGTTGCCCCTTATCTCCAATGCTCTTCGCTCTAGCGATAGAGCCTATTGCCCTTAAAATTAGGCAGGACCACCTGATGGAGGGTATTAGTATAAACTCTAGAATAAAGTGGGGTTATACGCAGACAACCTGATCCTCTTTCTAAACAAAACAGAACAATCCCTCCCAAGAGCAATTGACCTTATTAACTACTTTGGGGAATTATCGGGCCTTAAAATCAATTGGAGCAAATCTGTGGTTATGCCACTTATAGATAACATAACCGAACCGTTTTTTTTTTGATTACAGGTAGTACAAAAATTCAAATATCTAGGCATTATAATTATTCAAAACCCAATTATGGACCTGAAGGACAATGTGTACCCCATAAAGGATATGATGAGGAAAAAATTTGAAAGCTGGTCCTAACTTCCATTGACTGTGGCGGGAAGAATTAACCTAATCAAAATGATCATCCTTCCAAAATGTCTGTACGTATTGGAACATTCATCCATTAAAATCCCCAAAGAATTTTTTCGGAAACTGCATGGCATGATGGAGACATTTATATGGGGCTTTGCAAGGCCCAAACTAAGTATTAGATCTCTGCAGAAACCCAAGGATGAAGGGGGTAGCGCGGTGCCTGACCTATTTCTCAACTATTTAGCTGGTCAGATACGATATTTGAAGTGTTGGATAAGGAGTGATAAACTCACTAATGCAGAAGCGCATGTTATACATTTTTTAAATGGGAATACACCATGGGCTATATTAGAAGACTCTTACAGACCACCACAGGGCTTTTTATTTGCACATAGCCTAGCGATGCAGGTGTGGCGTGAGAGTAAGCGTATCGTGGGGTTTACTGATCAAATGGGAGAAACCCAAATATGGGATAATCCTGAATTTCCACAGCTTAAAGACCTACAGGACACAATCTTCTGGAAGCAACACGGAATAACAACACTTAATCAGATTTTTGAAAACAAAATATTATTATCATTTGATCAAATTCTTATAAAGTTTGGGATCCCTCATAGGGACTTCTACAGATATCTACAAATGAGGCATGCCATAACACATCAATTCCCACATCCTAGGAGGTGAATATCTAAATACCCATTAATAGGAGTACTAAAAACTCGAAGACCTACAGGCGTGTTATCTTCTCTATATACCTTTCTACTGAATTCTAAAATCACTTCTACCCAATTTGTTGCTGAGAGTAAATGGCGGCAATTAATCCCTTCTATAACTGATGATCAGTGGAATGATGACCTGCAGGAGCATATGGTGGTGTCACCAGCCGCCAATAATAAATTAATTCAATTATATATACTCCATCAATCTTACCTGACCCCAGTGAGAATGCATAGATTTGGTAGAATGGCATCTAATTAGTGTTGAGCGAGCATGCTCGACACTGCTCGGTACTCGCCCGAGCATCTCACTACTGGGGATGTTCGGCGAGCACCGAGCATTTCCGGGTTACTCGGGCGGGAGCTCGGGTCTCCGCCCTGCATGTTTGGCGCTTTTTACAGAGCCAATGAACATGCAGGGATTGCCAGCCAGTCACTGTAATGCCACAGCCATGTTGTTTGTGGGCATTACAGTGATTGGCTGGCCGCACAGCGTCGCCTCGAGTATTTAAAACCGGGCGCCGCCATCTTGGACACAGTCGCTCCGGATCAGCTAGTGTAGGGAGAGTGCTGCTGATTTAGGGAGAGATATATCCTGAGAAATAGGTAGTGTAGGGTCTCTAAAGCCTGCCAAATCAAACAAACAGTCCTTCTCAGGACTAAGGGCTGTCACATTGTAGAAGGATCATCTTTATTCTCATTTGCACAAGGAAAGACTAGAAGCAATGGGATGAAACTGAATGGGAGGAGACACAGATTAGATATTAGAAAAAAAATTTTGACAGTGAGGGTGATCAATGAGTGGGACAGGAGGCCACGAGAGGTAGTGAGTTCCCCTTCAACGGACGTCTTCAAACAGAGGCTGGACAGACATCTGTCTGAGATGATTTAGTGAATCCTGCTTTGAGCAGGGGGTTGGACCAGATGACCCAGGAGGACCCCTCCAACTCTACCATTCTATGATTCTATGATTCTATGAATATCCATCCCAGATATCAGGCAGGTAGGCAGGCTGTATAGGAGACGCAGTGGTTATACCAGCAAACGCTGCATTACAGTCCTGTGTGCTCCTGCTGGTCAAATTGCTAGACTTATCCCCCGGTCTCAGGGGCCAGGAAAAATCCTTTTTTTTTCATCTAAATCCTGTATTTTTCTTTTCCTCAGTCAGACTGTACAAATACGCGTCTTATTAACCTTTTGTTATTCCCCCCCCCCCCCAAAAAAAAAAAAATTGAGTGTGTCTGTGACTGTTCAGACATCTGTTTAAAAGAGTCTGGTGTAAGCCAGATAACTAGAACTGTGGTTTTGCAGTTCCACGGTTCAAATCTCTGTATTATCCTGCTTTTGCCATTTTTTCTGTAAAAACAACAGTAATAGTGTCTCCCTGACTGTTCAGACACCAATATATCTGTTTAAAAGAGTCTGGTATAGGCCAGATAACTAGAACTGTGGTTTTGCAGTTCCACGGTTCAAATCTCTGTATTATCCTGCTTTAGGCATTTTTTCTGTAAAAAAAAAAACTGTAATAGTGTCTCCCTGACTGTTCAGACACCAATATATCTGTTTAAAAGAGTCTGGTGTAGGCCAGATAACTAGAACTGTGGTTTTGCAGTTCCACGGGTCAAATCTCTGTATTATCCTGCTTTTGGCATTTTTTCTGTAAAAAAAAACAGTAATAGTGTCTCCCTGACTGTTCAGACACCAATATATCTGTTTAAAAGATTCTGGTGTAGGCCAGAGAAATAGAACTGTGGTTTTGCAGTTCCACTTTTCTAATCTCCTTTTTATTACCCTTTTGCCATTGATAGAGCGAGTGTAAGCTATTTTACTTCATTTACAATGGGCATGGCGCGTGGCAAGGGACGTGGAACTGGACGTTCTGGTGATGGTGCGTGTAGAGGACGGGGCCGTGGCCAAGGTGAAAATGTGCCACAACCAACAGCCACATCTTCTCGCTCCCAGTTCTTGACCGAATTACTAGGGAAGCACACTACAACACCAATATTGCGAACTGATCAGTGTGAACAAGTTATTAATTGGATAGCAGATAATACTTCCAGTAACCTGGACACCACCACCTCCGGTCTGTCTTCCACACGGTCAAGTTTTAGTAGCCATGAGTCTCGACCGCATACTCCTCCTCACCCTGATGCTCCTTCCTCCAACCATACCGAGTGACGTCAGACAGCAACTGATCCCACACTTGAACATTCTGAAGAGCTGTTCACTGGTCCATTTCCATATTTAGGCCCCTCGCCTGATACGCTTGAAGTGGTGGAAGAGGAAATCCCATGTAGCGATGCCCAAATATTTGAACAGCCACGGCCACAGGAAGTTGAGGCTGGCAATTTATCACAAGAGGTGGACGATGTCGTGGTGCGCAAGTGGAAGCGGAGGAGGTGGTGGATGATCTAGTAACTGACCCAACGTGGCAGGAGGACAAGCAGAGCGAGGCCAGCAGCACACAGTGGGAGGGAGGCAGAGTACCCTAACAGGCAGAAAGAAGCAGTGTGGTGGCCGCACACAGAACACCAACACGAGGGACGTTGCCAGTACAATCAGTAGGTCTTCCAGAGTCTGGAATATTTTAAAAGACTTTGCTGATAACCCCAAAAAGGCCATTTGTACCACCTGCCATGCCAACATCAGCAGGGGTGACAAAACTACCAGCCTGACCACTACCAGCATGATCAGGCACATGTCAGCAAACCCAACTTTGTGGGGCGAACCCCAGGGTCCATGACCAGTGTCAGCGGGTGTGACCACTGCTTCTTCCGCTGTTGTGCGTGTAATAGAACCCCCTGTTGTGCATGCAAGGCAATCCCCTGTCCATACTGCATGCAAAGATGCCCCCTCCTCTCAGTCTTCACTTGTTATGGCGGTTTCTCAAGAAACAGCATCAACGTCCACGTCCACGTCCCACCGCAGCGTTCAATTGTCCATATCCCAGAGCTTTGAATGAAAGCGCAAATTCGCAGCCAACGCCACACAGGCCACAGTCCTAAATTCGCACATTTCATGACTGCTTGCATTGGAAATGCTGCCTTTTAGGCTGGTGGAGACAGAATCCTTCCGCAACCTTATGGCGGTGGCCGTCCCTCGGTACTCGGTCCCCAGCTGACACTATTTTGCCCGGTGTGCCATCCCCGCACTACACAAGCACGTGTCCCAAAACATCTGCTGTGCCCTCAACAACGCAGTTACTGGGAGAGTCCACCTGACAACGGACACGTGGACAAGTGCTTGTGGCCAGGGACGGTACATCTCCCTGACGGCACACTGGGTAAACATATTGGAAGCCGGGACCCAGTCGGACCTTGGGACGGAACACATCCTCCCCACACCGAGGATTGCGGGCCCTATGTCAGTCAGAGTTGCCCCCACAGTGTACAGCTCCTGCGCATCATCCTCCTTCTCCTCCTCATGTTCAGCCTCCATCTCAGATATCACCACATCAGTTATAAGCTGGAAGAACTGCAGTACTGCCTCAGCCAAGCGGCAACAGACTGTGCTGAAACTCATAAGCTTAAGTGATAAACCTCACACTGCTTGTGAGTTGTGGACAGCTGTGAAAGAGCAGGCAGATCTGTGGCTGAGACCGCTAAACCTACATCCAGGCATGGTCGTGTGTGGCAATGGCCATAACCTGGTGGCGGCTCTGAGGCGAGGCGAGATCACATACGTACCATGCCTGGCTCATGTGCTTAACCTCGTGGTTCAGCGGTTTCTTAAATTGTACCCCGAGTTGCCAGATCTGCTCGTCAAAGTACGCCGCCTGTCAGCTCATTTTTGGAAGTCGGCTACAGCTGCCGACGCCCTGTGCTGTGCAGCGTTTACAGCTTCCAGCACACCGACTGGTGTGTGATTTCCCCACACGTTGGAACACTACCCTCCACATGTTGCAAAGGATTTGTGAGCAGAAGAGAGCAGTTGTGGAGTACCAGCTGCAACAAGGCCATCGATATTCAGGTCAGACTCCACACATAAGACCTCAGGAGTGGACCTGTATGTCTGACATATGTACCATCCTGACAAACTTTGAGGAGTCCACCAAGATGGTGAGTGGCGATGACGCCATCATTAGCGTCAGCATCCCACTTGTCTGTCTTTTGCAACGCTCTCTGCAGAGAATTAAAGAGGAGGAATTGCAGCCAGAGTATGATGAGATGGATCAAGAAGCCGTAATAGGCGATTACACACAGCCCAGCCTCATCTCATCCCAACGTGCATTGGGGGACAATGAGGGAGAGGAGGTGGAAAAGGAGGAAGAAGAACAGGAGCTGGTATCATGCACTGCAGACGGTAGTACCTGTACAACTGTCATACTGTCGGTTCAGCATGGGTGGCCTGATGAGGAGGAGGAGGAGGAGAGCATGGTCAGTCGTCATCTTGGTGAGGACACGGAAGTCTTGCCCGTTACCAGTCTGGCACGCATGACTGATTTTATGTTATGCTGCCTTAACCGTGACCCTCGCGTTGTCAAAATGTTGGGTGACAGTCATTACTGGTTGGTGAAACTTTTAGGCCCCTGCTACAGGGAGAACTTTCACTCTCTTATTCCTGAGGTGGAGAGGTCTACAAAAATGTGGCAGTACCAGAAGACCCTTGCTTCAGAACTGTTAAAAAAATTCCCATCTGAACACGCTAGCGGCAGAGGTCACAGTTCCTTGACGAACCAAGGCGTACAGGCGAGAGAGATGCAACTCCAATCCAGCAGAGGCAGGGGAACACTGTCAATGTTCTGGGACAGTTTTCTGAGACCCGCCCAGCTTACAGGCCCTGAGGCGCGGGATACTCTCACAAGGAGTGGAAAGTTTCAAAAGATGGTGAGCGAGTACCTTGCCAACCGTATGAGCGTCCTCCATGATTCCTCTGTGCCTTTTAATTATTGGGTATCCAAGCTGGACACTTGGAATGAAATCGCTTTGTACGCCTTGGAGGTCCTGGCCTGCCCTGTCGCTAGCGTGTTATCGGAGCGTGTTTTTAGTGCCGCTGGGGGAATTATAACTGATAAGCGCACTCGCCTGTCAACTGACAATGCTGACAAGCTGACCCTTATCAAAATGAACAAGGGCTGGATTGGGCCAGACTTCTCATACCCACCAAATGACAGCAGAGTAACATAAAGTCAAATCCACTGTGTTATTTCGGGAGGTGTATTCCCATGCACCGCTTCACACCCACACATGGGTATACCCTTCCTCATTTTGGCTGTTTTTTGCTCTTCTCCTTATCCTCAGCCTCCACCACCACTATACCACCAGAGTGACCGTGGTCCGTGTTGCCAGCATTGCAAGTTCCTCCGTCCTAATTTTTGGCAGCTTTTGCTTGGAAGGCATAGGCAAAGACTATGGGAGACCCACTCCCCAATAATTGGAAAAATGTTTTTAATATGCTGTACTGCATGGCTCTTGTTAGGGGCATTAAAACCATCTTGTTAAGCTACTCTGACCTCCACGTCTCTTCCAAGAGGCATTAAAACCATCTTGTTAAGCTACTGCGACCTCCACCACTCTTCCAAGGGGCATTAAAATCATCTTATTAAGCTTCTCTGAACTCCACGTCTCTTCCAAGGGGCATTAAAACCGTTTTGTTAAACCACTCTGACCTCCACGTCTCTTCCAAGGGGCATTAAAACCATCTTATTAAACCACTCTGACCTCCACATCTCTTCCAAGGGGCATTAAAACCTTCTTGTTAAGAAACTGCGACCTCCACCACTCTTCCAAGGGGCATTAAAACCGTCTTGTTAAGCTACTCTGACCTCTACGTCTCTTCCGAGGGGCATTAAAACCGTCTTGTTAAGCTACTGCGACCTCCACCACTCTTCCAAGGGGCATTAAAACTGTCTTGTTAAGCTACTCTGAACTCCACGTCTCTTCCAAGGGGCATTAAAACAGTCTTGTTAAACCACTGTGACCTCCACGTCTCTTCCAAGAGGCATTAAAATCGTCTTGTTAAGCTACTGCGACCTCCACCGCTCTTCCAAGGGGCATTAAAACCATCTTGTTAAGCTACTCTGAACTCCACGTCTTTTCCAAGGGGCATTAAAACCATCTTGTTAAGCTACTGTGACCTCCACCACTCTCCCAAGGGGCATTAAAACCGTCTTGTTAAGCTACTGTGACCTCCACCACTCTTCCAAGGGGCATTAAAACCATCTTGTTAAACCACTCTGATCTCCACATCTCTTCCAAGCGGCATTAAAACCATCTTGTTAAGCTACTGCGACCTCCACTACTCTTCCAAGGGGCATTAAAACCGTCTTGTTAAGCTACTCTGACCTCCACGTCACTTCCAAGGGGCATTAAAACCGTCTTGTTAAGCTGCTGCGACCTCCACCACTCTTCCAAGGGGCATTAAAACTGTTTTGTTAAGCTACTCTGAACTCCACGTCTCTTTCAAGAGGCATTAAAACCATCTTGCTAAACCACTGTGACCTCCACATCTCTTCCAAGGGGCATTAAAACCGTCTTGTTAAGCTACTCTGAACTCCACGTCTCTTCCAAGGGGCATTAAAACCGTCTTGTTAAACCACTGTGACCTCCACGTCTCTTCCAAGGGGCATTAAAACCGTCTTGTTAAGCTACTGCGACCTCCACCACTATTCCAAGGGGCATTAAAACCGTCTTGTTAAGCTACTCTGAACTCCAGGTCTCTTCCAAGGGGCATTAAAACCATCTTTTTAAGCTACTGTGACCTCCACCACCCTCCCAAGGGGCATTAAAACCATCTTGTTAAGCTACTGTGGCCTCCACCACTCTTCCAAGGGGGATTAAAACCGTCTTGTTAAACCACTCTGACCTCCACGTCTCTTCCAAGGGGCATTAAAACCGTCTTGTTAAGCTACTGCGACCTCCACCACTCTTCCAAGGGGCATTAAAACTGTCTTGTTAAGCTACTGTGACCTCCACCACTATTCCAAGGGGCATTAAAACCGTCTTGTAAAGCTACTGTGACCTCCACCACTCTTCCAAGGGGCATTAAAACCGTCTTGTAAAGCTACTGTGACCTCCACGTCTCTTCCAAGGGGCATTAAACCCGTCTTGTTATGCTACTGTGGCCTCCACCACTCTTCCAAGGGGCATTAAAACCATCTTGTTAAGCTACTGTGACCTCCACGTCTCTTCCAAGGGTCATTAAAACCGTCTTGTTAAGCTACTGTGACCTCCACGTCTCTTCCAAGGGGCATTAAAAGCATCTTGTTAAACCACTCTGAACTCCACAGCTCTTCCAAGGGGCATTGAAATGTTGCTTTTAATTAACTCTAACCTCCACGAATCTTCCAACGTGCATTGCATTTCCTCCTAATTTTAGTCAGCTTTTGCTTTTCAGTGCAGTGTGTTCGCCGAACTGTTCGTCGAACTGTTCGTCGAACACCTTCGAACACCGTTAAAACCAATGGCAGGCAAACAAAAACACATAGAAACACATAGAAAACACCTTCAAAGGTGTCCAAAAGCTGACAAACTGCTCAGAAGACATAACTAACACATGGAAAAGTGACAAGTACATATAGTCATGCGAAAAGAAAAGAGATGGAGGAGTAAAAGGAGGGGGAGACACAGATATAGGCATGTCATGCCCTTCTAAAATCCAAAAAGGGAGAAGCCGGCACGGCCAGTCCGCTCCTGCCCATGCCACCTCCGTGTCGCCGGGTTTGTGCCAGAGCCGCGGTGAACCCTGACGGCCAGCCCTCCTCTCCCAATACTGGTGCCTGTCCGCTGGTGGGTCGAGCGAGCCCCCCTGTGGTGGAGGCAGCTCTAAGCTTTTTAATTTAAATTGTCTCTCTAATTTGAATGAATACACTTTAAATCCATTTACAAGGATCTATTGGAGGGCAAGTCTCATGCCAGCAGCCGCGTAATTCCAGCTCCAGTAGCGTCCACTAAAGCTGCTGCAGTTAAAAAGCTTTTATAAGGATCGAGCTCGGCTGTCCACCGCAAGGCATCCTACTGCCAGTCCCAGCCCCTATGCCTTGGGTTGCCTCCTGATGCTCTTCACTGAGTATCCCGTGGTCCCGAAGCATTTACTTTGAAAAAATTAAGTGTCCAAACTAAAGGTGGTGTAGCTTGCTTAACAGCCGGGATAATCCGCTGACTAGCAGACACTGCTACTAGGCACAAAGTATTTCCTGGGCTAGATGCAGTTAAAAATTTGTAATTAGATACTCTCGTTGGATGCTGAGAAAGCATTCCATAGAGTCTCCTGGCACGCCATATATTATTCTCTTAAAAAGTTTGGGGTAGTGGTCTAGGGGACCCTTTTTAGCCAAAATCACGGCCCTGTATCGCAATACGTCACCTAGGCTGAAGATAAATGGAACTGTAGCACCCTGAGGGCTCGGTTGCTACAGAGGTATTGCACCTCACCCAGAGGTGTGATACCTCACTCTCAGGTAAGGATGGAGTGTGGATCAGGACCCGACACCTGCATGCATTACATCACATTGCCGTGGGGCAGGGCGATCAATATGCCCCTGAGATGGGCACGACAGTCCCTGTCCCTGGCTGGAGTGGGGGGAGGGAACACTGAGGAAGGGGAACCATGTAGTGCAGGAGCAGGGAGGAAGCAGTTCCTGGGTGCATTGAGAAGGGAGTATAAAAGGTGGGCACCATCTTAGTTCAGTGCAGAGAAGTCTGAGCAGAAGTGACAGGGAGCAGGGGCTCTGCATGAGCTCTGCTCCGGAGGCGGGCCTAGTAACAGAGGCCCAGGCCTGGAAGAGGGAGAAGGAAGGAAGAGGAGCGGAGAAGGCTCCAGGAACGAGGAACGAAGGGATCCCAGGGGTGCGGACGGGCGAGTCGCCACCGCACGCCCGAATCCACCTGCGTGGGGGGGTCAGGCCAAAGGGGGAGACCGGTCCCCGAAACTAGTGGAGGCGGGAAAATACCCTCAGCTAGAAACCGGAGGCTGTGACATTTTATGTGGCGCAGCCCCTCGCTACACCCGCTAGGAAGGCACGACATAGGGTCAGGGAAACTGGCGCCAAGTTTACCAAGAGGAAGCCCGAGGCAGCTGGACAGAAGGGTTGGTAAGAAAGGCCAGACAAAGGACACACAAAGGGGGTCCTGTGAAGCACTCCAAAGTTATCTGGGAGTTGTCTGAGCCCCTCACCTGGTGAGCACAGTACGACGTGGGCAGCCGTTACCTGCAGACGTGGTCTGGATAATAAGAACTGTGAGTAAAGGCCCTGGACTGCATCACTGACTCCGTGTCATTACTGCTGCTGCCCTGCACCATCACCCCCATCCTCCGCATACACTGCCCTGAGGCTATACTCCTCCGCTCTGCTGCACCCACAACACCAGCCTCAGAGGTCTGCCCTGCAGCGGCGGTTCACTCTGACCGCAATCCACGGGTGGCGTAGTCGGACATTTAAGCATCAAAACCACATAAATAGTTCCGCCACTGGTTTGACCGCCCTGAGCCACGGAACCGGGTCGCCGCAACGGAGACTACAACCACCAGCATCCACCAAAAAGGGTCCGGCTCCGGGTGTCCCAAGGCCCAGGGGGCGCGTCAGAACATTTTCATCACCTTTCATAATCACCAATGGGACAAGGCTGGGATGTCCTCTGTCCCCTCTCTTATACATCCTAGTGACGGAGCACCTGCTCTCATCAATTCGCCATAACCTCAATATTAGGTGGATTGAGGTGGTAGGCACCGAGTACAAGTGCTCTCTATTTGCTGATGATGTCCTAGTATATATCACTCAGTCACATATATCCATCCCTGCTGTTATGGCTGAAATAGATCACTTTGTTACATGGTCAAATTTTAAAATCAATGCAGCGAAGTCTGAGGCCCTCGATGTCTCCCTCCCCAAATCCATACAGGATTCCATCCAGTCCAACTTTCCCTTTGCCTGGCCCTCACAGGGTATCAAATACTTAGGAATTCCTATTCATAGAGACCTCTCCCATCTATGTTATCTTAATTTTGGGCCCTTTATTGAACAACGCCATACAGACCATTGTTGGCAAGTTAGAACTGTAACATTCACTACGTGAACCACTGGTGTTTTGTGGAAAAGCATATGTACACTGTGTTCCAAATTATTATGCAAAAAGTGTTTAGGAGTGATAAGGGAAGAATTTGTTTGTTTGTCAGTTAAACTCATTGATGGTGATGTGTGTCAGGGCTCTTTATATCACTGTAAGCAATTGCAGACACCTGTGCTAATTAGTTTGGCAGGTGTGTCCAATGAAAGACAAGACTACTTAAGAAGGCTGTCCCACATTATTAAGCAGCCTACATTTTCTGCCAAAATGGGAAATAAAAAGGATGTGTCGGCTGCTGAGAAGAAACAAATTGTGGAGTGTTTAGGTCAAGGCATGACTACAATCAACATTGTGCGATGATCAGGATGAAGTGTCTTGGCAATGAAGAAGTATGTAGCTGATTCACAGTACACACGTGTGCGTGCTGATAAGGGCAAATTGAGGACTCTTTCCTACAGGCAATTACGTCAGGTTAAAAGAGCAGCGGCAAAAAAGCCTTGTCATAGCAGCAGACAAGTTTTTGAAGCTGCTGTTGCCTCCAACGTCCCCCGAACAACAAGATGCAGGGTCCTTCAGAGGTTTGCAGCTGTGCATACGCCATCCTCTCGACCTCCTCTATCCACTTCACACAAGCAGAAACGACTCCAGTGGGCCAAACATTACATGAAGACTGATTTCAAAACTGTTTTGTTCACGGATGAGTGCCGTGCAACGCTCGATGGTCCAGATGGATGGAGTGGAGGATGGCTGGTTGATGGACACCCCACTCAAACACGGCTACAGCGCCAACAAGGAGGAGGTGGAGTAATGTTTTGGGCTGGAATCATGGGGAGAGAGATTGTCGGCCCCTTTAAGATCCCTGAAGGGGTAAAGATGAACTCCATAATGTATGTGGAGTTTCTCAAACAGCACTTCCTGCCATGGTTCAAGAAGAAGAACCGTGTATCCCACAGCAAGATCATTTTTATGCATGATAATGCACCGTCTCATGCTGCACATAACACATCTGCATCTCTGGCTGATATGGGCATAAAAGGGGACAAACTTATGGTGTGACCCCCATGCTCCCCTGACCTCTACCCCATTCAGAACCTCTGGAGCATCATCAAAAGGAGTGTCTATGATGGCGGGAGGCAGTTCACATCTAAGCAACAGCTCTGGGAGGGTATTCTGTCCTCATGCAAAACAATTGAAGCAGACACCATCCAAAACCTGACAAATTCAATGGACGAGAGAGTTCAGAAGCTCCTTTCGAACAAGGGGTCCTATGTGCAAATGTAACATCACCTAGAATAAAGTTTTGAGTTGAAAACTGTTTGATTTCAGTTTCTAATAACCTGCTAATGCTTATAATTTCAAAAATGACCATTTTTTTGGTCTTTATTAAAATGAAAAGGTTGATCGAAGAGTGTGGGGGATCTAAGAGTGTGGCAACCCAGTAGTCAGGATTACTTCGAATTCTGACAATCTGAGGGTCATGTTGCAGGTATTGCAGCAGGAAGGCACTTATGTGTCTTGCGCATCTCGGAGCCCCAAAATTATTTTCCGGGCTGGATGCAGCTAAAAATTATTATTAATTTTAAATCTGGTGGAGCTTAGTATAGATGGCCTAATAGAATCAGTACTGCACACTGCTACAAAGCCCAAATAATTTTCCAGCCAAGATACAGATAAACATGATTAGTAATTTGAAAGCTTAAAATGGTTGGTGAGGTGATTTTAACCAATCATCAAGCTTTTACTCTCCCCAGGATGACACAGGGGTAGAAAAGTCGTTTCGGATCCATGATTTGTTCATCTTTATAAACGTGAGTCTGTCTACATTATCAGTGGAGAGCCGCGTGCGCTTATCTGTCAGCACACCACCAGCAGCGCTAAACACACGTTCAGACAGAACGCTGGCTGCGGGGCATGACAAGATCTCCAAGGCGTAAGTGGCTAGCTCCGGCCATTTATCCAGATTGGAAGCCCAAAAAGAGCAAGGGTCCAGTGACACAGTCATGGCTTCAATGTTTACTTGGAGATACTCCTGTACCATCGTCTCTAGGCGTTGACTATGTGTCAGACTTCTTGTCTCCTGTGGCCTTGCAAAGGATGGGCTAAAAAAGTGGTGAAATGATTCCGCAAAATTGATGTTACCAGCAGATACTGTGTTTCTGTTACGGTTTGAGTGCTGAACACTCGACGGTCCCACGGTTGGCAAGTTGGAACTGTGAGATTCACTACGTACACCACTGGTGTTTTGTGGAAAAGCACATGTAAGATTCTGCAACAGTCTCTGCTGATACTCCTGCATGCGTGCATCCCTTTCTATGGCAGGAATAATTTCTGCAAATTTACTTTTGTACCGGGGATCTAACAGTGTGGCAACCCAGTAGTCAGGATTATTTCTAATTCTCACAATTCGAGGGTCATGTTGCAGGTAGTGCAGCAAGAAGGCACTCAGGTGTGTTGCGCATCCAGGAGCACCAAGTCCCTGTTGTGTTGGTGGCGAGGTAACAATCATGCTTCCTTCTTCTGTCCTCTCCCCCCAGCCTAGCACAACAGAAATGTGATCAAGGTCTCCCTCATCTGATGAGTCTTCCATCAGTTCGTCCTCCACTTCTTCCTGGGCTCCTGCACCTTCCTCACTAGTTTGGCTGCTACCATGTGCCCTGGTAAAACCATCTCCCCCACCCTCACATGCCTGCCGCCTTGGTGCTGCCGACCGTCTGGACCTTGCAGATGTTAGCCCTTCCGCATACAACTCCTTCTCCTCTACTTCCTCCACCTCCTCTTGTGCCACCACCTGACTCCGAATTCTGTTTAACATGTGCTCCAGCATGTAAATCACCGGAATAGTCATGCTGATAATGGCATCGTCAGCACTAAATATCTTCGTCGCCATTTCAAAACTGTGCAGAAGGGTACATAGGTCCCTGATCTGAGACCACTCCTCCAGCGTGATTTGCCCCACCTCTGGATCTCGTTGGCCCAGGCTATACGTCAGAACGTATTGCACCAGGGCTTGTCGGTGCTGCCACAGTCGCTGCAACATGTGCAGAGTTGAATTCCACCGGGTAGGCACATCGCATTTTAGCCGGTGAAGTGGCAGGCCCAACGACTTCTGTAGAGATTGTAAGTCGCTGAGCTGTGGGATGCGAACGGCGGAAGTGAGCACACAGCGACAGTGCCCTCTGCAGAAGGCCATCTAGTCCGGGATAGTGGGCTAAAAATTGCTGGACAACCAGGTTCAACACGTGAGCCATACAAGGCACGTGTGTGACATTGCCCCGGCGAAGGGCCGCATCCAGGTTTGCAGCATTGTCGCACACGGCCTTCCCTGGTTTCAGGTCCAGTGGAGACAACCATTCATGAAATTGGTTCTCCAGAGCTGACCACAACTCCTCAGCTGTGTGACTCACAGCATAGTAAGGAGGTGTGCAGGATCCCTTCTGCGCAGGTAGAAAGCTTGTGGCATGACCAGACAGGCTTTGGGTGCAGGTGGAGGACCGAGAGGAGGTTGAGGAGGCAGATGCAGTGGAGGAACTTTGAGATAAAGAGGATTGACGCACAACTCGTGGGGACGGCAAGACTTGGACAGCAGCCCCTTGTCCTGCTGTCACCATAGTTACCCAGTGCCCAGTCAGCGACATGTAACGCCCCTGTCCATGCCTACTCGTCCAAGTGTCTGTGATGAAATGCACCCTGTCACACACAGAGTTTCTCAAAGAAGCGGTGATGTTGTGTGCGACATGCTGATGGAGCGCAGGCACACCTTTCTTTGAGAAGTAGTGCCGACTGGGCATCTGGTACTGGGGCACTGCGATGGACATAAGGTCTCGAAAATCCTCTGTGTCCACCTGGCGGAAAGGCAGCATTTCTGTAGCCAAGAGCTTGCAGATGGTGAAATTCAACCTCTTAGCTTTCTCATGGCTAGGAGGAAATAGTCTTTTACTTGTCCACATCTGAGGGACCGAGGGCTGGCTATTGTGCTTAGACGGGGTTGATAAGGGTGTCCCCGGCAAACTGCCGGTCTGTGAGGAAGATGCAGGCGGACATGTTAGGTTGCCTTGATCCAAAGGTGGTGCTATCGATGTCGGTCAGCGCTCAACACCAGCTGGTGTTACCACCTCCAAAGAAAATGATGACCTGCCAATCACGCTGGCTCTTGCGGGTAAAGAGGTGGCAGGTCTGCGCCCCAAAACAGGTGTGACTTCTGTCCCCCCCAGTCACAGAGAATGAAGAGGCCGCGGATGCATAAGATATGGCAGACGGTGGTTGGCCCGGCCGGCTAGGCCGCATTGTAGCACAGTGAGCTTCCCACTGCAACTTATGCTTCATGTCCATGTGCCGGTTCATGCATGAAGTACTCAAACTATGTATTTTTTGGCCTCTACTTAGCTTTTGCTGACAAATGTTACAGATAACACGAGTTGGGTCATCTTTATCGATCTGAAAAAATGCCCAGGCTATGCAAGGCTTAGCACCCATGCGACCTGAAGAGCCACCACGACTTGGGGTGAGAGGCAGAGTTGTGTTTGAGGATGCAGTTGTTGACGTGCCTCCAGTACTACGTCTCTGTCCAGGAAGGCGCAACCTGACCTCGTCGTCACTAGCATTCTCCTCCACCTCCTCTGCTGACCTCATCTCTTGGCTGACTGTGGGTTGACAGTAAGTGGGATCTCCAACCTTATCATCATCACCCTGTGTGTTATCACACCCGTCGTCCTCAGAGCCAACCTGTTCCAGCCCTGACAAAAAACTAAAGTTGTCGCTCCAATCAGGTATTTGAGTCTCATCATCGTCTTCCTCATTGTCTCCACCAACAGGAGTTACAGTTTGGGAATGAGGGTCTACATTATGGTCAGAACCTTCAGCGTCTAGTCCTGGATCCGACTCATAAAGATTCTGGGCATCAGTGCAGATCATTTCCTCGTCTGGATTCACAGAAGCGCTGGAGTCGACCTCTGATTCCCAGGCTATAGTATGAGTAAACAGCTCTGCAGACTCAACCATCTGTTCTAGCTCATACTCAGACGGGCAGCTGGAGATTTGGGAGCTGTGAGGAAGCAAGTGCGATTGGGGTGACACCTTTGAGGACTGGAGTATTTGTGATGTTGAAGTTGATGTGGAGGAGAGCCCACTTAAAGGAACACTTGATATCCGTTGAATCACCTGCTGTTTTTGTGCCTCATCTGGAATTTGTAGCGATTGGCGTGGCCGTAAGAAAGGGATCTTATCACATTGTCCGCTAAAAGAAGTAGGCATTTTAGTTTGGCTGGAAGATGGTCTTTCTTCTGCAGATGTTACTGTTGCTTTAATACCTACCCCACGGACACAACCTTTTTTCCCCTTCCCAACACGCCTATTCCCCTTTCCACCAGCAGCAGGCCTTTTTCCACTCATTTTGGTTGTTAACTAATTCACAACTCTGGAGTTGTTTGCACAAAATAACAATGGATGGGAACCGAGCAGAGCTGAGTGGCCAAACTGTGGTATTAGGCCAAAACTATTGGCTGGGTTAGATGCAGAAAAAAATTATATTCAGTTTGCAACCTGATGGAGGTCAGTATAGATGGACTAATAGAACAAGTCCCACACACTGCTACAAGCTGAAATATTTTTTCAGAGCTAGATGCAGATAAAAATTATTTTTAATTTGCAACCTGATGGAGGTCAGTATAGATGGACTAATAGAACAAGTCCCACACACAGCTAGAAGCCCAAATATTTTTATAGAGGTAGATGCAGAAAAAAATTATATTCAGTTTGCAACCTGATGGAGGTCAGTATAGATGGACTAATAGAACAAGTCCCACACACAGCTAGAAGCCCAAATATTTTTTCAGAGGTAGATGCAGAAAAAAATTATATTCAGTTTGCAACCTGATGGAGGTCAGTATAGATGGACTAATAGAACAAGTCCCACACACTGCTAGAAGCCCAAATATTTTTTCAGAGCTAGATGCAGACAAAAAATTATTTTGAATTTGCAACCTGATGGAGGTCAGTATAGGTGGACTACTAGAACAAGTCCCACACACTGCTAGAAGGACAAATATTTTTCAGAGCTAGATGCAGAAAAAAATTATATTCAATTTGCAACATTATGGAGGTCAGTATAGATGGACTAATAGAATGATGCTATGCCCAAAAGGTTTTACTTCACTAGGTGCAGTAAAAAAATTGGTATTCTATACACAGGTGGTATATATTGCAACACAGATAGGCTACTCCACTGACTAACACACTCTGCAATAGGCCAAAAAGGATTAGCTTTGCTAGATTCAGCCAAATGCTGTGAAAAAAACTTGCACAGCACTGGCACAGACCTGCCTGGCAAAAACTGATAGGAACTGATGTAACTTAGTCCTGAAAAGGACTGCAATTACAATTAGTCTTTACTCCCAATCTATCTATTTAAGAGCACAGACCTGCCTGATAAAAGTCATAGGAAATGCTGTAACCTAGTCCTTAAAAGGACTGCAATCACAACTATTCCCTACTCCCAAGCTATCTGTAGATTTGTGCGAAAATTGGCTTGAAATTAACAAGGTATAGCGCACACAGCAACAGCGGTGCCGTCTAACACGCAGCTGCAGCAGTGAGAAAATGGTGGCGACGGGGAAAATGGCTTGGTCTTATAGGGCAAGGACATGTGACATACACTGCCAATGACACATGCCCTTGCTTGTGTGAAAAAAAGCACTTCGCTCCATGTGTGCGCTGCTGATATGCTGACAGATTGCACCTCCCCACTGCAAATGCGGGAAAGAGAAAAAAAAATGGAGTTCTTCATTATTCCTGCAGAGATCCATCCCCTGCCCCTCCCCCCGCCCCGCTGTACACTCAAACTGCATATTAACATTAATTTTCATCATTACTGAGAAAAAATCCAGTTATGATTTTGGTGCACAAACAGTTATCGAACATAACCTCGAACAGCCGAATTTTTCTCAAATTGTTCGTGTTCGCCGAACGGCTCGAACACCGCCCAAAACAGCTCGAATTTGAGATTGGCGAACAGTTCGAGTAGAACAACGCTCATCTCTAGTCTTGGGTATTGTGGACGAGGAATTGTGGACACATTATGATCGGATATTCCTTCAGTAGGCTATATTTATGTCCAGGAAAGCGATAGCACTAAGATGGATGGGAGGGAAGTCTACTACTATCAACCAATGGAAAAAACTAGTGAATGATACAATACCGTATGAAAATATAGTATATAGGAATAGGGGATGTCCCCAGAAATTCCAAAGGATATGGGAAAGATGGTGTGACTGGCCCTTAACACACTTGTCCCCTGGTGCCATGACTTCGCTAATCTCACGTTATGAGTCCTGATATATGCCCTTTTGAGTGCATGGGAAATTACATATGATTAGTGATGAGTGTGCATGCTCGCCACTGCTCGGTAATCGCCCAAGCATCTCACTACTCGAGATGCTCGGAGCTCGCCGAGTATTTCCGGGATTGCTCGGCGGGAGCTCGGTTCACCTCCCTGCATGTTTGGTGCTTTTTACAGAGCCAATGAACATGCAGGGATTGCCTGCCACTCACTATAATGCCGTAGCCATGTTGGTTGTGGGCATTTCAATGATTGGCTGGCCGCATAGCATCATCGGGTCTATATCAGACCTGGCGCCGCCATGCTCGTCACAGTCACTCCGGAATCAGACAGTGTAGGGAGAGCTGCTACTGTGTCAGGGAGAGATTTTCTTGTGTATTAGGTAGTGTAGGGAGAAAAACCGTGCATTACACATATCCATCTTAACAAACAGTCCTTTTGAGGACTAACTAATCCATTTGCAGAGATATCAGGCAGGCAGTGTATATAGGCAGGCAGGCAGGGTATATAAGCAGGCAGGGTATATAGCAGACTGCAGTGCATATAGCACAAGAGGCTCCATTCCAATTATGCCTTCTGCTGCTGTTAGATATTTCTATACAAAGGCCCAGGTCTCAGGGGCCAGGAATACTTTTCTTTGGATCTTAATCCTCATTAATTGCTTAAAAAGCAATCCAGAGAACACCGTTTTTCTATGCCACTTTCTTGCTGGCACTGCAGAATACAGCCAGGTCCTTTCCATATTACAGCGCTAGAAACACAGCTGTTTAAAACTTGGTTTTCTCCGTCACACGGATCACATATATGTTGTCAGAAAATACTGCCATTTCTGGCCTCCTTTAAAAATTTCCTTTAGTTTGTCAGAGAAGATATTCACACCAGTTTGCTGTTTAAACTACTTACCTACAGGCCAGGTATTTGAAACTCGGTTTTCTCTGTCACACTGATCACATATAAGTTCGCTCCAAACTCAGTCATTTGTAGTTAGCGTGGAAGATACTGTCCTCCATTTAAAATGGGCAAGGCGCGTGGCAAGGGATGGGGAACTGGACGTGATGGTAATGGTGCATGCAGAGGCCGAGGACAAGGCCGTGGGAAAGCCGAAAATGTGCCACAACAAACACCCACATCTTCTCCCCTGACCTTCCTGTCCCAATTTCTAGGGGACCGCAGCACACCACTATTGAACACAGAGCAGTGTCAAAAGGTTGTTGGTTGGATAGCAGATAATGCTTCCAGTCACTTAGCCACCACCACCACCACCCTGTCTTCCACACGGTCAAGTATCAGTAGCCGTGAGTCTGGACCGCATATTCCTCATCCTGATCCTCCTTCCTCCCACCATGCCGAGTACCCAGAGACAACAGATCCCACACTTAGACACTCTGAAGAGCTGTTCACGTTTCCATTTATAGATTCGGGCCTCTCGCCCGGTCCACTTGAAGCAGGGCAAGAGGAAATCGCGTGTAGCGATGCCCAAATATTTGAGCAGCCACGGTCACACGAAGGCGACGGTGGGAAAGTGTCACAAGAGGTAGACGATGATGAGACACAATTGCCAGAAAGTCAGGAGGAGGAGAAAGTCAGGAGGAGGACCAGGGTGCGGAAGTGGAAGACAAGGTGGTGGATGATATAGTAACTGACCCAACCTGGCAGGAGGACATGCAGAGACACAGGGGTAGGGAGGCAGAGCACCCCAACAGGCAGGAAGAAGCAGTGTGGTGGCCGCAGACAGAAGGCAGGCATCCTTTCCCCGTAACACCAACACGAAGGAAGTTGCCTGTACAACTGTTAGGTCTTCCCGAGTCTGGTTGTTTTTTAAAAGCTCTGTCAATAACCCCAAAAAGGCCATTTGCACCACCTGCCAGGCCAACATCAGCAGGGGTGGCAAAACGACCAGCCTGACCACCACCAGCATGATCAGGCACATGGCAGCAAAGCACCCGACTTTGTAGGCCGAACCCCAGAGTCCAGGAACAGTGTCTGCAGGTGGCACCATTGCTTCTTCCGCTGTTGTGCATGCAAGCCAATCCCATGTCCATGGTGCATGCGAAGATGCCTCCTGCCCTGCACCTGTTGTTGCACACTCTTAAGTAGCAGCATCAGGAAGCACGTCCATGTCCTTGTCCCAGCGCAGCATTCAGTTGTCCATACCCCAGTCCTTGGAATGCAAGCGCAAATATTCAGCCAACGCCCCACAGGCCACACTACTAAATTCTCACATTTCACGACTGTTTGCGCTCGAAATGTTGCCTTTTAGGCTCGTGGAGTTGGAAGCATTCCGCAACCTGATGGTACTCGGTCCCCAACCGCCCCTATTTCTCCCGGTGTGCCGTCCCCGCATTACACAAGCACGTGTAGAAAGTCAGCTACAGCTTCCGCCGCCCTTGCCGTGTTTCAGCAGCGATTGCAGCTTCCGGCTCACAGATTGGTGTGTGATGTCCCCACGCGTTGGAACTCTGCACTGCAGATGTTGGAAAGGATTTATGAGCAGAAGAGGGCAGTTGTTGAGTACCAGCATCAACAAGGCCATCAGTATTCCTTTCAGACTCCACACATAATACCTCAGGAGTGGACATGGATGTCAGACATATGTACCATTCTCCAAAACTTTGAGGACTCCACCAAGATGGTGAGCTGCGATGACACCATAATTAGCATCACCATCTCGCTTCTCTGTCTTCTGAAACGCTCTCTGCTCACAGTCAAAGAGGATGCATTGCAGGCGGAGCACAATGAGATGGATCAAGGAACCATACAGGGTGATTACACACAGCCAAGCCTCATCTAATCCCATCGTGGATTGGGTGACAATGAGGAACAGGAGACGGAGGAGGAGGAAGGACAGCAGCTAGTTTCATGCACTATAGATGGTACTACCTGCACAGCTGTCATACCGTCTGTTCAGCGTGGATGGCCAGAGGACAGAGAGGAGGAGGAGAGTATGGTCAGTCATCCTCTTGGTGAGGACACGGAAGTCTTGCCTGTTAGTAGTCTGGCACGCATGGCTGAGTTTATGTTATGCTGCCTTTCCCATGACCCTCGCGTTCTCAAAATTTTGGGTGACAGTCATTACTGGTTGACACTTCTAGACCCACGCTACAAGGAGAACTTTATATCTCTTATTCCCGAGGCGGACAGGTCTACAAAAATGGGGCTGTACCAGAAGGCCCTTGTTGCGGAACTATTAAAAAAATTCCCATCTGAAAACGCTGGTGGGAGAGGGCAAACTTCATTGGACAACCAATGAGTACAGGCGAGAGAGACACAACTTCAATCCAGCAGAGGCAGGGGAACACTGTCAAAGTTCTGGGAGAGTTTTCTCAGACCCTCCCATCGCACAGGCCCTGAGGCCCGGGGTACTCTCACAAGGAGTGCAATGTTTTGGAAGATGCTGAGGGAGTACCTTGCCGACCGTACCAATGTCCTCCGTGATTCCTCTGTGCCTTATAATTATTGGGTATCCAAGCTGGATACATGGAATGAACTGGCTCTCTATGCCTTGGAGGTCCTGGCCTGCCCTGCTGCCAGCATTTTATCAGACCGGGTTTTTAGTACCACTGGTGGAATTATAACTGATAAGCGCATACGCCTGTCAACTGAAAATGCTGACAGGCTGACTCTTATAAAAATGAACAAGGGCTGGATTGGACCAGACTTCTCAACACCACCGAATGATAGCAGCATAACATAAACTCAAATCCAGTGTCTTTTCTTGGGAGGTATATTCCCATGCACCTTTTCACACCCACACATGGGTATACACTTCCTGATTTGGGCTATTTGCTCTTGTTCTCCTCCTTCTCCTCATCCTCCACCACCATATCACCAGGGTGACCGTGGTCCGTGATGCAACACCCACATAATTTTTTTAAAGGCTGTTTATGATGCCTGTAAAAAAAATTTTTTATACAGTATGTTCATGTATACCCCAGGGGTAAATGTTTGTCAGCCCATACACTTTGTGCATGGGCATTACAAGTATAGGAGGCCCACTCCTTTCTAATGGGAAAAAAAATTTATGAGGCCCTCCTCCACATATCTTCCAATGGGCATTGAAGTGTCTTCAAATTTTTGACTGCCCTTGCATTCACTGCATAGGCCAACACTATGGGAGACTCTCTCCTTTCTAATGGGAATTTGTTGTTACTGTGGCCCTGCTCTATGTGTCTTTAAATTCTTAGTGGAGTTTTTCCTAAAATTGGTTAGCCGTTGGACTCACTGCATACCCTATAACTGTATAGAAGACTCTCTCCTTTCTAATGGGAACATGTCGTACTTGTTACTGTGGCCCTGCTCTATGTGTCTTTAAATTCTTAGTGGGGCTTTTCCTAAAATTGTTCAGCCATTGGACTCACTGCATACCCTATAACTGTATAGCAGGCTCTCTCCTTTCTAATGGGAACATGTCGTACTCGTTACTGTGGCCCTGCTCTATGTGTCTTTAAATTCTTAGTGGGGTTTTTCCTAAAATTGGCCAGCCGTTGGACTCACTACATACCCTATAACTGTATAGCAGACTCTCTTCTTTCTAATGGGAATTTGTCGTTACTGTGGCCCTGCTCTATGTGTCTTTAAATTCTTAGTGGGGTTTTTCCAAATTTTGGCAGCCCTTGCAGTCACAGCATGGGCACTACCACTATAAGAGACCCACTCCTTTATAATGGGAAAATCTCTTTTACTGAGACCCTCCTCTATGTCTCTTCAAAGGGGTATTGGGTTGCGTCCAAATTTTTGGCAGCCCTTGCAGTCACTGGATATGCAATAACAGTATAGGAGACCCATTTGTTAATAATGGGAACAACAAAGCATAGCCGGCTGATGGCTCTCTAACAATAGCGAGGGCTGACTGCTGGCTTTTTAAGAAAAGTAAGGGCCGTCTGATGTCCCTATAAAAATAGGCTTTATGACTTTCAGAGTCCCTCCATCATAAATAAAACAGGAATTGTCTGATGATGTGTCACACATCACATTGCCAGATAAGGTTGTAAAATGTTAAAATTACATTTCCCGGTGAATGCATTTGTCTTAAAAAAAAAAAAACGTAAAAAAAACAAAACAATAGGATCTTTCTTTAGTATAAAAAACAGCGTCACCAATTTAACCTCAATGTAATCACATTGTTCAGCTCCTGCGCCTCCTCCTCCATCTCCGAAATGACCACATCAGTCACAAGCTGACAGCACTGCAGCACTGCCTTGGCCAAGCGGCAACAGGCTGTGCTGAAGATAACATGCTTAATGCTTAATTGACAAACCGCCCAGCACTGCAGAGTTGTTGAAATCTGTAACACGGCAGCCTGATCTGTGGCTCTCACCGCTGAACATACAGCCAGGCATGGTCGTGTGTGACAATGGGCGGAACCTGGTGACGGAGAAATGACAGCCGGAGTAGATACGGTTTCCCTCTATGCCAGTCCTTTCACCGAGCTAAATACAACTCTCATCAAAAAAAGCTGTGGACTGGCTCTGTACCATCCCTGGCCACATTCACCTGTCCACTGTAATGCACACGCCCGGGCTGAGTGGCGTGTGCGTGTATATGTAGTGATTCCACTGGACCGTGCCGGAGAGTGAATGCCTGGAGGGGCGTAACTAAGTATTCACCCGATCCGACCAGGGTCGCACGACGGCATACGACGCCAGTGCACCAAGGAGGAACCGAGCAGAGGGACCAGGTGCTACTCCAGGACAGACCCCAGACAAGGCTGTTGACCCACACCGGGGAACACAGGAACAGACAGGCTAGGCTGGCACACAGACTGGTGGGTATAGGCAGGCACGACTGGTATGCAGGCAGGTGGGTATGCAGGCAGGGGGGTACAGGCAAGCACGGCTAGAGTGCAGAAAGGGCGGCACTAGCAGGTAGGAACACAGGCGGGATAGGACCCAGTACACACTGGGACTCAGGAACAGAACCACAGACGTGGCGGACAAACACAGCAGAGTGAGGCCGCCCAGAGTGGTGAGCGAGAGCAGGGCAAGACGAGATAGCCTAGAGCGGTGAGCGAGAGAAGAGCAGGACGAGGCCGCTTGGAGCGGTGAGCGAGAGTAGAGCAGGACGAGGCCGCCTGGAGCGGTGAGCGAGAGTAGAGCAGGACGAGGCCGCCAGGAGCGGTGAGCGAGAGTAGAGCAGGACGAGACCGCCTGGAGCGGTGAGCAAAAGTAGAACAGGACAAGGCCGTCTGGAGCGGTGAGCAAGAGTAGAGCAGGATGAGGCCGCCTGGAGCTGTGAGCAAGAGTAGAGCAGGACGAGACCGCCTGGAGCGGTGAGCAAAGGGTCAGAGCAGAGCGAGACTGCCGGAGCAGCGAGCAAAGGGTCAGAGCAGAGCGAGACTGCCGGAGCAGCGAGCAAAGGGTCAGAGCAGAGCGAGACTGCCGGAGCAGCGACCAAAGGGTCAGAGCAGAGCGAGACTGCCGGAGCAGCGAGCAAAGGGTCAGAGCAGAGCGAGACTGCTGGAGCAGCGAGCAAAGAGTCAGAGCGCGGCGAGAACCGCAGGAGCGGAGAGCGAGGCAGGGCAGAGGGGACACGGCTCTATTCACACGGAACAGACAGGAAGGGAAAGGCAGAACCAGATACCCACAGGGTACTTGCAGTGAAGTAGCGAGTGGACCACAAACTCACAAACGGAAGTACAGTGACAACGAACAGGAGTTAGGTACGAGTTCGGACTCTGCAGAAAAAGGAGAGGTACGGACATACAGAAAAACAGGAAACAGGCTAGAAGAGTATTCAGACAAGAACAGACACAGTAGCAAGATACAGGAGCGGGTCTAGGAATGCAGCCCCTAGAAGGCGGAAGGAACAGGCTAGGAGCGTGTTCAGACAGGGTAGACGAGATACAGGAGCGGGTCTAGGTATGCAGCCTCCAGGAAAGGCAGGCAAGCAAGCAAACACAGAAAGGGACCTGGCACATTCAGAGTGCAAGAGCACACTGAATGAAACACAATGCTCAGGCAGGGTTTCCTGGGAGGAGCTGGGTTAAATACCCGGTGACTGACAGCAATAGGCTGAGGACGCACAAGGGGTGTGCCCGCAGCTGGTACAAGAAACAGGAAGTGATCGGGCGCCGCCCTTAAGCAGTAGAAACAGAGGCAAGCAAACAGCATGGAGGGAAGCCATGCTAGCAGACTGGACTGGAGATCAAGTGCGCGCTCTTGCACAGTGGGAGATGGACCACTATGCAAGGACGCCGCCAGGTATGTTACATCCACGTGTTTGTGGTTAGGCGGTCCTTCCCAGTAAGTGCACTGGGGAGGGCACGGGTAATGTTGTGGGTCCCGTGCTTGTGGAAGGTGGAGACGATACCGGGAGAAATAGTGGCGGCTGGGGATCAAGTATGGACACCCGGCCGCCGCCGGCATTAGGTTATGAAAAGCTTCCGCCTCCACGAGCCTAAAAGGCCACATTTCAAGTGAAAGCAGCTTTAGAGGACTTCCTGGGAGAAATGACAGCTGGGTAAATATGGTTTCACCAAGCTAAAGAATGTGGCTGTGGTGAAATACAAGTCAGCAAAAAAAGCTGTGAACTGGCTCCGTACCGTCCCTGGCCACATTCACCTGTCCTCTTGTTTGTGGTTAGGCAGTCCTTCCCAGTAAGTGCACTGGGGAGGGCACGGGTAATGTTGTGGGACCCATGCTTGTGGAAGGCGGAGACGACAGCGGGAGAAACAGTGGCGGCTGGGGACCGAGTATGGACACCCAGCCGCCGCCGGCATGAGGTTATGAAAAGCTTCCGCCTCCATGAGCCTAAAAGGCCACATTTCAAGTGCACACAGCTGTCAAAAAATTGGCAGTATAGTATTGCAGCCTGTGGGTGGGTAAGTGGGTGGCTGGCTGCATACTTGAGCTTGCATTCCAAGGAATGGGGTAGGGACAACTGAACGCTGCCCTGGGACAAGGACGTGGAGGGTGATTATTGCAAGTCTGCAACGACAGGTGCATGGCGGGAGGCATCTTCGCATGCCCCAAGGATCACGTATGATGGGCACTCTTTTAGGCAGTGACCTGGGAGTCAGAAATGTTTCCAGAGGTCTTCCCCATACTGTTCCTATGACTTTTCAGCACTGTATGCATGTGTCACACACCACAAGGCCAGATAAGGTTGTAAAATGTTAAAATGACATTTCCCAGTGAATGCATTTGTCTTGGTTGAAAGCGATGCAAAAGTGGAAAAACGCATATAAAACGCTACGTGTGAACATAGCCCAAGGTGTGGAGCAGTATTTTTGGGTTTGGTTATTTATTTTGCCTTATATACAAGTCATTACCCTGGAAAGGATGTTCCTTAACATATTTCCCAGGAAAATCCATTTTGGATTTGTTTTTGTATGTTTTATTGTGAGTCCGTAAAAGTTGCGTAATACCTCTGACAACGTTGTTGACAGCAGTGACCTGGGAGTCAGAAATGCTTCCAGGGGTCTTCCCCATGCTGTTTCCATGTCATTTGAGCACTGTTCCCATCGATTTGGGCAATTTTTAGGCCCTCTGCCGACCGCCAGGGGGAGCCGCCTGAAAAATGCTCGAGTTTTCCATAGACTTACATTGGGCTCGTTGCTCGGGTCGAGCACCTGAGTATTCCAACTTGCTCGACCCGAGCATCGAGAACCCGAGTATTTTAGTGCTCGCCAATCACTAGTAATTTATTGAATGTACCTAGAGAAATCATAGAATCAAAGAATGTTAGAGTTGGGAGGGACCTCCAGGGTCATCGCGTCCTACCCCCTGCTCAATTCAGGATTCACTAAATCATCTCAGACAGATGTCTGTCCAGCCTCTGTTTGAAGACTTCCATTGAAGGAGAACTCACAAACTCTCGTGGCCGCCTGTTCCACTCATTGATCACCCTCATTGTCAATTTTTTTTCTAATATCGAATCTGTATCTTCTCCCATTCAGTTTCATCCCATTGCTTCCTGTGTTTCCATGTGCAAATGAGAATAAAGATGATCCCTCTACACTGTGACAGCCCTTCAGATATTTGTAGACAGCTATTAGGTCTCCTCTTAGCCTTCTTTTTTGCAAGCTAAATATTCCCAGATCCTTTAACCGTTCCTCGTAGGACACAGTTCACCATCCTGGTAGCTGTTCTCTGAACTTGCTCCAGTTTTTCAATGTCTTTTTTAAAATGTGGTGCCCAGAACTGGACACAGTATTCCTGATGAGGTCTGACCAAAGAGGAGTAAAGTGCGATAATGACTTCACGTGATCTAGACTGTATGCTTCTGTTAATACATCCCAGAATTGTTTTTGCCTTTTTTGCTGCTGCATCACACTGTTGACTCATGTAGTACAGATCTTCTACAGAAAATCTTCTCTCCAGCTCTGAGATAAATGTCTTAACAAGAAAAGATGGTACTGGAAAAAGCAGGATATAAGCTCACACAATGGGAGGAGTGACAGGAAGATAAATACATTGGATATGAGATATTATATGATATTACAGCTGTAGATAACTCTACAAAAATAGCAATGACTACTAGGTGGCAGCAGAAACAAACTAAACAGCATACAACAAATATAACTTTGAATGAGATAACAGTATTTTCAGGCAGAGAGATAACCCTGATATTAGCTGGAACAGCACAGTGCTGTTGGCTGGCTACAACATAATGGAAAACTCCTGAGAGGGATCTTTTACCTTTAGGCAAGAGTTGTTCAACTCTAGAAAACAAGGGTGCACCTCTAGAGATTATGATTAGTGTTGAGCATTCCGATACTGAAATATCGGGTATCGGCCGATATTCACTGTATCGGAATTCCGATACTTAATTCCGATACTTTTATAATATCGAATACCGGAATCGGAAGTTCCCATAATGCCTGCGCTCTGCAGTGTCTGTGAAGGATGACAAGCTGGATGGCAGCGCTCAGCTGCGATCCAGCTTGTCATCAGAATGCCATCCCAGCGTGGGAGAATTCTCCTGATTGTTTAAAAGCCGGCGGGCGGTAAAAAGCCGCCGGCTTTTAAACAATCACACAGCCCCATACTGCTTCCCCGCAGCCTCCCACCCCGATCCTCCGCTCCCCTCGCCACCTCCAATCCCAATCGTAAATTAGGACCGGGCGGGGAGCGCAGCACCAAGGAGCGAAGGACCCGGGCGGGGAAGCCGGCAGTGAAAAGACTTCACCGCCGGCTTTCCCGTTCTGTGCTGCGCTTTCCCGCCGGTTATTTCAAATGAACAGCTGAGGTATCAGGTGATGCCGATCAGCTGTTCATTTGAAGTAGCCGCGGTGCCCTCAGAGGGTTCATGTGAGTTCATGCTTGACTGCATGAACTCACATCAACTTTCCCACGGCCGCACAGGTCAGCCACTCCTCCCAGACCCGTCATGATTAGTGTGTGCGGGGTGTGTGTGTGCGCGGGGTGTGTGTGTGCGCGGGGTGTGTGTGTGCGCGGGGTGTGTGTGCGGGGTGTGTGTGCGGGGTGTCTGTGCGTGCAGGCAGACATAGGCCGATGTGACACTACTACTCCCATCGGCCTATGTCTGTCCCCCGTCCACTCGTGCCAGCAGGATCAGCTCGATGGGAGCAGTAGTTCCCATCAGCCTGATCCTGCTATATAACTTGCCCTACTGTGTCCCCAATAAATGTTAGATACATGTCATTGGTGGCCAGTGGTTACCTAAAAGAAATTAGTTTATACATTACCTGTCCCCGCCGATCGCCACCTAAAATAAAGTAAAAAATAAAAAACTACACCTATACTCACCTAGACACCTAATTCCCCGAAGCCATCGATCTCCTGTAATAAAATATAAAATAATAAACCACAACCTTATCCTTACCCCTCCGTAGCAGTCCACGAGTGTCCCACGAAGATCTCCAGTTCAGAGCAGCCACATAGAATGTGACCGCTCTGAACCGCTGCCGCCGCTAGAATGACGGGGCCGTAAGGGTTCACCGGAGTTCAGGCAGCGCTGCTCCGGTTAGCTCCTTTACGGCACTGCTGTATCGTGAGAAATTCCCACGGTACAGCACTGCCGTAAAGGAGGTCTCCGGAGCTGCGCTGCCTGAATGCACTCCGGTAACCTCAGTCAGTGGCTCCCGCTGCCGGGAGCGGACGTGTTCCCGGCAGCGTGAGCTTACAGCAGCCATGCACAGCTGTCACCATCTCCAGATGTGACAGCTGTGCATGGGAGATCAGCGCAGGAACGTGGACAGGTAACTATTTTTTTTTAGTAAACTAAGAATTAAATAAAATGGTGTGTTTTATTTCAAATAAATTATTTTTTTCTGGGTGTAGTGTGTTTTTTCTTTTTAACACTTTGTAGGTTAGTAATGGGGGTGTCTTATAGACGCCCATCATTACTAACCTGGGCTTCATGGCAGCTGGTGCTGACATGAACCCCACCACTATTACCCCCTGCCACCGCACCAGGGCAGCGTGGAAGAGCGAGGCTAAGTGCCAGAATTGGCGCATCCTATGGATGCGCCATTTCTGGGGCGGCTGACGGCTGGTGTTTCTAGCCTGGGAGGGGGCCAATATTCATGGCACCCTTCCTGAGCTATTAATATCAGCCCCCAGCTGTCTGCCTAGCCTTTGCTAGCTATTAAAATAGGGGGGACCCCACGTCATTTTTTGGGGGGGGTCCCCCATTTTAATAGCTAGTAAAGGCTAGGTATTCAGCTGGGGGCTGATATTAGTAGCCTGGGAAGCTCCGTGGGTTTTACCCCCTTCCCAGGCTTCAAACATCTGCCCCAGCCGTCTGCTTAACCTCCGCTAGAGCCTAAAATTATGGGGGATCCCACGCCATTTTTTTTTTAAATAAATCCTTTATTTTAACACTAAATGACATTTGAGGACTTAATAAAGATGCAGTCCCTAAATTATTATTTATTTTTTAATAAATTTTTCCCAAAACTTTTGACGTGGGCTTCGCCATATTTATGTATGCCAGCCAGGTACAGCATCCAGCTTCTATGAACGCGCCATTTTCCGGGGCGGCCGCGGACTGCAATTTTCAGCGGGGGGGGGGGCAGAAAGCTTGGGCCTCCCTGCGCTGCAGATTCCATCCCCCAGCTGCCTAGTTGTACCTGGCTGGACACAAAAATAGGGAGAAGCTCCACGTTTTTTTTTTTTTAATTATTTCATGAAATTCATGGAATAATTAAGAAAAAAAGGGCTTCCCTATATTGTTGTGTCTGGCCAGGTACAAATAGGCAGCTGGTGGTTGGGGGCAGCCCGTTCCTGCCTGCTGTACCTGGCTGGACACAAATATAGTGCGAAGCCCCACGTCAATTTTTTTTTAATTATTTCAGGAAATTCATGAAATAATTAAAAAAAAATTATGTGGGGCTTCGCCCTATATTTGTGTCCAGTCAGGTACAGCAGGCAGGAACGGGCTGCCCCCAACCACCAGCTGCCTATTTGTACCTGGCCGGACACAACAATATAGGGAAGCCCTTTTTTTCTTAATTATTCCATGAATTTCATGAAATAATTAAAAAAAAAAAATGTGTGGCGCTTCGCCCTATTTTTGTGTCCAGCCAGGTACAACTAGGCAGCTGGGGGCTGGAATCTGCAGCGCAGGGAGACCCAAGCTTTCTGGGCCCCACCCGCTGCAAATTGCAGTCCGCAGCCGCCCCGGAAAATGGCGCGTTCATAGAAGCGCCATCTTCTGGCGCTGTACCCAACTCATCCAGGGCCCTGGTGCGGTGGCTCACTGGGTAATAAAGGGGTTAATGCCAGCTTGGCATTATCAGCTGGCCCTAAGCCCGAAATTCATGGGGTCACGCCAATATTAGACATGACCGCCATGAATTTCTAGTAAAGTATTTAAAAAAAACACAAACACCCAGAAAAAAGTCCTTTAATTGAAATAAAGACACAATTCTTTATTGTTCTAAATTAAACCATACTTACAGTCACGCCCATTCCAGCTGAAGCCAACGATCTCCTGCAATAAAAGTAAAATAATAAAGCAACCTCATCCTTACCTTTCCATGGTTCCCAGGACAGCTTCAGCTCTGCTACATCGAGATGACAGGCTGGACCGCAGCAGAACGCTGCCATCCAGCCTGTCATCCCGCAGACACTGAGAAGCGCAGGCATGCTTGCGCTCCTCAGTGTCTCGCTGTGACGGCATCCAGATGAGCCGAGGTCATGTCCAATGAACTCAGCTCACCTCATGCACGTCAATGACAGCGTGGGAAAATTCTCCTGCACTCAGCGCTTCAGCGTGAGAATTCTCCCACGCTGTCAGTGACGTGCATGAGGTGCGCCGAGTTCATTGGACATGACCTCACCTCATGCACGTCACTGACAGCGTGGGAAAATTCTCACGCTGAAGCGCTGAGTGCAGGAGAATTCTCCCACGCTGTCAGTGACGTACATGAGGTGAGCCGAGTTCATTGTCGGCTCATCTGGATGCCGTCACAGCCAGACACTGAGGAGTGGAAGTATGCCTGCGCTTCTCAGTGTCTGCGGGATGACAGGCTGGATGGCAGCGTTCTGCTGCGGTCCAGCCTGTCATCTCGATGTAGCAGAGCTGGAGCCGTCGTGGGAGCCATGGAAAGGTAAGGATGAGGTTGCTTTATTATTTTTCTTTTATTGCAGGAGATCGTTGGCTTCAGCTGGAATGGGCGTGATGGTAAGTATGGTTTAATTTAGAACAATAAAGAATTGTGTGTTTATTTCAATTAAAGGACTTTTTTCTGGGTGTTTGTGTTTTTTTTAAATACTTTACTAGAAATTCATGGTGGTCATGTCTAATATTGGCGTGACCCCATGAATTTCGGGCTTAGGGCCAGCTGATAATGCCAAGCTGGCCTTAACCCCTTTATTACCCAGTGAGCCACCGCACCAGGGCCCTGGATGAGTTGGGTACAGCGCCAGAAGATGGCGCTTCTATGAACGCGCCATTTTCCGGGGCGGCTGCGGACTGCAATTTGCAGCGGGTGGGGCCCAGAAAGCTTGGGCCTCCCTGCGCTGCAGATTCCAGCCCCCAGCTGCCTAGTTATACCTGGCTGGACACAAAAATAGGGCGAAGCTCCACGTTTTTTTTTTTTAAATTCATGAAATTCATGGAATAATTAAGAAAAAAAGGGCTTCCCTATATTGTTGTGTCCAACCAGGTACAAATAGGCAGCTGGTGGTTGGGGGCAGCCCGTTCCTGCCTGCTGTACCTGACTGGACACAAATATAGGGCGAAGCCCCACGTCAATTATTTTTAATTATTTCATGAATTTCCTGAAATGATTTAAAAAAAATTGACGTGGGGCTTCGCACTATATTTGTGTCCAGCCAGGTACAGCAGGCCGGAACGGGCTGCCCCCAACCACCAGCTGCCTATTTGTACCTGGTTGGACACAACAATATAGGGAAGCCCTTTTTTTCTTAATTATTCCATGAATTTCATGAAATAATTTAAAAAAAAAATGCGTGGGGCTTCGCCCTATTTTTGTGTCCAGCCAGGTACAACTAGGCAGCTGGGGGCTGGAATCCGCAGCGCAGGGAGACCCAAGCTTTCTGGGCCACCCCCGCTGCAAATTGCAGTCCGCAGCCGCTCCAGAAAATGGCGCGTTCATTGAAGCGCCATCTTCTGGCGCTGTACCCAACTCATCCAGGGCCCTGGTGCGGTGGCTCACTGGGTAATAAAGGGGTTAAGGCCAGCTTGGCATTATCAGCTGGCCCTAAGCCCAAAATTCATGGGGTCACGCCAATATTAGACATGACCACCATGAATTTCTAGTAAAGTATTTAAAAAAACACAACACCCAGAAAAAAGTCCTTTAATTGAAATAAAGACACAATTCTTTATTGTTCTAAATTAAACCATACTTACCATCACGCCCATTCCAGCTGAAGCCAACGATCTCCTGCAATAAAAGTAAAATAATAAAGCAACATCATCCTTACCTTTCCATGGCTCCCACGACAGCTTCAGCTCTGCTACATCGAGATGACAGGCTGGACCGCAGCAGAACGCTGCCATCCATCCTGTCATCCCGCAGACACTGAGAAGCGCAGGCATACTTCCACTCCTCAGTGTCTGGCTGTGACGGCATCCAGATGAGCCGAGGTCATGTCCAATGAACTCAGCTCACCTCATGTACGTCACTGACAGCGTGGGAAAATTCTCCTGCACTCAGCACTTCAGCGTGAGAATTTTCCCACACTGTCAGTGACGTGCATGAGGTGAGCTGAGTTCATTGGACATGACCTCACCTCATGTATGTCACTGACAGCGTGGGAGAATTCTCACGCTGAAGCGCTGAGTGCAGGAGAACTTTCCCACGCTGTCAGTGACGTGCATGAGGTGAGCTGAGTTCATTGGACATGAACTCGGCTCATCTGGATGACGTCACAGAGAGACACTGAGGAGCGCAAGCATGCCTGCGCTTCTCAGTGTCTGCGGGATGACAGGCTGGATGGCAGCTTTCTGCTGCGGTCCAGCCTGTCATCTCAATGTAGCAGAGCTGGAGCTGTCCTGGGAACCATCGAAAGGTAAGGATGAGGTTGCTTTATTATTTTTCTTTTATTGCAGGAGATCGTTGGCTTCAGCTGGAATGGGCGTGATGGTAAGTATGGTTTAATTTAGAACAATAAAGAATTGTGTCTTTATTTCAATTAAAGGACTTTACTCTGGGTGTTTGTGTTTTCTTTTAACTTTGACTATGGGGTTATTAATGGGGGTGTCTTATAGACGCCTCTCCATTACTAACCTGGGCTTGATGTCAGCTGGCATTATAAGCTGACATCAACCCCAACCCTATTACCCCCTGCCACCGCACCAGGGCAGCGTGGAAGAGCGAGGCTAAGTGCCAGAATTGGCGCATCCTATGGATGCGCCATTTCTGGGGCGGCTGACGGCTGGTGTTTCTAGCCTGGGAGGGGGCCAATATTCATGGCACCCTTCCTGGGCTATTAATATCAGCCCCCAGCTGTCTGCCTAGCCTGTGCTAGCTATTAAATTAGGGGGGACCCCACGTTATTTTTTTGGGGGGGTTCCCCCATTTTAATAGCTAGTAAAGGCTAGGTATTCAGCTGGGGGCTGATATTAGTAGCCTGGGAAGCTCCGTGGGTATTACCCCCTTCCCAGGCTTCAAACATTTGCCCCAGCTGTCTGCTTAACCTCCGCTAGAGCCTAAAATTAAGGGGAACCCCACGCCAATTTTTTTTTAAATAAATCCTTTATTTTAACACTAAATGACAAGTACAGTAATCAACACTGTCACTGTACTTCATATATATGCGACTGACATGTTTCTATCTATCTAATCTATGTGTGATTCTCTATTCTTTCTGTTCTAAATTGTCGGGTACAGATGCTGAATTGCCGGCCGGCTTTCTTAAAGAGACGGTGCATGAAAACACTATTATTTTTTTAAATAAATCCTTTACACTAAATGACAAGTACAGTAAGCAACACTGTCACTGTACTTCATATATATGTGACTGACATGTTTCTATCTATCTAATCTATGTGTGAAGCTCTATTCTTTCTGTTATAAATTGTCGGGTACCGCTGCTGAATTGCCGGCCGGCTTTTTTAAAGAGACGGTGCACGAAAACACTAATATTTTTTTTAATAAATCCTTTACACTAAATGACAAGTACAGTAATCAACACTGTCACTGTACTTCATATATATGTGACTGACATGTTTCTATCTATCTAATCTATGTATGATTCTCTATTCCTTCTATTCTAAATTGTCGGGTACAGATGCTGAATTGCCGGCCGGCTTTCTTAAAGAGACAGTGCACGAAAACACTATTATTTTTTTAAATAAATCCTTTACACTAAATGACAAGTACAGTAAGCAACACTGTCACTGTACTTCATATATATGTGACTGACATGTTTCTATCTATCTAATCTATGTGTGAAGCTCTATTCTTTCTGTTGTAAATTGTCGGGTACCGGTGTATGCCGCTGATGAATTGCCGGCTTTTCATGTCATTCTACATTATTCTTAGTTGTTTTACTTCATGTAGAATTAACCTACAAGGAAAGAAAGGGTTTATTTTCATTCCGATATTTGTGTCCCATTGACTTGCATTGGTTTCCGGTATCGGAATCGGCGATATCCGATACTTTTTGGGTATCGGCCCGATCCAATCCGATACGATATTTCCTGATATCGGAAGGTATCGCTCAACACTAATTATGATTCAACTTAGAGAAGGGTGGCTAAATTTTGAGAAAATTACACTAGCTCTTGAGAAGGATAGTTCACCTAAAGATAATGGTTAAACTCTAAAAAATGATAGTTCAACTTATAATCGCGGTCACAGAGGGTGTGACTATAACTGGACCCGTGCACACTGAAGTCAGCTGCCAGCCACAGAATAGGATCAGCACATCATGGGAGCGGGAGAAGGTGAGCAGTGTTATTTATTTTTTATGAATTAAAGAACAGCAGTAGAACGGTAGATATATATACCAGGATGGGAGACATATATACCAGGATGGGGGACATATATGCCAGGAAAGGCTAAGGATGAGGAACATATGTACCAGGATGTGGGACATATATACTAGGATGGGGAATATATATAACAGAATGGGGGATATATATATCAGGATGGGGGACATGTATATCAGTATGTGCTCAGGGTGGGGGATATGTATACCAGAATAGGGGACATACAGTGCAGACCAAAAGTTTGGACACACCTTCTCATTTAACATTTTTTCTGTATTTTCATTACTTTGAAAATTGTACATTCACACTGAAGGCATCAAAACTATGAATTAACACATGTGGAATTATATACTTAACAAAAAAGTGTTAAACAAATGAAAATATGTCTTATATTCTAGGTTCTTCAAAGTAGCCACCTTTTGCTTTGATGACTGCTTTGCACACTCTTGGCATTCTCTTGATGAGCTTCAAGAGGTAGTCACCGGAAATGGTTTTCACCTCACAGGTATACCCTGTCAGGTTTAATAAGTGGGATTTCTTGCCTTATAAATGGGGTTGGGACCATCAGTTGTATTGTGCAGAAGTCAGGTGGATACACAACTGATAGTCCTACTGAATAGACTGTTAGAATTTGTATTATGGCAAGAAAAAAGCAGCTAAGTAAAGAAAAACGAGTGGCCATCATTACTTTAAGAAATGAAGGTCAGTCAGTCCGAAAAATTTGGAAAACTTTGAAAGTGTCCCCAAGTGCAGTTGCAAAAACCATCAAGTGCTACAAAGAAACTGGCTCACATGAGGACCGCCCCAGGAAAGGAAGACCAAGAGTCACCTCTGCTTCTGAGGATAAGTTTATCCGAGTCACCAGCCTCAGAAATCGCAGGTTAACAGCAGCTCAGATTAGAGACCAGGTCAATGCCACACAGAGTTCTAGCAGCAGACACATCTCTACAACAACTGTTAAGAGGAGACTTTGTGCAGCAGGCCTTCATGGTAAAATAGCTGCTAGGAAACCACTGCTAAGGACAGGCAACAAGCAGAAGAGACTTGCTTGGGTTAAAGAACACAAGGAATGGACATTAGACCAGTGGAAATCTGTGCTTTGGTCTGATGAGTCCAAATTTGAGATCTTTGGTTCCAACCACCGTGTCTTTGTGCGACGCAGAAAAGGTGAACGGATGGACTCTACATGCCTGGTTCCCACCGTGAAGCATGGAGGAGGAGGTGTGATGGTGTGGGGGTGCTTTGCTGGTGACACTGTTGGGGATTTATTCAAAATTGAAGGCATACTGAACCAGCATGGCTACCACAGCATCTTGCAGCGGCATGCTATTCCATCCGGTTTGCGTTTAGTTGGACCATCATTTATTTTTCAACAGGACAATGACCCCAAACACACCTCCAGGCTGTGTAAGGGCTATTTGACCAAGAAGGAGATTGATGGGGTGCTACGCCAGATGACCTGGCCCCCACAGTCACCAGACCTGAACCCAATCGAGATGGTTTGGGGTGAGCTGGACCGCAGAGTGAAGGCAAAAGGGCCAACAAGTGCTAAGCATCTCTGGGTACTCCTTCAAGATTGTTGGAAGACCATTTCCGGTGACTACCTCTTGAGGCTCATCAAGAGAATGCCAAGAGTGTGCAAAGCAAAAAATGGCTACTTTGAAGAACCTAGAATATAAGACATATTTTCAGTTGTTTCACACTTTTTTGTTAAGTATATAATTCCACATGTGTTAATTCATAGTTTTGATGCCTTCAGTGTGAATGTACAATTTTCAAAGTAATCAAAATACAGAAAAATCTTTAAATGAGAAGGTGTGTCCAAACTTTTGGTCTGTACTGTATATACCAGGAAAGTACCTAGGATGGGGGACATATATACCAGGATGGGGGACATATATACCTTGATGGCAGACATATATACCAGGATGGGGGACATATATACCAGGATGGGGGATATATATACTAGCATGGGGGACATATATACCAGCATGGGAGACATATATACCAGGATGGGGGACATATATACCAGGATGGGGACATATATACCAGGATGAGAGACATATATACCAGGATAGGGGACAGATATACCAGGATAGGGGACATATATACCAGGACGGGAGACATATATACCAGGATGGGGGTTATATATACCAGGATTGGGGACATACATACCAGGATGGGGGACATATATAACAGGATAGGTTAAGGATGAGGAACATATGTTCCAGGATGGGGGACATACAGTGGGGGAAATAAGTATTTTATCCTCTGCTGTTTTTGTAAGTTTGCCCACTGACAAAGACATGAACACTACAGGCTATAATTTTAAGGGTAGGTTAATTTTAACATTGAGAGATAAAATATCCAAAAAAATGAAGAAAATCACATTGTATAAATTAGATAAATTTTTTTGCAATTTTTCAGTGAGAAATAAGTACTTGATTCCTCTGGCAAACACTTAATACTTGGTGGCAAAACCCTTGTTGGCAAGCACAGCAGTCGCACGTTTTTGTAGTTGATGATGAGGGTTGCGCACATGTCAGAAGGAATTTTGGTCCACTCCTCTTTGCAGATCATCTCTAAATCATTAAGATTTGGAGGCTGTCGCTTGGCAACTCAGAGCTTCAACTCCCTCCATAAGTTTTCTATGGGATTAAGGTCTGGAGACTGGCTAGGCCACTCCATGACCTTACTGTGTTTCTTTTTGACCCACTCCTTTGTTGCCTTGGCTGTATGTTTTGGGTCATTGTCTTGTTGGAAGACCCAGCCACAACCCATCTTCAATGCTCTTAAGGAGGGAAGAAGGTTGTTTGCCAAAATCTCGCGATACATGACCCCATCCATCTTCTCTTCAGTATGGTGCAGTCGTCATGTCTCCTTTGCAGAAAAACACCCCTAAAGTATAATGTTTCCCCCACCATGCTTCACGATTGGGACGATGTTCTTAGGGTTGTACTCATCCTTCTTCTTCCTCCAAACACGGCGAGTTGAGTTAATGCCAAACAGCTCAATTTCTGTCTCATCTGACCACATCACTCACAGAATCATCCAGGTGTTCATTGGCAAACTTCAGACGGGCCTGCACATGTGCCATCTTGAGCAGGGGGACCTTGTGGGCACTGCAGGATTTTAAACCTTTAAGGCGTAATGTGTTACCAATGGTTTTCCTGGTGACTGTGGTCCCAGCTGGCTTGATATCATTAACAAGCTCCCCCCATGTAGTTTTAAGCTGATCTCTCACCTCCCTCATGATCAAGGATACCCCACGAGGTGAGATTTTGCATGGTGCCCCAGATCAATGTTGATTGACAGTCATTTTGCATTTCTTCCATTTTCTTACTATTGCATCAACAGTTGTTTCCTTCTCACCCAGCGTCTTACTTATGGTTTTGTTACCCATTCCAGCTTTGTGCAGGTCTATGATCTTGTCCCTGACATCCTTAGAAAGCTCTTTGGTCTTGCCCATGTTGTAGAGGTTAGAGTCTGACTGACTGATTGAGTCTGTGGACAGGAGTCTTTTATACAGGTGACTATGTAAGACAGCTGTCTGTAATGCACGTAACGAGCTGATTAGGAGAGTCTAACTGGTCTGTAGGAGCCAGAACTCATAATGGTTTGTAGGGGGATCAAATACTTATTTCTCACTGCAAAATCCAAATAAATTTATCTAATTTATACAATGTGATTTTCTTGATTTTTTGGGGGGATATTCTATCTCTCAATGTTAAAATTAACCTACCCTTAAAATTATAGACTGTTCATGTCTTTGTCAGTGGGCAAGCTTACAAAAACAACAAGGGATCAAATAATTATTTCCCTCACTGTATATACCAGGATGGGGTACAAATATACCAGGATGGGGGACATGTATACCAGGATAGGCCAAAGATGAGGAACATATGTACCAGGAAGGGGGACATATAAACCAGTATGGGCTCAGAGTGGGGGATATATATACCAGAATAGGGGATGGATGAACTAGGAAAGTGCCTAGGATGGGAGACATATATACCACAATGCGCCCAGGATGGGAAACATATACACAGGATGGGAGACATATATATCAGGATGTGGAACATATACTGTATACCAGGATGGAGGGACATTAGTACAGGATGGGGGACATATATACCTGGATGGGCCTAGAATGGGGGACATTAATACCGGATTGGGGACATTACTACACAATGGGGATGATGGAGGGAAACGTATATCCTTATAGCATTTAGAATGCTACAAGGGAGCATACATCTGACCAACATGTCAGATTCACAGCAGGTCCAAATTTTGTCCCGGGGCCCATTGTACTCTAGTTATGCCACTGCTTCCACTGTTGATAATAGTTCAACATCTAGAGAAGATTGGTTTGATTCTGTAGCAGGATGTTTCATATATAGGGGTTTGGTTAAAGTTTAGAGAAGAATCATTCAAAAGAAATATGGTTACATTTTATCGAAGGATGGTTCAACTCTAGAGAGGAGTCAATTCAGGCAGTGGCCAGTGATGATGATTCGAGTGACCGATACTGGGTTTATCGTTGACACTGTAGAAGGGCCACTGGGCTCAGTGTTCACAATCCAGGAACCTAACACATATTCCTTAGCCTAATCACCAAAGATTTGGATGCATGGAGGTGATCCAAGCACTTGATGCCTTCTGAGACTATAGAGGAGATAAACATGTCCTCCTCTCTCAGATGTCCATACGTAATATTGTCATCATGCATTGTCTTTAAGGGACAAACCCTTGAAATGATCATTTCAGCCCTGTTCAATGTGTTCAGGTGTCATTATACCTTTTTATATTAGTATTTAAAATAAATTTATTGAGACTTATTTTTTATTGTTCAGTGCAAAGTCCAGACGGGGCCTTGGGAACAGTGTCTATCACCATCTGCTTCAGGTTTGTCTTCATAGTTCTTAACAATGGAAAATGTTACGTTACTAGTAGTGATGAGTGAGCATGCTCGGGTAAGGAGTTATTTGAGCATGCTCGGGTAAGGAGTTATTTGAGCATGCTCGGGTAAGGAGTTATTTGAGCGTGCTCGGGTAAGGAGTTATTTGAGCGTGCTCGGGTAAGGAGTTATTTGAGCGTGCTCGGGTAAGGAGTTATTTGAGCGTGCTCGGGTAAGGAGTTATTTGAGCATGCTCGGGTAAGGAGTTATTTGAGCATGCTCGGGTAAGGAGTTATTTGAGCATACTCGGGTAAGGAGTTATTTGAGCATACTCGGGTAAGGAGTTATTTGAGCGTGCTCGGGTAAGGAGTTATTTGAACATGCTCGGGTTCGGATAGAGGAGCCGGCGTGCTCGAGTCAAATGCTCGGGTACAAACGGCCGCATGCATGGTGGCTGATACACTGCCGCTAAACATGCAGACAATGCCCGATACACTGCTCCACTGCTGATACTGAGGCGGGGCTATACACTGGAGGCAGGCTTTTGGTGATTAGATTGTGAGGCTCCTCCCAGTTGACTCTCACTAAGCCTGAAGGTGTAGATGGCTTCCTATCTGGCTATTAGATCCATCAGCTAAATAATACTTCATATCTCTCAGGCACCTGAAACCTGTGGATGCCACAATGTCCATCCTAGATGTCTCCATGATGACCGGATTCTCCCCCGATATAGAAGATCTGAAGAAGGTGAGAGACACCAAAGGCAAATCACAGAGAGCTGGAGAAAAAGTATCCGCACTATTCGTCTTATACTCCAGTCACAGCCAAAGCTGCATGTCTTATACTCCAGTCACAGCCAAAGCAGCATGTCTTATACTCCAGTCACAGCCAAAGCCGCATGTCTTATACTCCAGTCACAGCCAAAGCCGCATGTCTTATACTCCAGTCACAGCAAAAGCCACATGTCTTATACTCCAGTCACAGCCAAAGCCACATGTCTTATACTCCAGCCACAGCCAAATCTGCATGTTTAATATTACAGTCACAGCTAAATCTGCATGTTTAATACTCCAGCCACAGCCAAATCTGCATGTGTTATACTACAGTCACAGCAAAAGCCGCATGTCTTATACTCCAGTCACAGCCAAATCTGCCTGTGTTATACTACAGTCACAGCAAAAGCCGCATGTCTTATACTCCAGTCACAGCCAAATCTGCATGTGTTATACTCCAGTCACAGCCAAAGCCACATGTCTTATACTCCAGCCACAGCCAAATCTGCATGTTTAATATTACAGTCACAGCTAAATCTGCATGTTTAATACTCCAGCCACAGCCAAATCTGCATGTGTTATACTATAGTCACAGCCAAAGCCACATGTCTTATACTCCAGCCACAGCCAAATCTGCATGTTTAATATTACAGTCACAGCTAAATCTGCATGTTTAATACTCCAGCCACAGCCAAATCTGCATGTGTTATACTACAGTCACAGCAAAAGCCGCATGTCTTATACTCCAGTCACAGCCAAAGTCGCATGTCTTATACTCCAGTCACAGCAAAAGCCACATGTCTTATACTCCAGTCACAGCCAAAGCCGCATGTCTTATACTCCAGTCACAGCAAAAGCCACATGTCTTATACTCCAGTCACAGCCAAATCAGCATGTGTTATACTCCAGTCACAGCAAAAGCAGCATGTCTTATACTCCAGTCACAGCAAAAGCCACATGTCTTATACTCCAGTCACAGCCAAAGCCGCATGTCTTATACTCCAGTCACAGCAAAAGCCACATGTCTTATACTCCAGTCACAGCCAAATCAGCATGTGTTATACTCCAGTCACAGCAAAAGCAGCATGTCTTATACTCCAGTCACAGCCAAAACCACATGTCTAATACTCCAATAAGAAACCAAGCAGCACACTGTAACGCTAAGTATGTGAACATGAAATATATGGAATCTGAATAGCATTACTGCTCTAGAAAATAGAAATAAATGAGAAATCTTAGCGCATAAATTGGCCAATTCATGTGTACCTGGTAGCCGCGATAAGGCGTCTCTCAAAATACCTGGTCACTATCAATGTGAACTCCTCTCTCTATTTTGAGAGACGCCTTATCGTGGCTACCAGGTACACATGAATTGGCCAATTTATGCGCTAAGATTTCTCATTTATTTCTATTTTCTAGAGCAGTAATGCTATTCAGATTCCATATATTTCATGTTCACATACTTAGCGTTACAGAGTGCTGCTTAGTTTGTTAGTTATATATGGAGGTTGCTGCTCCTAGCAAGCACCTGTACACACCTATTTCTTGTTTTGGAAGTGCTGGACTGTGTCTAATACTCCAGTCGCAGCCAAAGCTGCATGTCTAATACTCCAGTCGCGGCCAAAGTTGCATGTCTAATACTCCAATCACAGCCAAAGCTGCATGTCTAATACTCCAGTTGCAGCCAAAGCTGCATGTCTAATACTCCAGTCACAGCCAAAGCTGCATGTCTAATACTCCAGTCAAAGTCGCATATTTAATACTCTAGTCACAGCCAAAGTCGCATATTTAATACTCTAATCAAAGCCAAAGCTGCATGTCTAATACTCTAGTCGCAGCCAAAGCTGAAGGTGTTGGTGGCCTCCTTATTCTTGAAGCCGCTTGGAGCAGGAGAATTTACTCTACTCTCAGGTTTATATGATACAGAAACTCCTGATTTGTGAAAAACTGGGATGTTCCCCCAAAATAAAATTTTGTTTCCTCCTTTCAGATAAAAGAAGGAGTTGACAGATACATCTCTGATTTTGAAATGAACAAAGGAGAACATGATAAAGGCACGCTCATCATCTACCTGGACAAGGTGAGGAGGGAATCACAGTCAGGGGAAATTATAAAGGACAATCTCAGTAATTGTACATAAGTCACACGAACGTTCCTATTTCTTCTCCTTTGAGGTGTCTCATACAGAGGAAGAATGTCTGAAGGTTAATGCTCATCAGTTCTTCAGTGTGGGACTTATCCAGCTGGCCTCAGTCTCCATCTATGACTACTACACACCAGGTACCTTCTCTAAGTAACTACAACCCATCACATTTTTGGCTGGGGACTAAGCTAAAGACTGGGACTCATCCGGCAAGACCACATTCCAATCTGGTCCAAGCACATAATCCATATTAAGTGTGTACTTGATTTATTCTTGTAGAAAGTCGTTGTACCAAGTTCTACCACAAAGATGAAGGAGACAAGTTACTGAGTACGCTGTGCCAAGGAGACATGTGTCGCTGTGCTCTGGGTGAGTCCAAACACCAGAAATACATAGTAAAATTGTGGGATCATATAGACGTCTGTGTGATTTCTAGAGGTAATACTGGGACATGAGCACAAGGAGCCCCCCAGTAATCGAGGAAGCCAGCTATATGGTGGTCTGCCTGTCTCGTGTGACCTGTATGCCACATACAGGGAATTGCCTTAGGTTGTCTTATTCACATTACCCAAAGCACAAGGTTCTGCTTCTCAATTAAAATACAGGGAGTAAACAAACAGAGGTCCTATATTCCTACAAGGCCTTCTTATCACTAACCTCCTTCTTATCACTAACCTCCTTCTTATCACTAACCTCCTTCTTATCAGTAACCTCCTTCTTATCAGTAACATCCTTATAAGTAATATCATTCTTATCAGTAACCTCCTTCTTATCAGTAACATCCTTATAAGTAATATCATACTTGTCAGTAATCACCTTCTTATCATATACCTGCTTCTTATCAGTAACCTACTTCTTATCAGTAGCATCTCTCTTATCAGTAACCGCCTTATCAGAAACCTCCTTCTTATCAGTAACATCCTGCTTAACAGTAACCTCCTTTTTATCAGTAGTATCCTTCTTATCAGTAACATCCTTCTTATCAGTAACATCCTTCTTATCAGTAACCTCCTTCTTATCAGTAACATCCTTCTTATCAGTAACCTCCTTCTTATCAGTAACATCCTTCTTATCAGTAACCTCCTTCTTATCAGTAACATCCTTCTTATCAGTAACCTCCTTCTTATCAGTAACATCCTTCTTATCAGTAATATCCTTCTTATCAGTAACATCCTTCTTATTAGTAACCTCCTTCTTATCAGTAACATCCTTCTTATCAGTAACCTCCTTCTTATCAGTAATATCCTTCTTATCAGTAATATCCTTATCAGAAACATCCTTCTTATCAGTAATATCCTTCTTATCAGTAACCTCCTTCTTATCAGTAACCTCCTTCTTATCAGTAACATCCTTCTTATCAGTAACCTCCTTCTTATCAGTAACATCCTTCTTATCAGTAACATCCTTCTTATCAGTGATATCCTTCTTATCAGTAACCTCCTTCTTATCAGTAACATCCTGCTTAACAGTAACCTCCTTTTTATCAGTAGTATCCTTCTTATCAGTAACATCCTTCTTATCAGTAACATCCTTCTTATCAGTAACCTCCTTCTTATCAGTAACATCCTTCTTATCAGTAACCTCCTTCTTATCAGTAACATCCTTCTTATCAGTAACCTCCTTCTTATCAGTAACATCCTTCTTATCAGTAACCTCCTTCTTATCAGTAATATCCTTCCTATCAGTAACATCCTTCTTATCAGTAACATCCTTCTTATCAGTAACCTCCTTCTTATCAGTAACATCCTTCTTATCAGTAACCTCCTTCTTATCAGTAATATCCTTCTTATCAGTAATATCCTTATCAGAAACATCCTTCTTATCAGTAATATCCTTCTTATCAGTAACCTCCTTCTTATCAGTAACATCCTTCTGATCAGAAACCTACTTCTTATCAGTAACATCCTTCTTATCAGTAACATCCTTCTTATCAGTGATATCCTTCTTATCAGTAACATCCTTCTTATCAGTAACCTCCTTCTTATCAGTAATATCCTTCTTATCAGTAACATCCTTCTTATCAGTAACATCCTTCTTATTAGTAACCTCCTTCTTATCAGTAACATCCTTCTTATCAGTAACCTCCTTCTTATCAGTAATATCCTTCTTATCAGTAATATCCTTATCAGAAACATCCTTCTTATCAGTAATATCCTTCTTATCAGTAACCTCCTTCTTATCAGTAACATCCTTCTGATCAGAAACCCACTTCTTATCAGTAACATCCTTCTTATCAGTAACATCCTTCTTATCAGTAACATACTTCTTATCAGAAACATCCTTCTTATCAGTAATCTCCTTATCAGAAACATCCTTCTTATCAGTAACCACCTTTTTATCAGTAATATCCTTCTTATCAGTAACATTCTTCGTATCACTAGCATCCTTATTATCAGTAACATCCTTCTTATAAGTAACATCCTTCTTTAAAGTAACCACCTTCTTATCAGTAGCATCCTTCCTATCAGAAACCTACTTCTTATCAGTGACATCCTTCTTATCAGTAATCTCCTTATCAGTAGCATCATTCTTATCAGTAACCACCTTTTCATCAGTAACATCCTTCTTATCAGTAACCTCCTTCTGACGCGCCCCTGGGCCTTCTGTGTCGTGCGGCATCGCGCGCACGGGGGCTTACCCGGAGCCGGATCAGATGGGGGTAGTAGTCTCGTGGCGGTGACCCGGTCCGTGCCCAGGGAGTCAAACTAAGTGGCGAGTCTATTAGCAGTAGATGTTGGATGACTACGCCACCCGTTGAATGCAGCTTTGGAGCTGCCGCTGCAGGGCAGACCGCTGAGGCCGGTGGAAGGATGGTGCAGCGGGGATGGTATAACCCCCAACGGGAGGGGTATGGCCTCAGGGCAGCAGGTGTAGATGATGGGGGTTGTGATGGTGCAGCAAGGAGAGTCAGAAACGTATGGTGCAGTTTCAGGGTTTTTACTCACAGATGGTACTTCAGTCACTTCGGCCGGGAGTGACCACCCGAGCCGTACTGCGTTCACCAGGTGCGGGACTCGGCTAACCCCCAGGCAGTTCCGGAGCGTGGTCCTGAGCTCCCCTCTCTCTCTCTTTCTGCTGGCCGTCCCCACCAGGGATCCACCTTTGTCCGGCTCCCTCGGGCCTCTTGGTGGTTAAACCTTCTCTGGCTTTCCTGACCCTACTCGTGGTGTGCCTTCCTGGTGGATATGGTGAGGGTCGTGGCAAAACTTGACCACGACCTCCGGTTCCTGGCTGAGGATCATTAGCCTCCACCAGTTTGGGTTCCGGTACCCGTTTCCGCCAACCCTTCACCCGGTAACTTGTGGGATCTCAGGGTTCCCTCTGGCTCTGCGTCTCTGGGCCTTTCTTCCTCCTCTCTCTCCACTGCAGGCTTGGCCCTGGAGCTGGGCCCAGCCGGAGCCACAGCTCCCCGTCAGCCCTCCTCAGACTGACTGACTGACTGACTGACCCTGTCCTAAGATGGTGCCCACCATATATACTCCCTCTATGTGTAAGCCCAGGTGACTAGCACCCAATGGGCTCCTATCTCTATGCCCAGAGCCCCTCCCCTATCTGCCCCTACACTACTGGGATGTTCCACCCCCCCTCCCACTCCAGCCAGGGACAGACACTGTCGTACCTGCACATTCACCTAGTGGGAGTACCATTGATCTGTCCCCCGGAAATGGGATGAGTGTAGTGCATGCAGCTAGCTGAGCTCAGTCCCACACTCCATCCTTACCCGGGAGTGGAATACCACACCTCTGGCTCGAGGTGCACTACCCCTGTAGCAGCCGAGTCCTCGGGGTGCTACATTCCCCCCTGGTAAACCACAGCACGTCCTCGGGCTGTAAAAGAGCAAAACATACAAACATACAAAAAATTTTAAAAGTGCACTTACATATAAGATATTTTAACTTTCACTCATCCCTTTATGGGAGGTACTTTTCTCTTTTAACGTTACAAGTATAAAACATTACGAACACACACATTTATAAAATATCATTAACTCTTTTAGCATAATAAAAACTTTTTCATAAGAAACATTCTTGATCCCTGGCCACCGTGCAACTTGTGACCAGGTAAAGTGCAACAGTCGCTTGAAGAAAAACAGTTTTTCTTTAAAACCGGTAGGGGGCGCTTTAGAAAGCGCAACTATATACAGGGTATGGCCGCTCTCAGTCCTCGGCCAGGTAAAGGGAAAGAACGACCGCTCTCAGTCCTCGGTCAGTGGGAATAGGGGAATGGCTGCTCACAGTCCTCAGCCTGTTTAAGGATAGGGGACGCAGGTAACAGTTCACACTTGTCCCAACGGGGAACTCACTTTACTCTAGCAGCATGACAAGTACCTTACGGGTAACTATGTACAGTTCCACTTTACCGTACTTCAGTAACGGCGTCCTCCTGCTCCTTCCTGAGGGTAATCTTCAAACCCGTCCGGGTCCTCTTGATTCTCCTCATACCGCAGCTCTTCCTCCGTCAACCGGTGTACATGAAGGGCGTACGGTCCTTTGGCACACTGGTGCCGGGTGAAAGTGACCTCGTCACCCAGGTAAAGGTCACGTCCGCGATGTCCCTCCGGCAGATGAGACTCGACATCCCTGCGGGTGACAAAGACGTCGCCGGGGGTTCGGTGATCCCGGATAAAGCCCCAACCGTGCTCCAGTTGGAACTTAATTACGGTCCCGGTGGCGCGGGGACCGTGGGCCGCACGGCGGTCTCGCCGGGTCCGGCTTTTCTGCTCCGCACTCTGAACTTGCAGCCGCTCCTCGTGGACCCGCCTCTCTCGCCGCTCCCTGTCGAAGACCTCCAGTTGTTGCCGGCAGCACTCCGCACGCTCGGCTGCGGCCGCCCGGGTCTCTTGGGTGAAGCCGATGAGGTTTTCTCCAGTGGGGTCCCATGCGAACTGCGCCTCCTCCAACGGGAGTGGGGTGATCTTGGCGGGTGCCGGAGCCGGGATCAGGGGCTCACACAGGGGCCCTTCCTTCCGGAGTCGGGGATGGTAGTACTCCGGTGGCCACTCAAAGGGCTGCCCATCCGGGCAAGCATGCTGGGCGAACAGGTCTTCACCCAAGGGCAGGACTTTGAGGGTTGAGGGCGCGGTGATGGCAGCGGCACCCGGATTCACCAGGCCTTGTGACCAGGCCGGTGGCACCTTAAAGGTGAAGGGCACTGCGGAGACGGCGGCGCCCGGGGGTACTCGACCTTGCGACCAGGCCAGTGACTTGGTGGAGATAGAGGGCTCTGTTGGAACTGCGGCGCCCGGGGGTACTCGGCCCTGCGACCAGGCCGGTGGCGTCTCCTGCTTGGCCGCGCTCGGGGTTGAGGCGCGTGACGTCACAGGGGGCTTGGCCGCGGCTCCTGCTTGAGGCCTAGTCTGGAGCGGTGGCGGTGCAGCAACGGGCACGGTCGGTGGGATTTCGGGCTCTGCGACGGGGAGCTGGGGCAGGCTTACGGTTGCTGGGCTTGGGGTAGTAACGTCCCCTTTACCTGCCTCCGTCTCTTCAGCTCCTTCCACGGCGTCGTCTCCGGCATTCATCCCTTCCGCACCGGCTTCAGGGGCAGGCGTGCTCCTCGTTGCGGGTGGTGTCCTTTGCTGGCGGGTTCCAGCCTGCAGGGCCATCTCTCTGCTCCAGTCAGCTAGTACTTCTCGCTGTACTCGGGCCATCTTCCGAGCCAGGCCCTCCAGCGCGGTCCGTGCATGCTCCCGATCTTTGGGGAGCTGTGCCAGAATCTCCACCAGGCCTTCTGGGGTGGTGGCCTGCAGCAGACTCCTGACCCCAGGGTCGGTGCTGCCTGACTCTCCCTCCATCTCCGGGTGCGAACTCTCCAGACTCCTCCTGGCTGCACCCATCCTCACTCTTTTGTTCTTGATCCGCCCACACTGAGGGTGGTCCCGGGGCAACTTGGTGATTGTCAGTTCCAGGGGCAGTCCCCCCACGCTGATGGACATCTCTATCATTGCAGTCTCTGCTGGTGGGGGCGGTCTTTGCTTTTGGCGCTCTTCTGGGACCAGGCCCACGATGGGAGGTAGTCTCTTGCCACCCTCTGGCACGCCCATAATGGCGTCCGCTCTGCCAGGGCGGGAAATCTTCTCAGATGGCGGGAACCGTCTCCCAATGGCGGGAAACTCTGTGGATGGCGGGAAAAGACTGCGGGCAAACGGCGGGAAACGATCCGAGATGGCGTCCGATGGCGGGGACCCTCCGGAACCGGCGGGAGACTTCTTCTTACGGTACAGATAAACTTTTCTTCAGGCACGCAGTACCCGGTGGTGGCGGGCACGTGATCCTGCCGACTACGCCAAAGTTGACGCGCCCCTGGGCCTTCTGTGTCGTGCGCCATCGCGCGCACGGGGGCTTACCCGGAGCCGGATCAGATGGGGGTAGTAGTCTCGTGGCGGTGACCCGGTCCGTGCCCAGGGAGTCAAACTAAGTGGCGAGTCTATTAGCAGTAGATGTTGGATGACTACACCACCCGTTGAATGCAGCTTTGGAGCTGCCGCTGCAGGGCAGACCGCTGAGGCCGGTGGAAGGATGGTGCAGCGGGGATGGTATAACCCCCAACGGGAGGGGTATGGCCTCAGGGCAGCAGGTGTAGATGATGGGGGTTGTGATGGTGCAGCAAGGAGAGTCAGAAACGTATGGTGCAGTTTCAGGGTTTTTACTCACAGATGGTACTTCAGTCACTTCGGCCGGGAGTGACCACCCGAGCCGTACTGCGTTCACCAGGTGCGGGACTCGGCTAACCCCCAGGCAGTTCCGGAGCGTGGTCCTGAGCTCCCCTCTCTCTCTCTTTCTGCTGGCCGTCCCCACCAGGGATCCAACTTTGTCCGGCTCCCTCGGGCCTCTTGGTGGTTAAACCTTCTCTGGCTTTCCTGACCCTACTCGTGGTGTGCCTTCCTGGTGGATATGGTGAGGGTCGTGGCAAAACTTGACCACGACCTCCGGTTCCTGGCTGAGGATCATTAGCCTCCACCAGTTTGGGTTCCGGTACCCGTTTCCGCCAACCCTTCACCCGGTAACTTGTGGGATCTCAGGGTTCCCTCTGGCTCTGCGTCTCTGGGCCTTTCTTCCTCCTCTCTCTCCACTGCAGGCTTGGCCCTGGAGCTGGGCCCAGCCGGAGCCACAGCTCCCCGTCAGCCCTCCTCAGACTGACTGACTGACTGACTGACCCTGTCCTAAGATGGTGCCCACCATATATACTCCCTCTATGTGTGAGCCCAGGTGACTAGCACCCAATGGGCTCCTATCTCTATGCCCAGAGCCCCTCCCCTATCTGCCCCTACACTACTGGGATGTTCCACCCCCCCTCCCACTCCAGCCAGGGACAGACACTGTCGTACCTGCACATTCACCTAGTGGGAGTACCATTGATCTGTCCCCCGGAAATGGGATGAGTGTAGTGCATGCAGCTAGCTGAGCTCAGTCCCACACTCCATCCTTACCCGGGAGTGGAATACCACACCTCTGGCTCGAGGTGCACTACCCCTGTAGCAGCCGAGTCCTCGGGGTGCTACACTTCTTATCAGTAACATCATTCTTATCAGTAACATCCTTCTTATCAGTAACCTACTTCTTATCAGTAACCTCGTTCTTATCAGAAACCTACTTCTTATCAGTAACATCCTTCTTATCAGTAATCTCCTTATCAGTAACCTCCTTCTTATCAGTAACCTCCTTCTTATCAGTAATATCCTTCTTATCAGTAACCTCCTTCTTATCAGTAACATCCTTCTTATCATAAACCTGCTTCTTATCAGTAACCACATTTTTATCAGTAACCTCCTTCTTATCTGTAACCATCTTCGTATCTGTAACCAACTTCATATTAGTAACATCCATCTTACCAGTAACACCTTTTTAACATTAGCCAATTTCTTATTAGTCACCTCCTACTTACCAGTAACAACCTTATTATCAGTAACCTCCTTCTTATGTGTAAATGCCTTCTTATGATTAACCCATTTCTTTTCAGTAACCACCTTCTTATCACTAAATCCCATCTTTTCAGTAACTTCCTTGTTATCAGTAACCAAGTTCTAACCAGTATCCCCCTTATTATCAGTAACCATCTTCTTACCACTAACCACCTACCATTTTTTCTTACCAGTAACCACAGTTTTATCAACTGTCTTCTCTTTATATCCTCAAGACTTCTCTAGAGCTGCACCACTAGTTTAGCTTACCACAAATGCTTCATCAAAACAAACTCTATTGTAGCTATTGATGTTCATGCCCTACAGGGAATTGTCTGATGGCCCAACAGACAGGAGAAAACTTCAGTGCAAAAGATAGATTTTATAAAGCCTGTGAAGCCGGAATGGACCATGGTGAGTTTTTTGACCACAACACTTCATATTGAAGTAGAATCTGCCTACCCAATCTCGCTATATGTCCTTACGGTATTTTTAGCACTTTAGATAAGAGTTTTGATTGAATCACATTTTTCGTCTTTGTAGCATTCAAGGTGACTCTCTTGGAGGCTCAGTATGGAAAGGACTATGACCGATACGTGATGTATATTTCTCAAGTCTTTAAGACAGGTAATATAATTTACACCTTCTTAAAGGAGGGAGTGGAAAATAGGTTGATGTTTTTCCCCATATATCCAATATGTTACAGATAAAATTTGGAGATGAACCTCAACTATGGCTTCACCAATTCACAACACCAGGGCCAGCTCCAGGTTTTTGTGGATCCTGGGTGAAAAAGTCTCAGTGGGCCCCTTTAACCCCTTTACCCCCGAGGGTGGTTTGCACGTTAATGACCAAGCCAATTTTTACAATTCTGACCACTGTCACTTTATGAGGTATTTGCTCTGGAACGCTTCAACGGATCCCCCCGATTCTGAGAATGCTTTTTAATGACATATTGTACTTCATGATAGTGGTAAAATTTCTTCGATATCACTTGCGTATATTTGTGAAAAAAAAACGGAAATTTGGCAAAAATTTACAAAATTTTGCAATTTTCTAAATTTTAATTTTTATGCCCTTAAATCAGAGAGATATGTCACACAAAAGAGTTAATAAATAACATTTCCCACATGTCTACTTTACATCAGCACAATTTTGGAACCAACATTTTTTTTGTTAGGGAGCTACAAGGGTTAAAAGTTGACCAGCGATTTCTCATTTTTCCAACAAAATGTACAAAACCATTTTTTATTTAGGGACCACATCACATTTGAAGTGACTTTGAGGGGTCTTTATGACAAAAAATACCCAAAAGTGACACCAATTTAAAAACTGCACCCCTCAAGGTGCTCAAAACCACATTCAAGAAGTTTATTAACCCTTCAGGTGCTTCACAGGAATTTTTGGAATGTGGAAGAAAAAAATTAACATTTAACTTTTTTCACAAAAATGTTACTTTAGACCCAATTTTTTTTTCGCAGGGGTAACAGGAAAAAATGGACCATAAAATTTGTTGTGCAATTTCCCCTGAGCATGCAGATACCCCATATGAAATTTTCACATTTTTCCCACAAAAATGTTTTTCAGCCCCCAATTTTGCATTTTCATAAGGCTAACAGGAGAAATTGCACCATGCAGTTTGTTGTGCAATTTCTCCTGAGTAAGCTTATACCCCATATGTAAGGAAAAAACACTGTTTGGGCGCACGGCAGGGTTCGGAAGGGAAGGAGCGCCATTTGACTTTTTGATTGTAGAATTTGCTTGAATAATTAGCGGATGTGATCCTGATGTGCCTAAACAGTGGAAACACCCCACAAGTGACACCATTTTGGAAACTAGACCCCTCAGGGAACTTATCTAGATGTGTGATGAGCACCCTTAACCCCCAGGTGCTTCACAGAAGTTTATAACTTGGAGCCGTGAAAATAAAAAAATCTAACTTTTTCCACAAAAATGATGTTTTAGCCATTTTTTTTTTCACAAGTGTAAGAGGAGAAAATGGACCCCAAAAACTTTTGTGCAATTTCTCCTGAGTACGCCAATACCCCATATGTGGGGAAAATACAGTGTTTGGACGCACGACAGAGTTCAGAAGGGAAGGTGCACTGTGTGACTTTCTGAACGCAAAATTGGCTGGAATTGAGAGCGGACTCCATGTCGCGTTTGGAGAGCCCCTGATGTGCCTAAATAGTGGAAACCCCCACAAGTGACGCCATTTTAGAAACAACACCCCTTAAGTATTTTATCAAGGGGTATAGTGAACATTTTGAACCCAGAGGTACGACAGAATTTGATAATATTAGGTCATCATATTGAATAAGTTGTCATTAGTCTTGAGCGCAAGTGCTCGCTATTTGAGTTTGCATCGGGTACTCAGGTATGCACCATGTATCGCGCGTGCACAAGTGACATGCTCTAGTCCCCGCCCGCATGTTTCACAGTTGTTAGACACCCCAAAAAAAACATGCGGGGATCGCTCGTGCATGGCAGGCAATCCCCGCGAGGTTTTTTGGCCGCGCAGCAAGCATGTCAAGCATGTCACTCGAGCACCCGCGATACTCAGTGCATACCCGAGCACCCGATGCAAACTCAAGTAGCGAGTACTTGCGCTAAACACTAGTCGCCATATCGTCATCTTTTTTTTTTTTACTTTTGAAAAAAATCCCAACCCTAACCCCAACCCTAGCCTAACCCTAACCCCAACCCTAGCCCAACCCTAACCCCAACCCTAGCCCAACCCTAAACCCAACCCCAACCCTAATCCTAGCCCTAGCACAACCCTAACCCTAGCACAACCCTAACCCTAACCCTAGAGTTTATTTTTTTTGCCGTTCCTCGGGCGGTATAAATGATTAGACAACCTTATTCTTCAGGTCGGTGTGACTACAGAGAAACCAGATTCATATCGGGTTTTTATGATAGACAGCTGTCTCACACTAAAAGACACATTTTTTTGCAAAATCTAGTTTTTGCATCGCCATATTTTGAGAGCTATAATTTTTCCATATTTTGGACGACAGAGTCATGTGACGGCTTGTTTTTTGCGGGATGAGTTGACGTTTTTATTGGTGCCATTTTCAGGCATGTGACATTTTTTGATCGCTTTCTATTCCGATTTTTGGGAGGCAAAATAAACAAAAACGCGTGTGTTACGCGTGTGGTAAAACTGATAAGGCAGCTTTATTCTTCTGGTCAGTACATTTACAGCAGTACCACATTTATATTTTTTCTATGTTTTGGCGCTTTTACACAATAAAAACTATTTTATAGAAAAAATAATTTTTTTGCATCGCTTTATTCTGAGAGCTATAACTTTTTTATTTTTCGGCTGATGGAGCTGTATAGCAGCTTGTTTTCTTGCGGGACAAGATTATGTTTTCAGCTGTACCATTTTTATTTATATTCGTCTTTTTGATCGTATGTTATTCCATTTTTTGCTTGGCAGTATGATGATAAAGCATCGTTTTTTTGCTTCGTTTTTTATTTTTTACCGTGTTCACTATAGGGGTTAACTAGCGGGACAGTTTTATAGGTCAGGTCGTTCCGGACGCGGTGATACTAAATATATGTACTTTTATTCTTTGTTTTTTTCATAATAATATTTATTGATGGGTACATTATATTTTTATTTTTGGTGGATTATTTTTTGATTTATTTTTTTTTTCTATTTTTACTTCTTTGTTTTTTTTTCATTTTCTAACACTTTTTTTACTTTTATACCTTGTCCCACTATGATACTCTCACTTTTTTTAACTGTACCTGTATAGCACCATCCCTGTGCTATACAGGCTGTCAGCGCTGCAGATGCAGAAGATACTTTGGTTGTACACTGCGCATGACCAAAGTATCTTCCTGCTGTCTGGTGACCAGGATGTTGTCAAGACGACATAAGGTCATCATGGCAACATCCGGGAAGCCGCGGCAGACAGCGTTGGATGCCGGCAGGAGAGGTGAGTATCGCGATCACCTCCCCTTGCCCCCGCAATGCTGCGATCGACTTCGAGCGCAGCATTGCGGGGGTTAATATGCCAGGAGCGGTGCGGGGCCGCTCCCAGCACATAGCACCAGGTGTCAGCTGTGACAATCAGCTGACATCCGGCGGCGATCGCGCCCGCACAGCCTGTGTGCAGGCGAAATCAACAGGGCGTACTAATACGTATCAGGCTCTTAAAGCCCAGGGCGCAGCTACGTATTAGTACGTCCTGGGCTTTAAAGGGGTTAACACATACCACGATTCATAATGCACCCCTTCACTGTGTAAGCCCCCCAACATGCAGCCATATACACGCTGCATCAGTCAAATTCCATGTGCAAGAGGAATGAAATGCAACATCACCCCCTTACATATGCACGGCCCCAACATGCAACATTAACCCATTCCCTGTGCAAGCCTTTACAATATGCTGCACATGCATGCTTCACCCCTTCCCTGTGCAAGACCCCAACATCACCTCCTTACTTATTCAAGCCCCCACAACCTGCAGAACAGTCTATGCAGCTTCTGCACATTCCCTGTGCAAGACAAACAACATGCAACCCAATATGTAGTAACTTGATCCACTTTTTATGCCCCCAAATCACAGTATCAGACCATTTACACTTAGACCTGTATACACTAAACTAAAATACATAATTCCTGTCTCCACACAGAGCCATTCTGCAGCTCCTCAGCCCTCTCAGGATCTGTAGTGAAGCCTCACTTCATCTCCAGCAGCCTCAGCAGCACCACGCGGCTTCCTGGTATCAGGTCAGCACTGAACTGAAGGTTCATCACCTCCCGGGAGCAACTCTATTCTAGATGCTATCCAGAGCTGATACCAGGAAGCAGCATTGTCCCAGAAGGCCAGTGGGCCCCCTGTTTGTCCAGGGCCCCGCCACTTGCCTGGGTGCGCTGGGTGGTGGCGCTTCCCCTGCCCAACACCAAGCAAATCCAAGACCAGAAACTCAATTTGCAGACACCATGTTTCAGGGTACTGCCCCTCGTCAGTGCAAAGTGTGAGTTCTGGTTTGGCTGGGTGAGAGGCGTCAGACCGGTATCTAGGAAGTAACATTTCTCCTTGCGGAGAGCGACATGCTAGGCACATCTTGGCTTTTATCCTAAGTCATGTGACAAGGCTCGTTAAAGGGTCAATATTGACTTTTAGGATTGCTACTTCCAATAGGTGGCGCTACAGTTCTGGTTCTCTTCCTCTCTGAAAAAACAATTTACATATTTCCCAGAGAAGCATTGTTGCTCAAATTCATGGGACAACTAATAACGTACAAATGATGCAAAAATAATATATGTGTGTATATATATATATATATATATATATATATATATATATATATATATATATATATATATTTATATACAGTGCCTACAAGTAGTATTCAACCGCCTGCAGATTTAGCTGGTTGACACATGCGGAATTAACTTGGCATTGTGACATTTGTACTGTAGATCAGCCTGGAAGTGGGAAATGCACTGCAGCAAATTTTTTTATTTATTTATTTTTTTTTTTTTTAAAAACGTTAAAAGTTAATTCAGAGTGTCATTTATTATTCAACCCCTCAAACCACAAGAATTCTGTTTGGTCCCCCAAAAGTATTAAGAAGTAGTTCAGGCACCAAGAATAATGAGCTTCACATGTGTGGATTAAAGATCTCTTTTGCCAGCCTTTTCTGACTATTAAAGACCCTCCCCAAACTTGTGAACAGCACTCAGACATGGTCAACATGGGAAAGACAAAGGAGCATTCCAAGGCCATCAGAGACAAGATCGTGGAGGGTCACAAGGCTGGCAAGGGGTACAAAACCCTTTCCAAGGAGTTGGGCCTACCTGTCTCCACTGTTGGGAGCATCATCCGTAAGTGGAAGGCTTATGGAACTACTGTTAGCCTTCCACGGCCAGGACAGCCTTTGAAAGTGTCCTCCCGTGCCGAGGCCAGGCTTGTCCGAAGAGTCAAGGCTAACCCAAGGACAACAAGGAAGGAGCTCCGGGAAGATCTCATGGCAGTGGGGACATTGGTTTCAGTCAATACCATAAGTAACGTACTCCACCGCAATGGTCTCCGTTCCAGACGAGCCCGTAAGGTACCTTTACTTTCAAAGCGTCATGTCAAGGCTCGTCTACAGTTTGCTCATGATCACTTGGAGGACTCTGAGACAGACTGGTTCAAGGTTCTATGGTCTGATGAGACCAAGATCGAGATCTTTGGTGCCAACCACACACGTGACGTTTGGAGACTGGATGGCACTGCATACGACCCCAAGAATACCATCCCTACAGTCAAGCATGGTGGTGGCAGCATCATGCTGTGGGGCTGTTTCTCTGCCAAAAGGCCTGGCCATCTGGTCCGCATCCATGGGAAGATGGATAGCACGGCCTACCTGGAGATTTTGGCCAAGAACCTCCGCTCCTCCATCAAGGATCTTAATATTGGTCGTAATTTCATCTTCCAACAAGACAACGACCCAAAGCACACAGCTAAGAAAACCAAGGCCTGGTTCAAGAGGGAAAAAGTCAAGGTGTTGGAGTGGCCTAGTCAGTCTCCTGACCTTAACCCAATTGAAAACTTGTGGAAGGAGCTCAAGAATAAAGTCCACATGAGACACCCAAAGAACCTAGATAACTTGGAGAAGATCTGCATGGAGGAGTGGGCCAAGATAACTCCACAGACCTGTGCCGGCCTGATCAGGTCTTATAAAAGACGATTATTAGCTGTAATTGCAAACAAGGGTTATTCCACAAAATATTAAACATAGGGGTTGTATAATAATTGACCCACACTTTTATGTTTAAAATTTAATAAAATTCAACTGAACAACATAACTTTTTGGTTTGTAAGATTTATGCTTCTGTTCATAAAACCTACTCTCGTTTGCAGTTTGAAGGCTCTAACTTATTTGCATCTTATCAAACCAGCTAAATCTGCAGGGGGTTGAATACTACTTGTAGGCACTGTATATATATATATATATATATATATATATATATATATATATACTGTATATATACACACATATATTATTTTTGCATCATTTGTACGTTATTAGTCGTCCCATGGAGGCGCTACATGTATGTATAATACTGTTATTATATTACAGTATTATACATGTGACTCGCCCCCTGGGCCGTGGGGCACCTGGAACCGGGCTTCGGTGCAATGTTGGGGGTAGTAGTGGCAACCCGATCCCGTGCCTAGGGTGGTCAGACAAAATGCTGTGGCAGTCTATTTGTAGGGTTTTGAATGTCCGACTACGCCACCCGTGGATTGCGGTCAGGGATGACCGCCGCTGAAAGGCAGACCGCTGAGGCTGATGTTGGTATGCAGCACAGGTATAGGATAACTCCCCACGGGAGGAGTGTAGCCTCAGGGCAGTGTAATAGGATGCTGGGGGTGATGGTGCAAGCCGCAATAATAAGGGTTCAGAGTCTGCTTCAAACAGTCCAGGGTCTTTATTGTAGTTAGTACTAATGACCCAACAGGAGTACAGGGTAGGAATGGGCCCGGGGTGTCTGAGAGCATTCGGGTGAGCCCCGCTGGTCAGGGTGAGTGGGTAGGCCTACCGTTCTCTCTCTGCCCTTGCTGACTATTCCCCTTTTCGTGGTATGATAGCCCACGTCCCTGAGCTGGCCGTGTACTACGCCTGTATGGCTTGCGACTCGGGCCTTAGGTACCTGTAGCTTCTCCGTGCTGTACCGATCCCTCTGTGTGGCGGAGCCTCCAGGCTTCTTAGGCCAAGGAACCTGAAATCCCTTGCGGGTTGGTTATCTGCTGCCGGGCTTGCAACCCTGACAGCCTCGGACCCCAGTGTCCGGTTGTGTAGTTCTCTCTCAGCCAGGACCGGCTCTCGTCGCCTCTGTCCCTGGCTTGCTGTTCCTCCTCTGCCTTCCGGACTCCTCAGCTGCTGCTGACCTGTCCCTTTCCTCTGGGAACCCTTCTGGATGCTTCAGAAGTGGGTCCTGGTCTCTCTAACCCTGCCCTCAGTTCCAGCTTTTATAGGGGCAGCCTGCTCCCCCTACTGGCCTGGGACAGGAGGTGCTGCATGCTAATGGTCCCTGACCAGGGAACCTCCCTCCTGCTCTCAGACACAGCCTTTAATATTTGTGGCATCCAGGCCTGGGGTGACACATTCCCCCCTAGTAAATTTTAGTACTCAGGGCCTAAACAAGAAACACAAATACAGGGTATAAATGCATGACCATTAACACAACAAGGAAAGAAATAACAAACAACACCACATATTGAGTTCTTTAGGTCATAGAAACACATAGAAAACACCTTCAAAGGTGTCCAAAAGCTGACAAACTGCTCAGAAGACACAACTAACACATGGAAAAGTGACAAGTACATATAGTCATGCGAAAAGAAAAGAGGTGGAGGAGTAAAAGGAGGGGGAGACACAGATATAGGCATGTCATGCCCTTCTAAAATCCAAAAAGTGAGAAGCCGAGACGGCCAGTCCGCTCCTGCCCGTGCCACCTCCGTGTCGCCGGGTTTGTGCCAGAGCCGCGGTGAACCCTGACGGCCAGCCCCCCTCTCCCAATACTGGTGCCTGTCCGCTGGTGGGTCGAGAGAGCCCCCCTGTGGTGGAGGCAGCTCTAAGCTTTTTAATTTAAATTGTCCCTCTAATTTGAATGAATACACTTTAAATCCATTTACAAGGATCTATTGGAGGGCAAGTCTCATGCCAGCAGCCGCGTAATTCCAGCTCCAGTAGCGTCCACTAAAGCTGCTGCAGTTAAAAAGCTTTTATAAGGATCGAGCTCGGCTGTCCACCGCAAGGCATCCTAGTGCCAGTCCCAGCCCCTATGCCTTGGGGTGCCTCCTGATGCTCTTCACTGAGTATCCCGTGGTCCCGAAGCATTTCCTTTGAAAAAATTAAGTGTCCAAACTACAGGTGGTGTAGCTTGCTTAACAGCCGGGATAATCCGCTGACTAGCAGACACTGCTACTAGGCACAAAGTATTTCCTGGGCTAGATGCAGTTAAAAATTTGTAAGTAGATACTCTCGTTGGATGCTGAGAAAGCATTCCATAGAGTCTCCTGGCACGCCATATATGATTCTCTTAAAAAGCTTGGGGTAGGGGTCTAGGGGACCCTTTTATAGAAAAAATCACGGCCCTGTATCACAATACGTCACCTAGGCTGAAGATAAATGGAACTGTAGCACCGAGGGCTCGGTTGCTACAGACGTATTGCACCTCACCCAGAGGTGTGATATCTCACTCTCAGATAAGGATGGAGTGTGGATCAGGACCCGACACCTGCATGCATTACACCACATTGCCGTGGGGCAGGGCGACCAATATGCCCCTGAGATGGGCACGACAGTCCCTGTCCCTGGCTGGAGTGGGGGGAGGGAACACTGAGGAAGGGGAACCCTGCAGTGCAGGAGCAGGGAGGAAGCAGTTCCTGGGTGCATTGAGAAGGGAGTATAAAAGGTGGGCACCATCTTAGTTCAGTGCAGAGAAGTCTGAGCAGAAGTGGCAGGGAGCAGGGGCTCTGCATGAGCTCTGCTCCAGAGGCGGGCCTAGTAACAGAGGCCCAGGCCTGCAAGAGGGAGAAGGAAGGAAGAGGAGCGGAGAAGGCTCCAGGAACGAGGAATGAAGGGATCCCAGGGGTGCGGACGGGCGAGTCGCCACCGCACGCCCGAATCCACCTGCGTGGAGGGGTCAGGCCAAAGGGGGAGACCGGTCCCCGAACTAGTGGAGGCAGGAAACGACCCTCAGCTAGAAACCGGAGGCTCTGACATTTTATGTGGCGCAGCCCCTTGCTCCACCCGCTAGGAAGGCACCACATAGGGTCAGGGAAACTGGCGCCAAGTTTACCAAGAGGAGGCCCGAGGCAGCCGGACAGAAGTGTTGGTAAGAAAGGCCAGACAAAGGACACACAAAGGGGGTCCTGTGAAGCGCTCCAAAGTTATCTGGGAGTTGTCTGAGCCCCTCACCTGGTGAGCACAGTACGACGTGGGCAGCCGTTACCTGCAGACGTGGTCTGGATGATAAGAACTGTGAGTAAAGGCCCTGAACTGCATCACTGACTCCATGTCGTTACTGCTGCTGCCCTGCACCATCACCCCCATCCTCCGCATACACTGCCCTGAGGCTATACTCCTCCCGTGGGGAGTTATGCTACGCTCTGCTGCACCCACAACACCAGCCTCAGCGGTCTGCCCTGGAGCGGCGGTTCACTCTGACCGCAATCCACGGGTGGCGTAGTCGGACATTTAAACATCAAAACCACATAAATAGTTCCGCCACTGGTTTGACCGCCCTGAGCCACGGAACCGGATCGCCGCCACGAAGACTACAACCACCAGCATCCACCAAAAAGGGTCCGGCTCCGGGTGTCCCAAGGCCCAGGGGGTGCGTCAGAACATTTTCATCACCTTTCACAATCACCAATGGGACAAGGCAGGGATGTCCTCTGTCCCCTCTCTTATACATCCTAGTGACGGAGCACCTGCTCTCATCAATTCGCCATAACCCCAATATTAGGTGGATTGAGGTGGGAGGCACCGAGTACAAGTGCTCTCTATTTGCTGATGATGTCCTAGTATATATCACTCAATCACATATATCCATCCCTGCTGTTATGGCTGAAATAGATCACTTTGTTACATGGTAAAATTTTAAAATCAATGCAGCGAAGTCTGAGGCCCTCGATGTCTCCCTCCCTAAATCCATATAGGATTCCATCCAGTCCAACTTTCCCTTTGCCTGGCCCTCACAGGGTATCAAATACTTAGGAATTCCTATTCATAGAGACCTCTCCCATCTATGTTATCTTAATTTTGGGCCCTTTATTGAACAATTCCATACAGACCACGGTTGGCAAGTTAGAACTGTAAGATTCACTACGTGAACCACTGGTGTTTTGTGGAAAAGCACATGTACACCGCGTTCCAAATTATTATGCAAAAAGTGTTTAGGAGTGATAAGGGAAGAATTTGTTTGTTTGTCAGTTAAACTCATTGATGGTGATGTGTGTCAGGGCTCTTTATATCACTGTAAGCAATTGCAGACACCTGTGCTAATTAGTTTGGCAGGTGTGTCCAATGAAAGGCAAGACTACTTAAGAAGGCTCTCTCACATTATTAAGCAGCCTACATTTTCTGCCAAAATGGGAAAGAAAAAGGATGTGTCGGCTGCTGAGAAGCAACAAATTGTGGAGTGTTTAGGTCAAGGCATGACTACAATCAACATTGTGCGATGATCAGGATGAAGTGTCTTGGCAATCAAGAAGTATGTAGCTGATTCACAGTACACACGTGTGCGTGCTGATAAGGGCAAATTGAGGACTCTTTCCTACAGGCAATTACGTCAGGTTGAAAGAGCAGCGGCAAAAAAGCCTTGTCATAGCAGCAGACAAGTTTTTGAAGCTGCTTGTGCCTCCAACGTCCCCCGAACAACAAGATGCAGGGTCCTTCAGAGGTTTGCGGCTGTGCATACGCCATCCTGTCGACCTCCTCTATCCACTTCACACAAGCAGAAACGGCTCCAGTGGGCCAAACATTACATGAAGACTGATTTCAAAACTGTTTTGTTCACGGATGAGTGCCGTGCAGCGCTCGATGGTCCAGATGAATGGAGTGGAGGATGGCTGGTTGATGGACACCCCACGCAAACACGGCTACAGCGCCAACAAGGAGGAGGTGGAGTAATGTTTTGGGCTGGAATCATGGGGAGAGAGATTGTCGGCCCCTTTAGGATCCCTGAAGGCGCTAAAGATGAACTCCATAATGTATGTGGATTTTCTCAAACAGCACTTCCTGCCATGGTTCAAGAAGAAGAACCGTGTATTTCACAGCAAGATCATTTTTCTGCATGATAATGCACCATCTCATGCTGCACATAAAACATCTGCATCTCTGGCTGATATGGGCATAAAAGGGGACAAACTTATGGTGTGACCCCCATGCTCCCCTGACCTCTACCCCATTCAGAACCTTTGGAGCATCATTAAAAGGAGTGTCTATGATGGCGGGAGGCAGTTCACATCTAAGCAACAGCTCTGGGAGGGTATTCTGTCCTCATGCAAAACAATTGAAGCAGAAACCATCCAAAACCTGACAAATTCAATGGACGAGAGAGTTCAGAAGCTCCTTTCAAACAAGGGGTCCTATGTGAAAATGTAACATCACCTAGAATAAAGTTTTGAGTTGAAAACTGTTTGATTTCAGTTTCTAACAACCTGCTAATGCTTATAATTTCAAAAATGACCATTTTTTTGGTCTTTATTAAAATGAAAAGGTTGATCGAAAAGTTTGGGGGATCTAAGAGTGTGGCAACCCAGTAGTCATGATTACTTCGAATTCTGACAATATGAGGGTCATGCTGCAGGTAGTGCAGCAAGAAGGCACTTATGTGTCTTGCGCATCTCGGAGCCCCAAAATTATTTTCCGGGCTAGATGCAGCTAAAAATTATTTTTAATTTTAAATCTGGTGAAGCTTATTATAGATGGCCTAATAGGATCAGTGCTGCACACTGCTACAAAGCCCAAATTATTTTCCAGTCAAGATACAGATAAACATGATTAGTAATTTGAAAGCTTAAAACGGTTGGTAGGGTGATTTTAACCAATCATCAAGCTTTTACTCTCCCCAGGATGACACAGGGGTAGAAAAGTCGTTTCGGATCCATGATTTGTTCATCTTTATGAACGTGAGTCTGTCTACATTATCAGTGGAGAGCCGCGTGCGCTTATCTGTCAGCACACCACCAGCAGCGCTGAACACACGTTCAGACAGAACGCTGGCTGCGGGGCATGACAAGATCTCCAAGGCGTAAGTGGCTAGCTCCGGCCATTTATCCAGATTGGAAGCCCAAAAAGAGCAAGGGTCCAGTGACACAGTCGTGGCTTCAATGTTTACTTGGAGATACTCCTGTACCATCGTCTCTAGGCGTTGACTATGTGTCAGACTTCTTGTCTCCTGTGGCCTTGCAAAGGATGGGCTAAAAAAGTGGTGAAATGATTCCGCAAAATTGATGTTACCAGCAGATACTGTGGTTCTGTTACGGTTTGAGTGCTGAACACTTGACGGTCCCACGGTTGGCAAGTTGGAACTGTGAGATTCACTACGTGCACCACTGGTATTTTGTGGAAAAGCACATGTAAGATTCTGCAACAGTCTCTGCTGATACTCCTGCATGCGTGCATCCCTTTCTATGGCAGGAATAATTTATGCAAATTTACTTTTGTACCAGGGATCTAACAGTGTGGCAACCCAGTAGTCAGGATTATTTCTAATTCTCACAATTCGAGGGTCATGTTGCAGGTAGTGCAGCAAGAAGGCACTCATGTGTGTTGCACATCCAGGAGCACCAAGTCCCTGTTGTGTTGGTGGCGAGGTAACAATCATGCTTCCTTCCTCTGTCCTCTCCCCCCAACCTCGCACAACAGAAATGTGATCAAGGTCTCCCTCATCTGATGAGTCTTCCATCAGTTCGTCCTCCACTTCTTCCTGGGCTCCTGCACCTTCCTCACTAGTTTGGCTGCTACCATGCGCCCTGGTAAAATCATCTCCCCCACCCTCACATGCCTGCCGCCTTGGTGCTGCCGACCGTCTGGACCTTGCAGATGTTAGCCCTTCCGCATACAACTCCTCCTCCTCTACTTCCTCCACCTCCTCTTGTGCCACCACCTGACTCCGAATTCTGTTTAACATGTGCTCCAGCATGTAAATCACCGGAATAGTCATGCTGATAATGGCATCGTCAGCACTAAACATCTTCGTCGCCATTTCAAAACTGTGCAGAAGGGTGCATAGGTCCCTGATCTGAGACCACTCCTCCAGCGTGATTTGCCCCACCTCTGAATCTCGTTGGCCCAGGCTATACGTCAGAACGTAATGCACCAGGGCTTGTCGGTGCTGCCACAGTCGCTGCAACATGTGCAGAGTTGAATTCCACCGGGTAGGCACATCGCATTTTAGCCGGTGAAGTGGCAGGCCCAACGACTTCTGTAGAGATGTAAGTCGCTGAGCTGCGGGATGCGAACGGCGGAAGTGAGCACACAGCGACCATGCCCTCTGCAGAAGGCCATCTAGTCTGGGATAGTGGGCTAAAAATTGCTGGACAACCAGGTTCAACACGTGAGCCATACAAGGCACGTGTGTGACATTGCCCCGGCGAAGGGCCGCACCCAGGTTTGCAGCATTGTCGCACACGGCCTTCCCTGGTTTCAGGTCCAGTGGAGACAACTATTCATGAAATTGGTTCTCCAGAGCTGACCACAACTCCTCAGCTGTGTGACTCACATTTCCCAGACATTTCTATGTAAAAACCGCCTGATGACGTTGAGCCCTACTGCCAGCATAGTAAGGAGGTGTGCAGGATCCCTTCTGCGCAGTTAGAAAGCTTGTGGCATGACCAGACAGGCTTTGGGTGCAGGTGGAAGACCGAGAGGAGGTTGAGGAGGCAGAAGCAGTGGAGGAACTTTGACATAAAGAGGATTGACGCACAACTCGTGGGGACGGCAAGACTTGGACAGCAGCCCCTTGTCCTGCTGTCACCATAGTTACCCAGTGCCCAGTCAGCGACATGTAACGCCCCTGTCCATGCCTACTCGTCCAAGTGTCTGTGGTGAAATGCACCCTGTCACACACAGAGTTTCTCAAAGAAGCGGTGATGTTGTGTGCGACATGCTGGTGGAGCGCAGGCACACCTTTCTTTGAGAAGTAGTGCCGACTGGGCATCTGGTACTGGGGCACTGCGACGGACATAAGGTCTCGAAAATCCTCTGTGTCCACCAGGCGGAAAGGCAGCATTTCTGTAGCCAAGAGCTTGCAGATGGTGAAATTCAACCTCTTAGCTTTCTCATGGCTAGGAGGAAATGGTCTTTTACTTGTCCACATCTGAGGGACAAGGGCTGGCTATTGTGCTTAGACGGGGTTGATAAGGGTGTCCCCGGCAAACTGCCGGTCTGTGAGGAAGATGCAGGCGGACATGTTAGGTTGCCTTGATCCAAAGGTGGTGCTATCGATGTCGGACAGCGCTCAAGACCAGCTGGTGTTACCACCTCCAAAGAAAATGATGACCTGCCAATCACGCTGGCTGTTGCGGGTAAAGAGGTGGCAGGTCTGCGCCCCAAAACAGGTGTGACTGCTGTCCCCCCAGTCACAGAGGATGAAGAGGCCGCGGATGCACAAGATATCGCAGACGGCGGTTGGCCCGGCCGGCTAGGCCGCATTGTAGCACACTGAGCTTCCCACTGCAACTTATGCTTCATGTCCAATTGCCGGTTCATGCATGAAGTACTCAAACTATGTATTTTTTGGCCTCTACTTAGCTTTTGCTGACAAATGTTACAGATAACACGAGTTGGGTCATCTTTATCGATCTGAAAAAATGCCCAGGCTATGCAAGGCTTAGCACCCATGCGACCTGAAGAGCCACCACGACTTGTGGTGAGAGGCAGAGTTGTGTTTGAGGATGCAGTTGTTGACGTGCTTCCAGTACTACGTCTCTGTCCAGGAAGGCGCAACCTGACCTCGTCGTCACTAGCATCTTCCTCCACCTCCTCTGCTGACCTCATCTCTTGGCTGACTGTGGGTTGACAGTAAGTGGGATCTCCGACCTCATCATCATCACCCTGTGCGTTATCACACCCGTCGTCCTCAGAGCCAACCTGTTCCTGCCCTGACAAAAAACTAAAGTTGTCGCTCCAATCAGGTATTTGAGTCTTATCATCGTCTTCCTCATTGTCTCCACCAACAGGAGTTACAGTTTGGGAATGAGGGTCTACATTATGGTCAGAACCTTCTGCGTCTGGTCCTGGATCCGACTCATAAAGATTCTGGGCATCAGTGCAGATCATTTCCTCGTCTGGATTCACAGAAGCGCTGGAGTCGACCTCTGATTCCCAGGCTATAGTATGAGTAAACAGCTCTGCAGACTCAACCATCTGTTCTACCTCATACTCAGACGGGCAGCTGGAGATTTGGGAGCTGTGAGGAAGCAAGTGCGATTTGGGTGACACCTTTGAGGACTGGAGTATTTCTGATGTTGAAGTTGATGTGGAGGAGAGCCCACTTAAAGGAGCACTTGATATCCGTTGAAGCACCTGCTGTTTTTGTGCCTCATCTGGAATTTGTAGCGATTGGCGTGGCCGTAAGAAAGGGATCTTATCACATTGTCCGCTAAAAGAAGTAGACATTTTAGTTTGGCTGGAAGATGGTCTTTCTTCTGCACCTACCCCACGGACACAACCTTTTTTCCCCTTCCCAACACGCCTATTCCCCTTTCCACCAGCAGCAGGCCTTTTTCCACTCATTTTGGTGGTTAACTAATTCACAACTCTGGAGTTGTTTGCACAAAAAAACAATGGATGGTAACCGAGCAGAGCTGAGTGGCCAAACTGTGGTATTAGGCCAAAACTATTGGCTGGGTTAGATGCAGAAAAAAATTATTTTTAATTTGCAACCTGATGGAGGTCAGTATAGATGGACTAATAGACCAAGTCCCACACACCGCTAGAAGCCCAAATATTTTTTCAGAGCTAGATGCAGAAATTTTTTTTATTCAATTTGCAACCTGATGGAGGTCAGTATAGATGGACTAATAGACCAAGTCCCACACACAGCTAGAAGGTCAAATATTTTTTCAGAGCTAGATGCAGAAAAAAATTATTTTTAATTTGCAACCTGATGGAGGTCAGTATAGATGGACTAATAGACCAAGTCCCACACACTGCTAGAAGCCCAAATATTTTTTCAGAGCTAGATGCAGAAAAAAATTATTTTTAATTTGCAACCTGATGGAGGTCAGTATAGATGGACTAATAGAACAAGTCCCACACGCTGCTAGAAGCCCAAATATTTTTTCAGAGATAAATGAAGAAAAAAATTATTTTTAATTTGCAACCTGATGGAGGTCAGTATAGATGGACTAATAGACCAAGTCCCACACACCGCTAGAAGCCCAAATATTTTTTCAGAGCTAGATGCAGAAAAAAATTATATTCAATTTGCAACCTGCTGGAGGTCAGTATAGAAGGACTAATAGAACAAGTCCCACACACTGCTAGAAGCCCAAATATTTTTTCAGAGCTAAATGAAGAAAAAAATTATTTTTAATTTGCAACCTGATGAAGGTCAGTATAGATGGACTAATAGACCAAGTCCCACACACTGCTAGAAGCCCAAATATTTTTTCAGAGCTAGATGCAGAAAAAAATTATTTTTAATTTGCAACCTGATGGAGGTCAGTATAGATGGACTAATAGACCAAGTCCCACACACCGCTAGAAGCCCAAATATTTTTTCAGAGCTAGATGCAGAAAATTTTTTTATTCAATTTGCAACCTGATGGAGGTCAGTATAGATGGACTAATAGACCAAGTCCCACACACTGCTAGAAGCCCAAATATTTTTTCAGAGCTAGATGCAGAAAAAAATTATTTTTAATTTGCAACCTGATGGAGGTCAGTATAGATGGACTAATAGACCAAGTCCCACACACTGCTAGAAGCCCAAATATTTTTTCAGAGCTAGATGCAGAAAAAAATTATTTTTAATTTGCAACCTGATGGAGGTCAGTATAGATGGACTAATAGAACAAGTCCCACACGCTGCTAGAAGCCCAAATATTTTTTCAGAGATAAATGAAGAAAAAAATTATTTTTAATTTGCAACCTGATGGAGGTCAGTATAGATGGACTAATAGACCAAGTCCCACACACTGCTAGAAGCCCAAATATTTTTTCAGAGCTAGATGCAGAAAAAAATTATTTTTAATTTGCAACCTGATGGAGGTCAGTATAGATGGACTAATAGAATGATGCTATGCCCAAAAGATTTTACTTCACTAGGTGCAGTAAAAAAATTGGTATTCTATACACAGGTGGTATATCTTGCAACACAGATAGGCTACTCCACTGACTAACACACTCTGCAATAGGCCAAAAAGGATTAGCTTTGCTAGATTCAGCCAAATGCTGTGAAAAAAACTTGCACAGCACTGGCACAGACCTGCCTGGCAAAAACTGATAGGAACTGATGTAACCTAGTCCTGAAAAGGACTCCAATTACAATTAGTCTTTACTCCCACAATCTATCTATTTAAGAGCACAGACCTGCTTGATAAAAGTCGTAGGAAATGCTGTAACCTAGTCCTTAAAAGGACTGCAATCACAACTATTCCCTACTCCCAAGCTATCTGTATATTTGTGCGAAAATTGGCTTGAAATTAACAAGGTATAGCGCACACAGCAACAGCGGTGCCGTCTAACACGCAGCTGCAGCAGTGAGAAAATGGTGGCGACGGGGAAAATGGCTTGGTCTTATAGGGCAAGGACATGTGACATACACTGCCAATCACACATGCCCTTGCTTGTGTGAAAAAAAGCACTTCGCTCCGTGTGTGCGCTGCTGATAGGCTGACAGATTGCACCTCCCCACTGCAAATGCGGGAAAGAGAAAAAAAAATGGAGATCTTCATTGTTCCTGCAGAGATCCATCCCCTGCCCCTCCCCCCACCCCGCTGTACACTCAAACTGCGTATTAACATTAATTTTCATCATTACTGAGAAAAAATCCAGTTATGATTTTGGTGCACGAACAGTTATCAAACATAACCTCGAACAGCCGAATTTTTCTCAAATTGTTCGTGTTCGCCGACCGGCTCGAACACCGCCCAAAACAGCTCGAATTTGAGATTGGCGAACAGTTCGAGTAGAACAACGCTCATCTCTAATTATTAGTAACCAGGGTACAAACATAACACATTAAATAGATACATTATACATTTAGATCTTCCAGCGAGCAGGTATTTGACCCCTTGTGCTCCGGGTTGACCTCCATAACCCACTGTCTGGTGGTGGTCTACCCTGGCTTTCCCCACTATCATTTAGGGTACAGCTACTAGCTGGGTTCATAGGCAGGGCAGGCAGCTGTCTGCGGGTTCTTTGGCTTACTGCAGGCATGGCAGGCTCACTGTCAGCAGATGGTTGACTCTCCTGGGCTGCTGGCAAGGGTTCTTCTGCCTCTGGGGCTGCTTGTTCTTCTTGTTCTTCCTGCTCTCCTGTAGGCTCTTGCTGGGTAGGCTGAAGGAAGTGTAGGACGGGTACCACTATCGCGTCATTTATTCTCGTCCAGGTGCGGGGTAACTCTCCGAGAACTGTGCTGATCATTTCTTCCTTGTCCTCTGCGGGTTCAAGGTCATCTTGATCTTCACTTGGACTCTGTAGTTGCTCGGGGCACCATTTTAGGTGGTCTCTGGAGACGGTGCTAGTGGTTTCTCCTCCATTCTTGGTAATCACACATACCTTCGGGTTGTTGTGGTCAGATTGCAGTACTGTGTACGGATCTCTCTCCCACTGGTCGTCCAGCTTGTGAAGCCTTCTCTTCCGCTTCAGGACCTGCTCACCAGGTTCCAGGGGACCAGCAGGGGCGTGTTGGTTGAAGAGCCTCTCTTGCTTTTCTCTTGCTTGAGCCAGACTCCTCTCCACACTCTCCTGTACCTTCTTGTACTGTAGCCGCCATTCCATATCCCAGTCCGCATCTGGGGAGGTGTCCTCGGGTGTCAGAACTCCCATCTCCAGGTCTATCGGCAGCTTACCTGGACTTGCGCATCAGGTAAGCCGGGGTGCAATTTGTAGCATTCACCGGGATATGGTTGTACAAGTCAATCAGGTCTGGCAGCTTCTCCGGCCACAGGCTGCGTTCTTCCAGGGGCAACGTCTTGAGGAGATCAATGACGATATTGTTAATTTTCTCACACAGCCCGTTGGTTTGCGGGTGGTAAGGCGTTGTCCGAATCTTCCTACAGCCGTAGATGTTGCAGAACTCCTGGAACACTTCAGCCTCAAACGCCGGACCTTGATCCGTCAAGATCTGTTCTGGATACCCGTGTGGACGGCAGAAGTGTTGCTGGAAGGCTCTGGCCGCTGTTTGGGCTGTCAGGTCTTTAACAGGAACCACCACCAGGAACCGGGAGTAATGGTCCACAATTGTCAGGGCATAGACGTAGCCCAACCGGCTTGGAGCCAATTTCACATGGTCCAGAGCTACCAGCTCAAGAGGCTGCCTGGTGACGATGGGCCTCAAGGGTGTCTGCTGGCTGGTACGGTCCTTCCTTCTGAGGTGACATGGGCCGCAGTCCCTGCTCCACTTCTCTATGGCACTTCTCATACCGACCCAGTAGAACTGCTCTCTCAGTAGGAACTCCAGTTTCTTCCACCCGAGGTGTCCCGCTCTGTCATAGTAGGCCTCCAGGACCATTGCTGCATCTCGTCTTGGGACCACTACCTGCCAGGTCAGCTCGTGCGTCCAATGGTTGACAAGCCTTCTGCACAGCTTACCCTCGTAGAGGAATAGCCTGCTTTTCTCCTTCCATAACTGCTTGACTTCCTCTGGAGCGTCCGGGCCAGGGCTAGCGTCTGCCTGGGTAAACAGGTCTTTCACCAGACGAATTACAGGGTCACTATCTTGCATTTCAGCCCAGCCGTGATGCGGTAAGGGGTTGAACATGACGGTGGTTAGGTCTTTGTCTCCTACACGGTGAGAGTACTGAGTGGCCCCATACAGGTGGAACGCAGGGAGCTCTACTTCCTCCAGCTCTTCCGAGTCTTCTTCTCCTTCAGGTAGGTGGGGCATTCTTGATAGAGCGTCTGCGTTGGCGTTAGTTCTGCCTGCCCGGTATTTGATTGTGAAGTCATAATTGGATAGCCGGGCCATCCACCGCTGTTCTAGGGCACCTAGTCTTGCATTGTCCAGGTGTGTCAGCGGGTTGTTGTCCGTGTACACAGTGAACTTTGCGGAGGCCAGGTAATGCTTAAACCGTTCTGTGACGGCCCACACCACTGCCAAGAATTCTAGCTTGAAGGAGCTGTAATTCTCCGGGTTTCTTTCAGTGGGCCTCATCTTCCGGCTGGCGTACGCGATCACCCTTTCTCTGCCCTGTTGGTTCTGTGACAGTACGGCTCCTAGCCCCACATTACTGGCGTCTGTGTGGAGGATAAAAGGCTGGCCATAATCGGGGTAGGCGGAAGGACTCCTCTTCCGGCTTGTCCCACTTGAAGGGTGGCTTGCGACTTCTGGATTTGGACTGGCCTATCAGGAGGTCTTGCATTGGAGCTGCCATCTTTATGAACCCGGGGATGAACCTTCGGTAGTAGCCTACCAACCCGAGGAACTGCCTCACTACTTTGATATTAGAGGGGCTTGGCCAGCTCTTGATGGCTGTAACTTTGTCGGGGTCGGGGGCTACTCCCTCTGCACTCACCACGTGTCCTAGGTACTGGACCTTCGGTTTCAACAGGTGACACTTTGAGGGTTTCACCTTCAGGCCATAGCCTGCCAGGGCTTCGAACACCTCGGCCAGGTGCTTTAGATGGTCCTCGTAAGTCTTCGAATAGACAATCACGTCGTCCAGGTAAAGTAGGACCGTCTCGAAGTTTCGGTGCCCTAGACAGCATTCCATCAGCCTCTGGAAGGTCCCTGGTGCGTTGCAGAGCCCGAAGGGCATACAGTTGAATTCGCTCAATCCCATCGGGGTGGTGAAGGCGGTCTTCTCCTTGTCAGCCTCTCCTACAGGAACCTGCCAGTACCCGCTAGTAAGGTCCAAAGTAGAAAAGAAATTAGCTGATTTTAGAGCTGCTAAAGACTCCTCCATCCTAGGTAACGGGTACGCGTCTTTATGGGTGATACGATTGATTTGTCTATAGTCCACGCACATTCTCATGGTACCGTCTTTCTTTTTTACCAGAACCAAGGGGGCTACCCAGGGGCTACAGCTATCTCTTATGACCCCGGCTTCTTTCATTTCTCTCAGCATGCCCTTTGCGTTCTGATAATGTGCGGGGGGTACAGGTCTGTGTCTCTCTTTTATTGGTGGGTGGCTCCCCGTGGGGATGTGGTGTTCTACTCCCTTTACTCGGCCGAAGTCTAGCGGGTGCTTACTAAAAATTCTCTCGCACTCCTGAATCACCCGGTAGACTCCTTGTTTTTGGTGCAGGGGAGTGGAGTCAGCACCCACATGGAGTTTCTGGCACCAGTCCTCCTTGTGTTTCTGGGAGCCATTACCCTCCACCGGGGGAGATGGAGGCAAGGGTTCCACGACCCTGATAGCATTGTTTTCGACGGCAAACAATTTGGCTAGTGTAGCGTACCGGGGCAAGTGTACTTCCCTTTCCCCGATGTTTAAGATCCGGACGGGCACCCTTCCATGGCGGACATCAACCACCCCCCTGGCTGTCAAAATGGTGGGCCTGCTGTCTGAGTACACGGGTTCTACCATGGCTTGGTAGTCTCTCCCTCTTAACCCGATTGCAGTCCGACACCAGATCATCATTTCGCTTTTGGGAGGCATGGCAATGGGGAACGGGTCGCTCATCCTCACGCTACCGATCTCACCACCAGACAGTTCTACCTGTTGCCATCTCATTAGGGCTCTTATCTCTTTCTGGAGGACCCTCTGTTGGCTGGAGCTCGCATTCATCGCCACCTGCTGTAAAATCACAATTACTTCTGAAAGACAGTTTTCAATCACATTAGTACCCAAGGTTATTTTAGGGTGACTTTCATGACGGTCAATGTACACAATGATCACTCCCTGTGCCGGCAGTTCAACCTTACCAATCTTGATGGTCATCTCTCTGAACCCCACCTGCGGCACGGGATGGCCATTGCTGGCGATGATGCTCACGTCATCGTCTGGATAGCGGGTTATGTCTGCGTCACTCCAGTACCGCTTGAAAAGTACGTAGGGGATGGTAGTCACTTGAGACCCGGTGTCCAGTAGTGCACTCATGGGGATACCGTCCAGCACTACGGGTAAGACCGGGCGTCCCCCCACGTACTTATCACGCCAATTAGATGGGCCTGATGAACTTATGCCTGGGGGTTGGCCCTCTGCCCCAGGTCAGACCCATTTAAAGTACAGTACCTTGCTATGTGTCCTGGCTGACTGCAACGGCGGCAAATCGGCTGTCCATCCTCAGTGTAACAGTCGGCGGGCCTCCCTCTGAACAACGGGATCCTCCTCTGTCGACGCCACGGGACATCCTCCGGACTGGAAGCCAGCTTGATTGGTCTTGACGGTTCCACCTGCAGCGACTGTACGGTTCTGGTCAATGCAGCCACACTCTTTGTTAGCTCTTGGACCCCATGGTGCAGGTTTGCAGGCTGGAATGGATTTAGGGCCTGTGCATCAGCACCCACAAGGTCTTCGGGGTAGGGCGCTGCCCCCTGGTGGTAAGTGATGGCAGGGCGCCGGGAAGCTACAGCGCCACCTGGTGCGGGTTCTCGGAGCACCCAGATGGCCCTATCTTTAAACTGCGCAAAAGTCAAATCGGGGTTCTGTAGGGACATGAGGCGCAGCTGGGTTCTGTGGGCGCTGGACAGCAGACCTTCTATGAACTGGTCAGTCTACAGTTTATCGGTGTCCTGTATGCTGCCAGGTAGTGTTGAGCCACCCCCGTAGTGTTCGAGTTCGGTTCGGTTCGTCGAACACCCGTGTGTTCGCCGAACTGTTCGTCGAACTGTTCGTCGAACACCTTCGAACACCGTTAAAACCAATGGCAGGCAAACAAAAACACATAGAAACACATAGAAAACACCTTCAAAGGTGTCCAAAAGCTGACAAACTGCTCAGAAGACACAACTAACACATGGAAAAGTGACAAGTACATATAGTCATGCGAAAAGAAAAGAGGTGGAGGAGTAAAAGGAGGGGGAGACACAGATATAGGCATGTCATGCCCTTCTAAAATCAAAAAAGTGAGAAGCCGAGACGGCCAGTCCGCTCCTGCCCGTGCCACCTCCGTGTCGCCGGGTTTGGGCCAGAGCCGCGGTGAACCCTGACGGCCAGCCCCCCTCTCCCAATACTGGTGCCTGTCCGCTGGTGGGTCGAGAGAGCCCCCCTGTGGTGGAGGCAGCTCTAAGCTTTTTAATTTAAATTGTCCCTCTAATTTGAATGAATACACTTTAAATCCATTTACAAGGATCTATTGGAGGGCAAGTCTCATGCCAGCAGCCGCGTAATTCCAGCTCCAGTAGCGTCCACTAAAGCTGCTGCAGTTAAAAAGCTTTTATAAGGATCGAGCTCGGCTGTCCACCGCAAGGCATCCTAGTGCCAGTCCCAGCCCCTATGCCTTGGGGTGCCTCCTGATGCTCTTCACTAAGTATCCCGTGGTCCCGAAGCATTTCCTTTGAAAAAATTAAGTGTCCAAACTACAGGTGGTGTAGCTTGCTTAACAGCCGGGATAATCCGCTGACTAGCAGACACTGCTACTAGGCACAAAGTATTTCCTGGGCTAGATGCAGTTAAAAATTTGTAAGTAGATACTCTCGTTGGATGCTGAGAAAGCATTCCATAGAGTCTCCTGGCACGCCATATATGATTCTCTTAAAAAGCTTGGGGTAGGGGTCTAGGGGACCCTTTTATAGCCAAAATCACGGCCCTGTATCACAATACGTCACCTAGGCTGAAGATAAATGGAACTGTAGCACCGAGGGCTCGGTTGCTACAGACGTATTGCACCTCACCCAGAGGTGTGATATCTCACTCTCAGATAAGGATGGAGTGTGGATCAGGACCCGACACCTGCATGCATTACACCACATTGCCGTGGGGCAGGGCGACCAATATGCCCCTGAGATGGGCACGACAGTCCCTGTCCCTGGCTGGAGTGGGGGGAGGGAACACTGAGGAAGGGGAACCCTGCAGTGCAGGAGCAGGGAGGAAGCAGTTCCTGGGTGCATTGAGAAGGGAGTATAAAAGGTGGGCACCATCTTAGTTCAGTGCAGAGAAGTCTGAGCAGAAGTGGCAGGGAGCAGGGGCTCTGCATGATCTCTGCTCCGGAGGCGGGCCTAGTAACAGAGGCCCAGGCCTGCAAGAGGGAGAAGGAAGGAAGAGGAGCGGAGAAGGCTCCAGGAACGAGGAATGAAGGGATCCCAGGGGTGCGGACGGGCGAGTCGCCACCGCACGCCCGAATCCACCTGCGTGGAGGGGTCAGGCCAAAGGGGGAGACCGGTCCCCGAACTAGTGGAGGCAGGAAACGACCCTCAGCTAGAAACCGGAGGCTCTGACATTTTATGTGGCGCAGCCCCTTGCTCCACACGCTAGGAAGGCACCACATAGGGTCAGGGAAACTGGCGCCAAGTTTACCAAGAGGAGGCCCGAGGCAGCCGGACAGAAGTGTTGGTAAGAAAGGCCAGACAAAGGACACACAAAGGGGGTCCTGTGAAGCGCTCCAAAGTTATCTGGGAGTTGTCTGAGCCCCTCACCTGGTGAGCACAGTACGACGTGGGCAGCCGTTACCTGCAGACGTGGTCTGGATAATAAGAACTGTGAGTAAAGGCCCTGAACTGCATCACTGACTCCGTGTCGTTACTGCTGCTGCCCTGCACCATCACCCCCATCCTTCGCATACACTGCCCTGAGGCTATACTCCTCCCGTGGGGAGTTATGCTACGCTCTGCTGCACCCACAACACCATCCTTAGCGGTCTGCCCTGTAGCGGCGGTTCACTCTGACCGCAATCCACGGGTGGCGTAGTCGGACATTTAAACATCAAAACCACATAAATAGTTCCGCCACTGGTTTGACCGCCCTGAGCCACGGAACTGGGTCGCCGCCACGAAGACTACAACCACCAGCATCCACCAAAAAGGGTCCGGCTCCGGGTGTCCCAAGGCCCAGGGGGTGCATCAGAACATTTTCATCACCTTTCACAATCACCAATGGGACAAGGCAGGGATGTCCTCTGTCCCCTCTCTTATACATCCTAGTGACGGAGCACCTGCTCTCATCAATTCGCCATAACCCCAATATTAGGTGGATTGAGGTGGGAGGCACCGAGTACAAGTGCTCTCTATTTGCTGATGATGTCCTAGTATATATCACTCAATCACATATATCCATCCCTGCTGTTATGGCTGAAATAGATCACTTTGTTACATGGTAAAATTTTAAAATCAATGCAGCGAAGTCTGAGGCCCTCGATGTCTCCCTCCCTAAATCCATATAGGATTCCATCCAGTCCAACTTTCCCTTTGCCTGGCCCTCACAGGGTATCAAATACTTAGGAATTCCTATTCATAGAGACCTCTCCCATCTATGTTATCTTAATTTTGGGCCCTTTATTGAACAATTCCATACAGACCACGGTTGGCAAGTTGGAACTGTGAGATTCACTACGTGCACCACTGGTATTTTGTGGAAAAGCACATGTAAGATTCTGCAACAGTCTCTGCTGATACTCCTGCATGCGTGCATCCCTTTCTATGGCAGGAATAATTTCTGCAAATTTACTTTTGTACCGGGGATCTAACAGTGTGGCAACCCAGTAGTCAGGATTATTTCTAATTCTCACAATTCGAGGGTCATGTTGCAGGTAGTGCAGCAAGAAGGCACTCATGTGTGTTGCGCATCCAGGAGCATCAAGTCCCTGTTGTGTTGGTGGCGAGGTAACAATCATGCTTCCTTCCTCTGTCCTCTCCCCCCAACCTCGCACAACAGAAATGTGATCAAGGTCTCCCTCATCTGATGAGTCTTCCATCAGTTCGTCCTCCACTTCTTCCTGGGCTCCTGCACCTTCCTCACTAGTTTGGCTGCTACCATGTGCCCTGGTAAAATCATCTCCCCCACCCTCACATGCCTGCCGCCCTGGTGCTGCCGACCGTCTGGACCTTGCAGATGTTAGCCCTTCCGCATACAACTCCTCCTCCTCTACTTCCTCCACCTCCTCTTGTGCCACCACCTGACTCCGAATTCTGTTTAACATGTGCTCCAGCATGTAAATCACCGGAATAGTCATGCTGATAATGGCATCGTCAGCACTAAACATCTTCGTCGCCATTTCAAAACTGTGCAGAAGGGTGCATAGGTCCCTGATCTGAGACCACTCCTCCAGCGTGATTTGCCCCACCTCTGAATCTCGTTGGCCCAGGCTATACGTCAGAACGTATTGCACCAGGGCTTGTCGGTGCTGCCACAGTCGCTGCAACATGTGCAGAGTTGAATTCCACCAGGTAGGCACATCGCATTTTAGCCGGTGAAGTGGCAGGCCCAACGACTTCTGTAGAGATGTAAGTCGCTGAGCTGCGGGATGCGAACGGCGGAAGTGAGCACACAGCGACCGTGCCCTCTGCAGAAGGCCATCTAGTCTGGGATAGTGGGCTAAAAATTGCTGGACAACCAGGTTCAACACGTGAGCCGTACAAGGCACGTGTGTGACATTGCCCCGGCGAAGGGCCGCACCCAGGTTTGCAGCATTGTCGCACACGGCCTTCCCTGGTTTCAGGTCCAGTGGAGACAACCATTCATGAAATTGGTTCTCCAGAGTTGACCACAACTCCTCAGCTGTGTGACTCACATTTCCCAGACATTTCAATGTAAAAACCGCCTGATGACGTTGAGCCCTACTGCCAGCATAGTAAGGAGGTGTGCAGGATCCCTTCTGCGCAGTTAGAAAGCTTGTGGCATGACCAGACAGGCTTTGGGTGCAGGTGGAAGACCGAGAGGAGGTTGAGGAGGCAGAAGCAGTGGAGGAAAAATGACATAAAGAGGATTGACGCACAACTCGTGGGGACGGCAAGACTTGGACAGCAGCCCCTTGTCCTGCTGTCACCATAGTTACCCAGTGCCCAGTCAGCGACATGTAACGCCCCTGTCCATGCCTACTCGTCCAAGTGTCTGTGGTGAAATGCACCCTGTCACACACAGAGTTTCTCAAAGAAGCGGTGATGTTGTGTGCGACATGCTGGTGGAGCGCAGGCACACCTTTCTTTGAGAAGTAGTGCCGACTGGGCATCTGGTACTGGGGCACTGCGACGGACATAAGGTCTCGAAAATCCTCTGTGTCCACCAGGCGGAAAGGCAGCATTTCTGTAGCCAAGAGCTTGCAGATGGTGAAATTCAACCTCTTAGCTTTCTCATGGCTAGGAGGAAATGGTCTTTTACTTGTCCACATCTGAGGGACCGAGGGCTGGCTATTGTGCTTAGACGGGGTTGATAAGGGTGTCCCCGGCAAACTGCCGGTCTGTGAGGAAGATGCAGGCGGACATGTTAGGTTGCCTTGATCCAAAGGTGGTGCTATCGATGTCGGACAGCGCTCAAGACCAGCTGGTGTTACCACCTCCAAAGAAAATGATGACCTGCCAATCACGCTGGCTGTTGCGGGTAAAGAGGTGGCAGGTCTGCGCCCCAAAACAGGTGTGACTGCTGTCCCCCCAGTCACAGAGGATGAAGAGGCCGCGGATGCACAAGATATGGCAGACGGTGGTTGGCCCGGCCGGCTAGACCGCATTGTAGCACACTGAGCTTCCCACTGCAACTTATGCTTCATGTCCATGTGCCGGTTCATGCATGAAGTACTCAAACTATGTATTTTTTGGCCTCTACTTAGCTTTTGCTGACAAATGTTACAGATAACACGAGTTGGGTCATCTTTATCGATCTTAAAAAATGCCCAGGCTATGCAAGGCTTAGCACCCATGCGACCTGAAGAGCCACCACGACTTGTGGTGAGAGGCAGAGTTGTGTTTGAGGATGCAGTTGTTGACGTGCTTCCAGTACTACGTCTCTGTCCAGGAAGGCGCAACCTGACCTCGTCGTCACTAGCATCTTCCTCCACCTCCTCTGCTGACCTCATCTCTTGGCTGACTGTGGGTTGACAGTAAGTGGGATCTCCGACCTCATCATCATCACCCTGTGCGTTATCACACCCGTCGTCCTCAGAGCCAACCTGTTCCTGCCCTGACAAAAAACTAAAGTTGTCGCTCCAATCAGGTATTTGAGTCTTATCATCGTCTTCCTCATTGTCTCCACCAACAGGAGTTACAGTTTGGGAATGAGGGTCTACATTATGGTCAGAACCTTCTGCGTCTGGTCCTGGATCTGACTCATAAAGATTCTGGGCATCAGTGCAGATCATTTCCTCGTCTGGATTCACAGAAGCGCTGGAGTCGACCTCTGATTCCCAGGCTATAGTATGAGTAAACAGCTCTGCAGACTCAACCATCTGTTCTACCTCATACTCAGACGGGCAGCTGGAGATTTGGGAGCTGTGAGGAAGCAAGTGCGATTTGGGTGACACCTTTGAGGACTGGAGTATTTGTGATGTTGAAGTTGATGTGGAGGAGAGCCCACTTAAAGGAGCACTTGATATCCGTTGAAGCACCTGCTGTTTTTGTGCCTCATCTGGAATTTGTAGCGATTGGCGTGGCCGTAAGAAAGGGATCTTATCACATTGTCCGCTAAAAGAAGTAGACATTTTAGTTTGGCTGGAAGATGGTCTTTCTTCTGCACCTACCCCACGGACACAACCTTTTTTCCCCTTCCCAACACGCCTATTCCCCTTTCCACCAGCAGCAGGCCTTTTTCCACTCATTTTGGTGGTTAACTAATTCACAACTCTGGAGTTGTTTGCACAAAAAAACAATGGATGGTAACCGAGCAGAGCTGAGTGGCCAAACTGTGGTATTAGGCCAAAACTATTGGCTGGGTTAGATGCAGAAAAAAATTATTTTTAATTTGCAACCTGATGGAGGTCAGTATAGATGGACTAATAGACCAAGTCCCACACACCGCTAGAAGCCCAAATATTTTTTCAGAGCTAGATGCAGAAAAAAATTATTTTTAATTTGCAACCTGATGGAGGTCAGTATAGATGGACTAATAGACCAAGTCCCACACACCGCTAGAAGCCCAAATATTTTTTCAGAGCTAGATGCAGAAAAAAATTATATTCAATTTGCAACCTGCTGGACGTCAGTATAGAAGGACTAATAGAACAAGTCCCACACACTGCTAGAAGCCCAAATATTTTTTCAGAGCTAGATGCAGAAAAAAAATATTTTTAATTTGCAACCTGATGGAGGTCAGTATAGATGGACTAATAGAACAAGTCCCACACGCTGCTAGAAGCCCAAATATTTTTTCAGAGATAAATGAAGAAAAAAATTATTTTTAATTTGCAACCTGATGGAGGTCAGTATAGATGGACTAATAGACCAAGTCCCACACACTGCTAGAAGCCCAAATATTTTTTCAGAGCTAGATGCAGAAAAAAATTATTTTTAATTTGCAACCTGATGGAGGTCAGTATAGATGGACTAATAGACCAAGTCCCACACACCGCTAGAAGCCCAAATATTTTTTCAGAGCTAGATGCAGAAAAAAATTATATTCAATTTGCAACCTGCTGGAGGTCAGTATAGAAGGACTAATAGAACAAGTCCCACACACTGCTAGAAGCCCAAATATTTTTTCAGAGCTAAATGAAGAAAAAAATTATTTTTAATTTGCAACCTGATGGAGGTCAGTATAGATGGACTAATAGACCAAGTCCCACACACTGCTAGAAGCCCAAATATTTTTTCAGAGCTAGATGCAGAAAAAAATTATATTCAGTTTGCAACCTGATGGAGGTCAGTATAGATGGACTAATAGAATGATGCTATGCCCAAAAGATTTTACTTCACTAGGTGCAGTAAAAAAATTGGTATTCTATACACAGGTGGTATATCTTGCAACACAGATAGGCTACTCCACTGACTAACACACTCTGCAATAGGCCAAAAAGGATTAGCTTTGCTAGATTCAGCCAAATGCTGTGAAAAAAACTTGCACAGCACTGGCACAGACCTGCCTGGCAAAAACTGATAGGAACTGATGTAACCTAGTCCTGAAAAGGACTCCAATTACAATTAGTCTTTACTCCCACAATCTATCTATTTAAGAGCACAGACCTGCCTGATAAAAGTCGTAGGAAATGCTGTAACCTAGTCCTTAAAAGGACTGCAATCACAACTATTCCCTACTCCCAAGCTATCTGTATATTTGTGCGAAAATTGGCTTGAAATTAACAAGGTATAGCGCACACAGCAACAGCGGTGCCGTCTAACACGCAGCTGCAGCAGTGAGAAAATGGTGGCGACGGGGAAAATGGCTTGGTCTTATAGGGCAAGGACATGTGACATACACTGCCAATGACACATGCCCTTGCTTGTGTGAAAAAAAGCACTTCGCTCCGTGTGTGCGCTGCTGATAGGCTGACAGATTGCACCTCCCCACTGCAAATGCGGGAAAGAGAAAAAAAAATGGAGATCTTCATTGTTCCTGCAGAGATCCATCCCCTGCCCCTCCCCCCGCCCCGCTGTACACTCAAACTGCGTATTAACATTAATTTTCATCATTACTGAGAAAAAATCCAGTTATGATTTTGGTGCACGAACAGTTATCGAACATAACCTCGAACAGCCGAATTTTTCTCAAATTGTTCGTGTTCGCCGACCGGCTCGAACACCGCCCAAAACAGCTCGAATTTGAGATTGGCGAACAGTTCGAGTAGAACAACGCTCATCTCTACTGCCAGGGTCAGATTGTTTGATTGCTCCCAGAGCTTCTTGTAAATTTAGGGCATAGTCTCTGATACTATCTTGGGCTCGCTGCTTACAGCCATAGAACCGCATTTTGATTTCTGCTGAGGTACGGGTATGAAAGGTACTCCGCAGCCGGGTCAGAATGTCCTTTACAGTCCTTTTCTCTTCATCTGACCATGATTTCACTTCCCGCTGGGCTGCATCGGTTAGCTGCCCCATCAGAATGCTCACTTTCTGTTCTTCTGTCAGGGGATAAACTTTAAATAAACTGTGCAGTCTTTCCTTAAAGTCAGTTGAGGTATGGGATTCCCCTGAGTATTGGGGCAGCCAGGCTGCTCCGGGGATGTAGGGCATGGAGAACGGCATCACCGCTGCTGCAGCCACACTGGTGGTAGAAGGCCCCTCCGCGTCCGTCATCTTCCTCCCCCCTAGTTAACTGTGGCCTACCTTCTGACAATCCTCTTCTGTAGGCCGCGGCTCCACTGGTGCTGCTCCGGGCGAGGACCTTGCTTCGCGTCCTGGTGACGTCAGCGTCGCTCTCACTCCTTCCAGGACCTTGCGCAGCGTCAGTGCGTAGGGCGGGGCTTCAGGTCTCGCGCGGTTTGGACGTCCATGCCCCTCTTCTTCCCGCGCGGCGTCCTGAAGATGGTGGGAGACGACTGAAGATGGCGGGAAACGGCTCTGAATGGCGGGAAACTTCCTTCTGAGGTACGTGTACAGTCTTTTCAGGCGCGCAATACCTGTTTGTGGCCGGTTGGTCACAATCCTGCCGACTATGCCAAAGCTGACTCGCCCCCTGGGCCGTGGGGCACCCGGAACCGGGCTTCGGTGCAATGTTGGGGATAGTGGTGGCAACCCGATCCCATGGCTCAGGGTGGTCAGACCAAATGCTGTGGCAGTCTATTTGTAGGGTTTTGAATGTCCGACTACGCCACCCGTGGATTGCGGTCAGGGATGACCGCCGCTGCAAGGCAGACCGCTGAGGCTGATGTTGGTATGCAGCACAGGCATAGGATATCTCCCCACGGGAAGAGTGTAGCCTCAGGGCAGTGTAATAGGATGCTGGGGGTGATGGTGCAAGCCGCAATAATAAGGGTTCAGAGTCTGCTTCAAACAGTCCAGGGTCTTTATTGTAGTTAGTACTAATGACCCAACAGGAGTACAGGGTAGGAATGGGCCCGGGGTGTCTGAGAGCATTCGGGTGAGCCCCGCTGGTCAGGGTGAGTGGGTAGGCCTACCGTTCTCTCTCTGCCCTTGCTGACTATCCCCCTTTTCATGGTGTGATAGCCCACATCCCTGAGCTGGCCGTGTACTACGCCTGAATGGCTTGCGACTCGGGCCTTAGGTACCTGTGGCTTCTCCGTGCTGTACCGGTCCCTCTGTGTGGTGGAGCCTCCAGGCTTCTTAGGCCAAGGAACCTGAAATCCCTTGCGGGTTGGTTATCTGCTGCCGGGCTTGCAACCCTGACAGCCTTGGACCCCAGTGTTCGGTTGTGTAGTTCTCTCTCAGCCAGGACCGGTTCTCGTCGCCTCTGTCCCTGGCTTGCTGTTCCTCCTCTGCCTCCCGGACTCCTCAGCTGCTGCTGACCTGTCCCTTTCCTCTGGGAACCCTTCTGGATGCTTTAGAAGTGGGTCCTGGTCTCTCTAACCCTGCCCTCAGTTCCAGCTTTTATAGGGGCAGCCTGCTCCCCCTACTGGCCTGGGACAGGAGGTGCTGCATGCTAATGGTCCCTGACCAGGGAACCTCCCTCCTGCTCTCAGACACAGCCTTTAATATTTGTGGCATCCAGGCCTGGGGTGACACACATGCATTACGTATAATAAAAAAAATACCTTTAAGTCAGCCCCTTTCTCAGTCCCAAAATAAAAAACTAAAAACGTGGAGAACAAGTGATCAACTCTGTGCTCTGCGGAGACTAAAAATACACAAATGATGCAAAAAAATTTACATATATTATATATATATATATATATATATATATATAATATAACACTACAAGCGTCCCTCTGTCTGAAGCCTCTATAGACTGTGCAAGCGTGACACGCCTGCGCAGTTTGGCTCCAGACATGGAGCCGTTACAGGTAAGAGGAGTGTATGGCACCAGAGATCGCGGTATGTGTGGACACTGAAGGCATACCACAATCTCCAGCACCATACTTACATACTTACCTGACCGGGAGGAGCGTTGCCGCGGCACCACTCTTCTGGCCGGAGACTGGGGCAGGAGTGAAGGCATCGGAATCGGAGCTAGCGCATAGCGCTATCCGGCGCCATTTTACTGAAGACACATTTGCAGTGTGTCTTCAGCAAAATGGCGTCGGACAGAACGGTATAGGCACGCGCTTACTCCGGCACCGTACTCCTCCCCCGGCCTCCGGCAGAACAGGACACCGCAGCGCTGGAGCACAGGGAAGAAAGGTGAGTATAAGTGGGTTTTTTTTGTATGTGTGATGCATGAAAGGGATGAGGGGTACCTTGCATACCAGGCTGAGGATGAGGGGGTGAGGGGGACACACATACCAGGATTGGGGGGTGAGGGGGCCTCACATACCAGGATTTGGGGGTGAGGGGGTCACACATACCAGGATTGGGGGCTGAGGGGGCCACACATACCAGGATTGGGGGGTGAGAGGGCCACACGTACCAGGATTGGGGATGAGGGGTGCCATGCATACCAGCATTGGGGATGAGGCGTGCCATGCATTCCAGCATTGGGGATGAGGAATACCATGAATACCTGGATAGGAATGCAAGGTACAATGCATACCAGGATGATGGATGGGGTGCCATGCATACCAGGATCAGGGGTACATTGCATACCAGAATAGGGATGAGGGGTGCCATGAATACCAGAATAGGAATATGTGGTGCCATGCATACCAGGATTGGAGATGAGGGAGCCATGCATACCAAGATTGGGGGATGAGGGGTGCCATACATACCAGAATTGGGATGAGGGGTGCCATGTATACCAGGATGAGGGGTACCATGCATACCAGAATAAGGATGAGGGGTACCATGTATACCAGGATAGGAATGTGGGGTACCATGCATACCAGGATGAGGGATGGAGTGCCATGCATACCAGGATTGAGGGATGAGGAGGCCATACATACCAGAATTGGGATGAGGGGTGCCATGTATACCAGGATAAGGGGTACCATACATACCAGAATAGGGATGCGGGGTACCATGCATACCAGGATGAGGGGTGGGGTGCCATGCATACCAGGATGAGGGGTACCATACATACCAGGATAGGGATGAGGAATGCCATGCATACCAGGATTGGGGATGAGGCGTGCCATGCATACCAGGATTGGGGATGAGGGGTGCCATGCAAACCAGGATTGGGGATGAGGGGTGCCATGCATACCAGGATAGGGATCTGGGGGGGGGGCATGCATACCAGGATTCGGATGAGGGGCCATGTATACCAGGATAGGGATGAGGGGTACCATGTATATCAGGATAGGGATGAGGGGTACCATACATACCAGGATTGAGTATGAGAGAGCCATGCATACCAGAATGAGGGGCATTATGCATGCCAGGATTGGGGGTGAGGGGTGCCATGCATACTAGGATTGTGGGTGAGGGGTGCCATGCATACCAGGATTGGGGGTGAGGGGTGGCATGCATACCAGGATTAGTGGTGAGGGGTGCCATGTATACCAGGATAAGGATAAGGCGTGCCATGCATACCAGGATAGGGATGAGGGCAGCACATAACATGATGGAGGAATAGGATGGGGGCAGCACAAATACCAGGATGAGGACAGCACAAATACCAGGATGCGGGCAGCACATACCAGCATGGGAGACCATATACCAATAAAAATGCTCGCCACACGGGCGTTGAACGGGCTCAATAGCTATATATATATATCTGAATATAGATCTGAATGAATGAAATATTCTCATTGAATACTTTGTTCTGTACAAAGTTGAATGTGCTGACAACAAAATCACACAAAAATCATCAATGGAAATCAAATTTATTAACCAATGGAGGCTTGGATTTGGAGTCACCCCCAAAATTAAAGTGCAAAAACACACTACAGGCTGATCCAACTTTGATGTAATGTCCTTAAAACAAGTCAAAATGAGTCTCAGTATTGTGTGTGGCCTCCACGTGCCTGTATGACCTCCCTACAACGCCTGGGCATGCTCCTGATGAGGTTGCGGATGGTCTCCTGTGGGATCTCCTCCCAGACCTGGACTAAAACATCCGCCAACTCCTGGACAGTCTGTGGTGCAACGTGACGTTGGTGGATGGAGCGATACATGATGTCCCAGATGTGCTCAATCGGATTCAGGTCTGGGGAACGGGCGGGCCAGTCCATAGCTTCAATGCCTTCATCTTGCAGGAACTGCTGACACACTCCAGCCACATGAGGTCTGGCATTGTCCTGCATTAGGAGGAACCCAGGGCCAACCGCACCAGCATATGGTCTCACAAGGGGTCTGAGGATCTCATCTCGGTACCTAATGGCAGTCAGGCTACCTCTGGCGAGCACATGGAGGGCTGTGCATCCTTCCAAAGAAATGCCACCCCACACCATTACTGACCCACTGCCAAACTGGTCATGCTGAAGGATGTTGCAGGCAGCAGATCGCTCTCCACGGCGTCTCCAGACTCTGTCACGTCTGTCACATGTGCTCAGTGTGAACCTGCTTTCATTTATGAAGAGCACAGGGCGCCAGTGGCGACTTTGTCAATCCTGGTGTTCTGTGGCAAATACCAAGCGTCCTGCACTGTGTTGGGCTGTGAACACAACCCCCATCTGTGGACGTCGGGCCCTCATACCACCCTCATGGAGTTGGTTTCTAACCATTTGTGCAGACACATGGATGTTAGTGGCCTGCTGGAGGTCATTTTGCAGGGCACTGGCAGTGCTCCTCCTGTTCCTCCTTGCACAAAGGTGGAGGTAGCAGTCCTGCTGCTGGGTTGTTGCCCTCCTACGGCCCCCTCCACGTCTCCTGGTGTACTGGCCTGTCTCCTGGTAGTGCCTCCAGCCTCTGGACACTACGCTGACAGACGCAGCAAACCTTCTTGCCACAGCTCGCATTGATGTGCCATCCTGGATGAGCTGCACTACCTGAGCAACTTCTGTGTGTTGTAGAGTCCATCTCATGCTACCACGAGTGTGAAAGCACAACCAACATTCAAAAGTGACCAAAACATCAGCCAGAAAGCATTGGTACTGAGATGTGGTCTGTGGTCCCCACCTGCAGAACCACTCCTTTATTGAGGGTGTCTTGATAATTGCCAATAATTTCCATCTATTGTCTATTCCATTTGCACAACAGCATGTGAAATTGATTGTCAATCAGTGTTGCTTCCTAAGTGGACAGTTTGATTTCACAGAAGTTTGATCTACTTGGAGTTATATGCTGTTGTTTAAGTGTTCCCTTTATTTTTTTGAGCAGTGTATATAAAAAAAAAACTATGTAATTTTGGTATCTCAGTAATCGTGGAGAATCAGATTATAGGATCAGCTTTACAACACAATGAGCGCCATTGAAACAAATCCCCAAAACAATGAAGGAAATAAATTTTTTATTTTTAAAAATGTCACTGCAATTGCAATATTTTTCCTAATTTTTCAATAGGTTACATGGTATATTGAAAGATGCATTCCCATCACACCGTTCCTTATCTCGGATTGCCTTATTAATCAGATTTTTTTTAACCTAGTGGAGAAATTACTTCAACTTTAGAGTGAAAACACAGTAATCAATGTGTCGGTGTAAAAGTAATGTTTTTTATTTCCTCTTGATATAGGAACAGATGCAGCTGCTCAGGGGAACAGGCGTGATTTCATCAGCCACAAAAAGTGTCGGGAAACTTTAAAACTGAAGGAAGGTCTCGATTACTTGATATTTGGAAAATCCAGGGATCTTTGGCAGTCAGATACCCTGAGGTAGGTAGAAGCACAGGAAAGTAGGTGTGCAAGAGACTATAGTTTGATATCCTGGGGCTAGGGACTCTTTCCCAATCCTTAAAGCTAGGGGCACCATAGCTATCCCTCCTACCCAGATTACTTCTGATGGTGAAGATGCTGGGGCCACATACCTTGCTGAGCTCCTGAATCAGCCCTTATCTGTCTCCTTCCCCACCCAGGAAAGTGGAGAGTAGTAGTGTTTAAGAATACACAAACCAGACTTACAAGGGAAGACGCACAGGGATAAATGAAAATACCAATCATCCAAATATGAACTCAAAAACAATAGAGTGGAATACCAGGGAGAAAAGGAATGTAAACAAAATAGGAGAGGATGAGGATAAGCACACAGTCAAATCACCAAGCAGCAGTCTTTAGATCAACAATCCAAATGCCTCCTCAAACAACAAACACCTCCAACTCCAGAACCAAGCAGTATGAAACCAACAATGGCAATACCTGATTGCAAGAGGCGAGTATATATAACAGAAGGGAGTGGCCAACACTGAACAGCTGAGATCATTAAAGCAGCAAAGCTCCAGAAACTCTCAACTGAACAGATTAACCCCTTGTACTGCTAACAAAAACCTGCACCATTTAATATGAAAGTGAAGTGCATCTAATCAGTACAGGAGTAGGAGGAATCAGATGCTGCGGTCTTCTGGCCCCTCTTTGTTGCGGTAAACCCATGACAATAGATGTGCAAGAGAGTAAGCAGGAGAACAACCTCCAAATAAGAATCCCCATCACATCGCTCCTTATCCCGGCTCGCAGTATTAATCAGACTTTTTTTCAAAAAAATTATAACACTGACTTCAAATTTGTATTGTAAAGGACATGATCTGCAGGTCGATACAAAAGTCATAGGACCTGATTCATCATTTGCGGGTTTTTTTTAAGTTACTTGTTTTTTTTGTTTGTTTTGTAGTTGACCTTTTTTGCGCCAAATTCATCAAAATGGTACAATGCGGTTCTTGAATTTTGAATTTGAAAAAGTCGCATGTTCCGCTGAAATATGCACCAAAAATTTCAGGCATGAATGAAATGACTCCAGTGGGTGAGTGATGTACATTTGCACCAAATTTTGTGACTTTTTGGAAAAAGTCGCAAATGATGAATCAGACGAAAACAATCTGAAAACCCTAAACTCCACTCACAATGGCGAATTAAAAAAAGCAAAAAAAAAAACAAAAAACAAGAAAACAGGTGAACAAATACAAAAGGCGCAAATTAAATTTAAGCATAAGGTATACATTTAGAATAGACAAAAAAAATCTCCAAAAAACTTGCCAAGAAAAGGCTAAAGTGCAATAATGAATTGGAAACATGGATTTTAGATAAAGGAACTAAGGGGTAAGGTTTCTCCTTGTGGAGAGTGACTTGCCAGGTCTGGCATGCCAGTATGAGGAGACTTAAATGCCTTGCAATGCTCCTCTAAGAAATTAAATATGCAAATTGTCTCTTCAGAGATAAAGAGGACTTGAACTCTAGCGGCACCTATTGGAAGTAGCAATTATAAAAGTCATTATTGACCCTTTAACAAGCCTTATCACATGACTTAGTATAAAATCCAAATCAGAATCTCAATTTGTATATACGGTGTTTCAGGGTATTGCCCCTCATCAGTGCAAAGTGTGAGATCTAATTCGGCTGGGTGAGAGGCTAAGACTGACTTGTAGGATTGCTATTTCCAATAGGTGACACTACAGTTCATGTCCTCTTCCTCTCTGAAGAGATATGCAAGGCATTTCAGTCTCCTCATACTGGCATGCCACTCTCCACAAGGAGAAACCTTACCCCTTAGATCCCAGTCTTAGCCTCTCACCCAGCAAAATCAGATCTCATACTTTGCACTGATGAGGGGCAACACCCTTAAACACCGTGTCTACAAATTGAGATTCTGATTTGGCTATTATCCTAAGTGATGTGCAAGGCTTGCTAAAGGGTCGATATTGACTTGTAGGATTGCTACTTCCAGTGGTTGGCACTAGAGTTCAAGTCCTCTTCCTCTTTGAAGAGACATGCAAGGCATTTTATTCTCCTTACAATGGCGTACCAGACCTGGCATGTCACTCTCCACAAGGAGAAACCTTACCCCTTAGACTCCTGTCTTAGCCTCTGACCCAGCCAAATCGGATCTGATACTTTGCACTGATGAGGGGCAAAACCCCGAAACACCTTGTCTACAAATTGAGATTCTAATTTATCCTAAGTCATATTTCAAGGCTCGTTAAAGGGTCAATATTGACTTGTAGGATTGCCACTTACAATAGGTGGCGCTAGAGTTCATGTCCTCTTCCTCTCTGAAGAGACAATTTGCATAGATAAAGGAACAAAAGGAACTGCTGCGGGTACGGACATGACGTCGTCGGTCACATAAAATTCCGGTGCTCAAATAGGCATGTGACCACTTTTGTGTTTAAAGGGTAAAGTCTCTCTTTGTGGAAAGTGGCAAGCTGGCGTAAGGGGACTTATAGGCCATACTCCGGGAAATAAAATATACACCTATGCTCTTGTAGTTAGGAAGTTAGGAATGTAGTGGTGTCAACCTGTTCCATGAAAACTCCTCATTCTTATTCTCCCACTATCTCTATGTATGTTTCCTACCATGAACAAGCATTAGTGTAGATCAAACAAGACGTCATTTCTTTTACTTGATCCTCAGCTATTCCTACGTGATTGGAAGCGACACCTGGATCGAGTGGTGGCCGAATGACAGACAGTGCCAGGAACCTGAGTATGAAGATCTCTGTGAAATTTTCCACACAGTATCGGAAGAACTTGAGATGTTTGGTTGTCCAGACTGAAGACGTTGAAGACACTTTGCTGTACACCTATGACTCCTACAATCACACATCACCCTAAAATCTTTCTTCTTTTTTCCCCAGTTTTCATTCCAGTCTCCCATCTTATAATGTGATCCTCATCATTTAGTCATATTCATCTATAACTTTACTCCAGGAGAAATCCACAGGGAAGAAAATTGCTAAAAAAAAAAATCTGCATTGTCGAATGCATATGTTTAACTTAATTTCACTTGAATTTTTCGCTCATCTCTAACTAGTGACATGAATGGGATTGGTATATAATATCCAGATTTTAAAAAAAACTGCACAATTATACAGTCTTATTCATTCTTATTTTCAAGACCCCAAAAGCCACATATAGCGCCATAGAAAATAAGTGATCTTTTTTCTATACTGTACCCATACACACAGCTCACTACTACAATTCCTGTTAATTAGAATCAATCGCAGTGTTGGCTTTTATTTTGTGTTGTTATACTCACATACTTCCAGTAGGTGGCAGCACAATCCTTCAATTAAAGCTTTATGTTTTATGAAGAACATGAGTTTGTTTGAGTTTTACATTGCTGCATCCTCTGATCTGCTTGAGTATAACTTTATTTTTAGGATGTGAAGGGAGTTATAGAAAATTAGAAAAAAAAACTGCAGCTTTCTCCTGAGCCACCCCTGTCACTGGGTTGTTTGTGATATTGCAGCTCAGCTCCATGAAAGTGGATGATACTGAGTGACAATTTCACACACACAACCTGTGGAAGGGTGTTGCTTGTTCTTGGAAAAAAAGTATTCATGATTTTCGAATACTTGAAAAACTAAACTTCAATGCAGTACACATAAGTAAACACTAGATGGCGAAGTCTTACCCCAGTCCACTGTGTGTCACTGCTGCAGCTGTGTCCTTGGAATAACTCTTAGCATGTGGTAACCAGTATAAACCACACAGGGCTCCAGTGACCTCCGAGTTATTCTACTTGTGGTTTGTAAGAAAAAGACTCGTGTTCTAACAAATCTGTATGAAAGAAACTGGAATAAGTGTGTCCACTATCAATGTGCACTGTGACCGATAATACACTGTGATATCAATTACAGAATAAAATAGTGAGCGCAGCTCTGGAGTAAAATGCAGGATATAACTCAGGATCAGTAATGTAATGTATGTACACAGTGACTGCACCAGCAGAATAGTGAGTGCAGCTCTGGGGTATAATACAGGATGTAACTCAGGATCAGTAATGTAATGTATGTACACAGTGACTGCACCAGCTGAATAGTGAGTGCAGCTCTGGAGTATAATACAGGAGGTAACTCAGGATCAGTAATGTAATGTATGTACACAGTGACTGCACCAGCAGAATAGTGAGTGCAGCTCTGGAGTATAATACAGGATGTAACTCAGGATCAGTAATGTAATGTATGTACACAGTGACTGCACCAGCAGAATAGAGAGTGCAGCTCTGGAGTATAATACAGGATGTAACTCAGGATCAGTAGTGTAATGTATGTCCACAGTGACTGCACCAGCAGAATAGTGAGTGCAGCTCTGGAGTATAATACAGGATGTAACTCAGGATCAGTAATGTAATGTATGTACACAGTGACTACACCAGCAGAATAGTGAGTGCAGCTCTGGAGTATAATACAGGATGTAACTCAGGATCAGTAATGTATGTACACAGTGACTGCACCAGCTGAATAGTGAGTGCAGCTCTGGAGTATAATACAGGAGGTAACTCAGGATCAGTAATGTAATGTATGTACACAGTGACTGCACCAGCAGAATAGAGAGTGCAGCTCTGGAGTATAATACAGGATGTAACTCAGGATCAGTAGTGTAATGTATGTCCACAGTGACTGCACCAGCAGAATAGTGAGTGCAGCTCTGGAGTATAATACAGGATGTAACTCAGGATCAGTAATGTAATGTATGTACACAGTGACTACACCAGCAGAATAGTGAGTGCAGCTCTGGGGTATAATAAAGGATGTAACTCAGGATCAGTAATGTATGTACACAGTGACTGCACCAGCAGAATAGTGAGTGCAGCTCTGGGTTATAATACAGGATGTAACTCAGGATCAGTAATGTAATGTATGTACACAGTGACTGCACCAGCAGAATAGTGAGTGCAGCTCTGGAGTATAATACAGGATGTAACTCAGGATCAGTAATGTAATGTATGTACACAGTGACTGCACCAGCAGAATAGTGAGTGCAGCTCTGGAGTATAATACAGGATGTAACTCAGGATCAGTAATGTAATGTATGTACACAGTGACTGCACCAGCAGACTAGTGAGTGCAGCTCTGGAGTATAATACAGGATGTAACTCAGGATCAGTAATGTAATGTATGTACACAGTGACTGCACCAGCAGAATAGTGAGTGCAGCTCTGGAGTATAATACAGGATGTAACTCAGGATCAGTAATGTAATGTATGTACACAGTGACTGCACCAGCAGAATAGTAAGTGCAGCTCTGGAGTATAATACAGGATGTAACTCAGGATCAGTAATGTAATGTATGTACACAGTGACTGCACCAGCAGAATAGTGAGTGCAGCTCTGGAGTATAATACAGGATGTAACTCAGGATCAGTAATGTAATGTATGTACACAGTGACTGCACCAGCAGAATAGTGAGTGCAGCTCTGGAGTATAATACAGGATGTAACTCAGGATCAGTAATGTAATGTATGTACACAGTGACTGCACCAGCAGAATAGTGAGTGCAGCTCTGGAGTATAATACAGGATGTAACTCAGGATCAGTAATGTATGTACACAGTGACTGCACCAGCAGAATAGTAAGTGCAGCTCTGGAGTATAATACAGGATGTAACTCAGGAAGAGTAATGTAATGTATGTACACAGTGACTGCACCAGCTGAATAGTGAGTGCAGCTCTGGAGTATAATACAGGATGTAAATCAGGATCAGTAATGTAATGTATGTACACAGTGACTGCACCAGCTGAATAGTGAGTGCAGCTCTGGAGTATAATACAGGATGTAACTCAGGATCAGTAATGTAATGTATGTACACAGTGACTGCACCAGCAGAATAGTGAGTGCAGCTCTGGAGTATAATACAGGATGTAACTCAGGATCAGTAATGTAATGCATGTACGCAGTGACTGCACCAGCAGAATAGTGAGTGCAGCTCTGGGGTATAATACAGGATGTAACTCAGGATCAGTAATGTAATGTATGTACACAGTGACTGCACCAGCAGAATAGTGAGTGCAGCTCTGGAGTAAAATACAGGATGTAACTCAGGATCAGTAATGTAATGTATGTACACAGTGACTGCACCAGCAGAATAGTGAGTGCAGCTCTGTGGTATAATACAGGATGTAACTCAGGATCAGTAATGTAATGTATGTACACAGTGACTGCACCAGCAGAATAGTGAGTGCAGCTCTGGAGTAAAATACAGGATGTAACTCAGGATCAGTACAGGATAAGTAATGTAATGTATGTACACAGTGACGGCACCAGCAGAATAGTGAGTGCAGCTCTGGAGTATAATACAGGATGTAACTCAGGATTAGTAATGTAATGTATGTACATAGTGACTGCACCAGCAGAAGAGTGAGTGCAGCTCTGGAGTATAATACAGGATGTAACTCAGGATCAGTAATGTAATGTATGTACACAGTGACTGCACCAGCTGAATAGTGAGTGCAGCTCTGGAGTATAATACAGGATGTAACTCAGGATCAGTAATGTAATGTATGTACACAGTGACTGCACCAGCTGAATAGTGAGTGCAGCTCTGGAGTATAATACAGGATGTAACTCAGGATCAGTAATGTAATGTATGTACACAGTGACTGCACCAGCTGAATAGTGAGTGCAGCTCTGGAGTATAATACAGGATGTAACTCAGGATCAGTAATGTAATGTATGTACACAGTGACTGCACCAGCTGAATAGTGAGTGCAGCTCTGGAGTAAAATGCAGGATATAACTCAGGATCAGTAATGTAATGTATGTACACACAGTGACTGCACCAGCAGAATAGTAAATACAGCTCTGGAGTATAATACAGGATGTAACTCAGGATCAGTAATGTAATGTATGTACACAGTGACTGCACCAGCAGAATAGTGAGTGCAGCTCTGGAGTATAATACAGGATGTAACTCAGGATCAGTAATGTAATGCATGTACGCAGTGACTGCACCAGCAGAATAGTGAGTGCAGCTCTGGAGTATAATACAGGATGTAACTCAGGATCAGTAATGTAATGTATGTACACAGTGACTGCACCAGCAGAATAGTGAGTGCAGCTCTGGAGTATAATACAGGATGTAACTCAGGATCAGTAATGTAATGTATGTACACAGTGACTGCACCAGCAGAATAGTGAGTGCAGCTCTGGGGTATAATACAGGATGTAACTCAGGATCAGTAATGTAATGTATGTACACAGTGACTGCACCAGCAGAATAGTGAGTGCAGCTCTGGAGTATAATACAGGATGTAACTCAGGATCAGTAATGTAATGTATGTACACAGTGACTGCACCAGCAGAATAGTAAGTGCAGCTCTGGAGTATAATACAGGATGTAACTCAGGATCAGTAATGTAATGTATGTACACAGTGACTGCACCAGCAGAATAGTGAGTGCAGCTCTGGAGTATAATACAGGATGTAACTCAGGATCAGTAATGTAATGCATGTACGCAGTGACTGCACCAGCAGAATAGTGAGTGCAGCTCTGGGGTATAATACAGGATGTAACTCAGGATCAGTAATGTAATGTATGTACACAGTGACTGCACCAGCAGAATAGTGAGTGCAGCTCTGGAGTAAAATACAGGATGTAACTCAGGATCAATAATGTAATGTATGTACACAGTGACTGCACCAGCAGAATAGTGAGTGCAGCTCTGGAGTAAAATACAGGATGTAACTCAGGATCACTACAGGATAAGTAATGTAATGTATGTACACAGTGACGGCACCAGCAGAATAGTGAGTGCAGCTCTGGAGTATAATACAGGATGTAACTCAGGATTAGTAATGTAATGTATGTACATAGTGACTGCACCAGCAGAAGAGTGAGTGCAGCTCTGGAGTATAATACAGGATGTAACTCAGGATCAGTAATGTAATGTATGTACACAGTGACTGCACCAGCAGAATAGTGAGCGCAGCTCTGGAGTATAATACACTATGTAACTGAGGATCAGTAATGTAATGCATGTACACAGTGACTGCACCAGCAGAATAGTGAGTGCAGCTCTGGGGTATAATACAGGATGTAGCTCAGGATCAGTAATGTAATGTATGTACACAGTGACTGCACCAGCAGAATAGTGAGTGCAGCTCTGGAGTATAATACAGGATGTAACTCAGGATCAGTAATGTAATGTATGTACACAGTGACTGCACCAGCAGAATAGTGAGTGCAGCTCTGGAGTATAATACAGGATGTAACTCAGGATCAGTAATGTAATGTATGTACACAGTGACTGCACCAGCAGAATAGTGAGTGCAGCTCTGGAGTATAATACAGGATGTAACTCAGGATCAGTAATGTAATGTATGTACACAGTGACTGCACCAGCAGAATAGTAAGTGCAGCTCTGGAGTATAATACCGGATGTAACTCAGGATCAGTAATGTAATGTATGTACACAGTGACTGCACCAGCAGAATAGTGAGTGCAGCTCTGGAGTATAATACAGGATGTAACTCAGGATCAGTAATGTAATGCATGTACGCAGTGACTGCACCAGCAGAATAGTGAGTGCAGCTCTGGGGTATAATACAGGATGTAACTCAGGATCAGTAATGTAATGTATGTACACAGTGACTGCACCAGCAGAATAGTGAGTGCAGCTCTGGAGTAAAATACAGGATGTAACTCAGGATCAGTACAGGATCAGTAATGTAATGTATGTACACAGTGACTGCACCAGCACAATAGTGAGTGCAGCTCTGGAGTAAAATACAGGATGTAACTCAGGATCAGTACAGGATAAGTAATGTAATGTACGTACACAGTGACGGCACCAGCAGAATAGTGAGTGCAGCTCTGGAGTATAATACAGGATGTAACTCAGGATTAGTAATGTAATGTATGTACATAGTGACTGCACCAGCAGAAGAGTGAGTGCAGCTCTGGAGTATAATACAGGATGTAACTCAGGATCAGTAATGTAATGTATGTACACAGTGACTGCACCAGCAGAATAGTGAGCGCAGCTCTGGAGTATAATACAGGATGTAACTCAGGATCAGTAATGTAATGCATGTACGCAGTGACTGCACCAGCAGAATAGTGAGTGCAGCTCTGGGGTATAATACAGGATGTAACTCAGGATCAGTAATGTAATGTATGTACACAGTGACTGCACCAGCAGAATAGTGAGTGCAGCTCTGGAGTATAATACAGGATGTAACTCAGGATCAGTACAGGATCAGTAATGTAATGTATGTACACAGTGACTGCACCAGCAGAATAGTGAGTGCAGCTCTGGAGTATAATACAGGATATAACTCAGGAGTGCAGCTCTGATCAGCTGTTGCTCTCTGTGCTGATTACGGGTGTGGTGGCTGCAGATCCTGCTGTGTGCTCCAGCTCTCCTGAGAACCAGCACCTCTCCACCTGGGGATCTGCACTCTCTCCTACCCAGGGAGGGAGTGGGTTACTGGGATGAGTGATGGAGCCAAGTCCCAGGCTTCTGCTTCCCGAACCAGCCCGGCGGGGAGCAGGAGAAACCAGCAACCGGCCTGCACATTGGAGGACTCGGGGGTGAGACGCTCCACCAGGAGTAGCAGCAATGTGGCTCCTACTCCCCCCCGGGACTGTGGAGACTCCCAGGAGCCGCAAGGCTTTGACAGCGGCGTGCATGATGGCGCTCATTTCAGAGGAAAGCTGAGTGCTCACGGAGGTGAGGCTGATCTCACTGAGGGGGGTTGGGGGCTGCAGGGACCCCGGGAGTCTGTGTCCACCTATGCTTCCCAGGTCATAATCCACCTCCGTGAGTATGAAGATGTGAGTAAGCTGGTCAGGAGACTTCGGGAGGAGCTGCGCTGCACAAGCGCAAAAGTTGCGGGGGCCTCCAAACAGAGGAAGGCTAAACTCCAGGCGGAGGTAAAGAGGCTGACCAGTGAGATTCATCTGCTGGAACTTAGGAAAGTCACCAACAGAGAGCAGAGTGGTCCATTTAAGGAAAACTGGTAAATGAAGAGCGCTTAAGAGAAATGGCTGATAACAGAGAGCAGAGGCAGATGGGACTGCAGCCTGAGAGCCAGGTGGATGATGAGAGTGATGATGACCAGCAGGAAACCCCACCTGGCAGCCTGCAAAGTCACCCCCAGGCAACGTGCAGCGAGCTCCCTGCAGGACAGGCGACAGTGACATCCGGTCGAAGTTCTGCCGGCTCTGGGGAGGACAGTGACAGCAGCGGCCAGGGAGGGGAGCTAATGGCAGAGATAAATCTCCTGGAGTCCCAAGTGTGCCTCCAAAACTTCCATCTTGGTGACGATCTACCAGAAGAGGCACCTGGGGGCCACAAAAAGGCTAAGAAGACCAAGCCAAAGCTGTAGGAAGCGGTAAGCTATGTCTATGCCCCCCTCCCTGTTCCCCCTGAGTCGGCAGCAGGCTCAGCTCGCTCTATAAGCCCCGTTGCCCAGCCCAGCCCGGGTTCTGCTGTGGATGTGGTGCAAAGGCGTGGCGAGATTGCACAGCGCGGTAGTGAGGCGCAGAGCTCCATCTCTGCTTGTAGTAGCGGGGACGCAGCAGGAGGTGCATCAGCCGAGAGGCTGGACAGTGAGGGCAGCCCGGCGGCGGGCGTTCCGTCAGGCCACGATGCTGTGGTGCGCTCCTCAGTGGGAGGGGGGAGCGACCTGGTGTCAGGGGCAGCTCCGGTAGCCTCGGCGCCTCTGAATGCTGTTGCCGCTGATCACTTAGTTAGAGAAGCGGCGGCAGTGTGAGGGGGCTGTCGGGGCTGAGCGTTCGGGTCCTCCCACCAAAGTGCTATTCTGTGTTGGCGTCGCTGGTCAGGAAGATCCTGATGCCTCACAGCAGCTAAAGATCAGCGGCGCATCTCTACAAATGCAAAACAGCAGAAATTACCGACTGATGATGTGGAGGGCACACATAAGACCGGGGGTGAGGTCGCCTCCAGTTCTATGGAGGTGACTGAGCCCCTTGTGCCTGATGCGGAGGTCAAAATGTCATCCACCATTGTCACTGGTCCAGCAGGAATGAATGTGGTGGTGGGTGTGAATGAGGCCAATTCATTGTCTAGTGGTGTGGTTGCTGGTTTGGTGGAGGGTGAGATGGAGGTGGGTAATAGTGATGCTGTTGGGGCTGATGTAGTCACTGGTCTGGTTGCCCCCCCGGGAGTGGCAACGCCTGTCCAGAGTTATACCAGTGTCACCTTCGGGACAAATAGGGCATCCTCCTCGTCTCCGGGCTTTGGGGACGGCATGTTGCAAACTGCACTGTGCAGAAATGTGCGTTGTTTGGGGGTGTCGGCCATCTTGCTGCCTCTTGTGTGGAGATTAAGTGCCACCTGTGTGGTGAGTTAGGTCACCCATTCAGCCGTTGTCCTCACTCCTTCACTAATGCAGTCGAGACCCCGGTGGGAGAAAGCCGTGAAGCCGATTCTGCTGGGGAGGGGACTAGCAGGGGTGGGGGAGCAGAGGGGCCAGGGAAGAAAAGCAATAAAAAGACGCCTGCCCAGCTGAGGCGTCTAGACAAGCGCAGACAGGAGAGGGAGCGGGGCGAGCCCCGGGCTACTGGGGCGGCCCCTGTCCTGGATGCCAGTGATGCGCCCCCTGGGCCGTGGGGTACCCGGAGTTAGGCCTTGTAGATGCTGGGGGTTGTAGTCACCATGGCGGCGACCCGGTCCGTGACCCAGGGCGGTCAAACCAGGGTAGTCTAAGTGTATAGTCCGACTACGCCACCTGTGGAATGCGGTTATTAGGAACCGCCGCTGCGGGGCAGTCCGCTGAAGCTGGTGGTGTGCGCAGCAGGGTGATGTAACTCCCCACAGGTAGAGTGTAGCTTCAGGGCAGCATGAGTGGATGATGGGGGTGATAGTGTAGGGAATCAGTAGTGACAACGCGGAGTCTTTGCAATGCAGTCTCAGGGTCTTTACTCACAGTTCTTTCACTCCAAGTTATTACTGCAGGTTTATAACTTCCCGCGTCGTCCGGTGTTTACCAAGTGAGGGGCTCAGTCGACTCCCAGGTAGCTCCGGAGCACTTAACAGGACCCCCTTCTGTGTGTCCTCTCTGGCCTCTCTTCTTGTACCTCACAGCTAGCGGCACCTCTGTCCAGTGTCCTCGGGCCTTGGCGGGTGACGTGTGTTCCTTCCCCTGGCCCTATGTAGCTACATTCCTGGTGGCTGGTGTGAACGGCCTGCTGTACTTGAAGTGCTGCAGCCTCCAGTTCCCAGTTGAGCCCTGTAGTCTCTTCTGGTTGGGGGACCCGGTTCCCCTTCTCTGGCCTGACCCCCTTACTCTTCTAGTAATGGCGGGCATACGGGTGGCCTGCTGCACGGCCCGTACCCCTAGGGTCCCTTCTCTCCTCATCCTGGAGCCTCTCCTGCTTCCTCTCCTTTCAGGCTCAGGCCTCCTGACTATGCCCACCTCTGGAGCAGAGCTCCTACAGAGCCCCTGCTCCTACACTCTCCTCCTCTTACTGAACATTGATCTAAGATGACTACTCTCTTTTATATGCTCCTACTCAGTGCGCCCAGGATCTACGTCCTCCACCCATCCACTACTTAGCTCCCCCTCTCTAAGTGGTTCCTCCCCACTCCAGCCAGGGATCAGGGACTGTGCTCTCCCGTAGGAGCAATCTCGCCCTGTTCCCCGGAAATGTGGTGTAGTGGATGTAGTGTTAGAGTCCTGAGCCATACTCCTTCCTTACCTGAGAGTGAGATACCACACCTCTGGGTGAGATGCAATACATCTGTGGCGACCGAACCCTCAGGGGTGCCACACCAGTGTTGCTGCTGAGGCCCCGAGGGATGATGAGTTGGATGAGGAGGTCAGGAGGATCCACAGGGAGGAAACCGCCTCTGCCTCAGAATCCTCCCATTATGAAAGTATGGATGAGGATAATAAGCGGTGGCTAGAGAACAAGCGTAAGCTCGGCACCAAAAAGAAGAAAAAGAAGGGAGATAAAACATCTTCTCCCGCTCTGACCAAGGTACTTAAGGAAGGTAAAACTGACTCCCCTCTGGTTGGTCTTTCTAACCGATTCCAAGCCCATGATAACATCTCTTCCTCTGAGGAGGAGGCCGAGGGTGAGGTTCCGGCTTCGGCGGAGCTTACAGGGGGCGCCGAGTCTCCTTCTCCTGGGGATGCAAGGTCCTTGGGGGGAGGGACTGGCCAAGAGTCTGGAGACGAGGACGAGAAAAGAAGGAAAAATGTGGGAATGGATACCTCTGTATCATTAAAGAGGGGGAAGGATTCCTCCTCTGAGGCAGAGGATAAGGGGAATGGGAAGAAGAAAGCCATCTAACTCAACCACCAATGATGGCGGTACCCACTCCGTTGACGCTGGCATCCATTAATGTCGCCAGCATTAAGTCAAATATGGCTAGATTTGCGGCCTTTGATTTTCTCAGCCGGGTTGAAGCTGACATTTTCTTTTTGCAAGAGACCAGGCTGCCAAATATGGCAGAGGTGTTTATAGCTAAGAGGGAGTGGAGACTCGGGCCCTCCTATTGGTCTCTTGCTGCCGAGCCGTATAGCGGAGTGGCGGTCCTTTTTACCGCACCGGTAGAATGCCAACGGGTTATTGAGTTAGAAATGGGGAGGTGCCTGATATTAGATGTCCTCATGAAGGGACAAGAGCTCCGGCTCATTAACATCTATGGTCCCCAATCTAAGTGGGACCGGAAGTGTCTCTTTATGAGGATCAAGCACAACCATTTTACGAGTCGGCAGGTCGTGTTTGGAGGGGACTTCAACACTGTCACGAGGCCCCGGGATAGAGGAGGTTCCAGAGACAAGCTGACTTATGATAGCGTCGCCCTTAATAGTATACCTAGTGAGGCTCGCCTGGTGGATGTCCACATCCGGCACACCCCAGGCCACGAGGGGTTCACCTATCATAGAGGTAACTGTAGGTCCAGGATAGACAGGTTTTATTTAAAGGAGGAAGCCGTCTCTTCAGCAGTATCTGTTGTTGAGGTGGAGTTCTCCGATCACTGTTTGATTTTGTTTTCCCTGAATGTTACAGAGACCCCCCGGATGGGAAGAGGCTTTTGGAGGCTTAATTCGTCTCTCTTGGAAGAAGCGGAGATAAGACAGTCCTTTGAGGATTTTCTTCAGAGCCAGGTACCCTTGCTGGATCTTTGTAGTAGTAAGTCAGAGTGGTGGGAGATGTTTAAGAAAAGGGTGGCGAGATTCTTCCGCCAGCTCTCGAGCCTCAGGAGCCTGGACAGGTATCGCCTGTATCAGGGCCTGAGGAGGAAACTCGAGCATCTTGTCTCAACTGGAGGTAGCCGCGAGGAGATCTCCAGAGTGGAATCTTTGCTAATGAGGTGTCAGTATGATAGACACGCATCTTTGGTTTTTGAGAGGGATTACGGGAAGTACCGCTCGCCCGACCCTTACAGAAACTGCAAGATGTCAGTGAATAGTAAAGTTGTTACAGGACTGGTTGACACTGCGGGGTCCCTGAAAAGATCCAGATCAGGGATTCTGGAGGTCGTCAGATCCTTCTACTCGCACTTCTTGGGGAAGAGGGATCTGGATTGGGATGAGATGTCGGCTTTTCTGGCTGAAGCCGTCCCCGAACCAGGGGTAGACCCCTCTCTTGGCGTTTTGACAGAGATGATCAGGGAAGAGGAAGTTAAGTTGGCGATTGAAGGGCTTGCCCTAAAGAAATCTCCCGATCCAGATGGCTTAACATCTGAATTCTATAAGACCTTTAAGGACGCCTTGGTTCCCCTCTTGACTGAGGTTTTCAATGAGTGTCTTTCCTCGGGCACTCTGCCAAAGTCAATGAGAAGGTCTGCCCTGATCATCTTGTCAAAGGGTAAGGACCCATCTTGCATTGAGAATTGGCATCCCGTAGCGCTTCTCAATGCAGACAGGAAGGTTTTGGCAAAGGTGCTGTTTAATCGGCTGGTGAAATTTGCACCCCAGCTCCTTTCGGGGGCCCAGCATTGCTCTGTTCCGGGCCGCAGTACAATTAGTGCTGTACTCTGTGTCCAAGAGGCGGTGGAGCAGGGTAGGGCTGGTCACTGGAAGGGGTACATGCTGTCATTGGACCAGGCAAAAGCGTTTGATCGGGTTAATCATGAGTACCTCTGGTCTGTCCTTCTGAGGTATGGCCTGCCGGGGGGTTTGTTGATTGGCTTAAAACCTTGTACGCTGGGGCAGAGAGTTTTCCGCTTGTGAACGGTTGGATTGGCAGCTCTTTTGAGGTTGGATGTCGTGTTCGCAAGGGTTGTCCCTTGAGCCCGCTACTGTACGTGTTTGCGATTGACCCACTTCTTAGGAGGGTGGAGCGTGGACCGTTGGCTGGGATCGGGATGGACCGGGCAGCACCGGAAGCCACTCTGAGAGTGGTGGCGTATGCCGATGACGTCACCGTTTTTGTTTCCTCTGATGGGGAGGCAGAATGGCTGATGTCAGAGGTAAATCGCTACTCGGAGGCATCCGGGTCTAAGATCAACCGGGATAAGTGTGAGAGTCTCTGGCTGGGAGGAGGAGATCCTGGTTTTGATCTCTCGTACACCCTTCCAGAACCCAAAGTCTCTGCAAAAGTTCTTGGCATCGAATTTGGCCAGGGGGATTACCCCAAACAAAATTGGGACAGCAGGCTAGAGATCGCCACTCAGAAGGTGAACCAATGGAAGGGTTGGTCTTTGACCCTAAGGGAAAGGGTAAACCTGATCAAAACTTACCTGCTCCCTTTGCTGATCTATCTGGGCAGTGTGTGCATCTTGCCAGAGCCTCTCTGGACTCGGGTCTACAGTTTGTTCTTCCAACTGTTATGGGGGAATAGACTGAACCTGGTCAAGAGGGAGGTTACTTACCGTACGAGGAGACTAGGAGGGTTGGGTATGGTCAACCCTGTGGTATTCCTTGTGAATACCTTCATTAAGATCAATATTGCAAACCTCTGGAAAGAGAGGGCTCCTCCGTGGGTATTCTCCTGTAAGGGATGGTTTCAGCCTTTCTTCCAGGAATGGGAGACAGGAGGGCAAGTGAAGGATCTCCGCACACCGCATGGACATCTCCCGGCTTACGCTACCGTGGTTCTGAAGGTAATTCGCCGGTGGGGTCTGGGAAGGTGGGAGGTCAGGACTCTGCCAAGGAAGCTCCTTGACAAAAGGGTTCTGTTGACCCATTTTCAGAGGCCTCTGGCGCTCAGGGATTGCCCAAGTCGGGATCTTGGGGTGGGTCTGCATCTTTTGAATTCTATCAGGATCCCCTCGAAGGTTTGGGACTTGGCTTGGTGCTGCTTCCATGGGAAACTGTGTGTGAGGGACAATCTGAAGTGTAGGAGCTCTGAGGACAGGAACTGTCCTCGGGAGCATTGTGGCACCATGCTTAAAAGCATGGACCACTTCCTGCTTCGTTGTCCCTTTAACACAGAGGTGTACAACACGGTGGGCGCCTCCATTGGCTGGCCCCGGCTGGTCGGTCTCTCTTATGCGAAATGGGTCTATGGAGCATTCGGGGACCTGGGTGGTCGGGACCGCTGCACCTTATTTCTAGTTAGCGCAGTGGTTAGGTATCACACGTGGAACGCACGGTGCTTAGTATCGACGCAGCGGAAAATCCTCCCAGTGGACGATGTGTTTAGGACCATACTCGGTGACCTGGTGAAGGTGCGTTCTCTGGAGTATGAGAGACTGGGTACACGGAGGGCAGCTCTCCTCTGGAGGGGCTTTTCTTTTAGTGTGCCCTAGTCTGGTCATCTCCTCTCCTGGTCGCCTTGCTACACTCATCAGGAGAGCTTTAAACTAGAACAATGTGGGAAGGGAAGCAAAAGGCCAGAAAAAGCCATACAGCTGACAAATACTATTGAGATCTCTGCTACTGGAAGTGGAAAGGAAGAACAAAAACAAAACAATTTAAATAATAAAAATATGGGAGGAAGAGAAACCAATCACAAACTAAAATGTTTTTATACAAATGCACAAAGCATGGGCAACAAACAAGGAGAATTGGAACTACTAATTCAGGAAAAGAAATATGATGTCATTGGAATCACTGAAACTTGGTGGGACGATACACATGATTGGAATAAAAGGCTAAAAGGATACAACTTATTTGCAAGAAACAGACTTGATAAACGAGGAGGAGGTGTTGCATTGTATGTTAGAAAAGCGTATATCTGCACAGAGATTGAAGCTTCAGAGACTGGGAGTTCTGTGGAAACTGTTTGGGTAAGAATACAAGGAGAGAACAACGGAAAGGACACCATTGTAGGCATTTACTACAGGCCACCTGGGCAAGCTGAAGATATGGATGAACTCTTTATGTATCAAATGACCAAGTTCTCCAAAAAATATGACGTAGTGGTCATGGGAGATTTCAACTATCCAGACATTTGTTGGGAATCTCTCTCAAGTAAAACTAACAGGTCAAGAAAATTCTTATCCTCTCTTGCTGACAACTTTATCTTCCAAAAGGTAGGGGAGAAAACAAGGGGATCTGCTACTTTGGATCTAATCCTTATAAACAGGGAGGAAATGGTTGAGGAGGTAAAGGTGGCTGGGACCCTAGGAGGCAGCGATCATGCTATTATAGAATTTTGGATAACTAGAGGAGGAAGACATGTGAAGACTCAAACTTCAAGGTTAGATTTTAGAAAGGCAGATTTTAATAGACTCAGAAAGAGAATAGGAGGGATCCAATGGCTGGATGTCCTTAAGGACAAAAATGTCCAGGAAGGATGGGAAATTTTTAAAAATGAGATTCTCAAAGCACAATCGTTAACAATCCCGAAAAGTAGGAAGAATGGGAAGCATTTAAGGAAACCAGGATGGATGAACACAGAACTTAAACACATGCTAAAAAGAAAGAAAGAAATGTTTATTAAATGGAAAGAGGGAGGCATATCTAAAGAAGATTATAATGCAGTCTGCAGATCCTGCAGGGCACGTATCAGGTTAGCTAAAGCTGACAATGAATTAAGGCTTGCAAGAGATGTCAAAAGCAATAAAAAAGGATTTTGGGGGTATGTCAAAAGTAAAAGAAAAGTCAAAGATGCTATAGGATTTTTACAGGATGAAAATGGAGAAATGGTAAGAGAGGATGATGAGAAGGCCGAACTTTTTAACTCCTATTTTGCATCTGTTTTCTCTCAGAAAGAAAATGTAACATCAACTGATCTTCACTGTCCTTTTAAAGGAATAGAGGAATCCAAGTTATCTGTAAACAGAAAGATTGTGAGGGAATATTTAGCTAACATAAATGAGTTCAAGTCTCCAGGTCCAGATGAATTACACCCCAGAGTACTGAAGGAGATCGTAGAAGAAATTTTAGAACCACTCTCCATAATCTTTGAAAATTCTTGGAGAACAGGAGAAGTCCCAGAAGACTGGAGAAGAGCAAATGTTGTTCCTATCTTCAAAAAGGGGAAGAAGGTGGACCCAGGGAACTATAGGCCGGTGAGTCTGACTTCTATAGTGAATCCTGCTTTGAGCAGGGGGTTGGACCAGATGACCCAGGAGGTCCCTTCCAACTCTACCATTCTATGATTCTATGATTCTATGATTCTATACCAGGAAAGATCTTTGAACTAATTATTAAACAACATATATGTAAGTACATGGATAAGAATGAAGTGATTAACCAGAGTCAGCATGGGTTTGTAACTAACAAGTCATGTCAGACTAACTTAATTTCCTTCTATGACAGAATCACTGACTGGGTGGATCAGGGAAATGCTGTAGATATAGTATATCTTGACTTCAGCAAAGCATTTGACAAAGTATCTCACACCATCCTTATTGAAAAAATGACCAAGTATGCAATGGACCAGGCTACTGTTAGGTGGATTCATAACTGGCTTAGTGATCGGACTCAAAGGGTGGTTGTAAATGGCTTCACATCCAGCTGGATGAATGTCTCAAGTGGGGTACCACAGGGCTCTGTCCTGGGACCTGTATTGTTCAACATCTTTATCAATGATTTAGATGAAGGAATTGAGGGTAAACTGATTAAATTTGCTGATGACACAAAGCTAGGAGGGATAGCTAATACTAGAGAAGAGAGAGAGGATTCAAAAAGACCTAAATAAACTGGAGCAGTGGGCAGCAACCAACAGAATGGTTTTTAACAGGGAAAAATGCAAAGTACTACATCTGGGCAATAAAAATGAAAAAAGCATATACAGAATGGGAGGAATAGAGCTAAGCAACAGTACATGTGAAAAAGACTTAGGTATACTAATAGATCATAGACTGAACATGAGTCAACAGTGTGATGCAGCAGCAAAAAAGGCAAATACAATTCTGGGATGTATTAACAGAAGCATACAGTCTAGATCACGTGAAGTCATTATTGGTCTTTACTCCTCTTTGGTCAGACCTCATCTGGAATACTGTGTACAGTTTTGGGCACCACATTTTAAAAAAGACATCGACAAACTGGAGCAAGTTCAGAGAAGAGCGACCAGAATGGTGACTGGTCTGCAAACCATGTCCTATGAGGAATGGTTGCAGGATTTGGGAATGTTTAGCTTGCAAAAAAGAAGACTGAGAGGAGACTTAATAGCTGTCTACAAATATGTCAAGGGCTGTCACATTGTAGAAGGATCATCTTTATTCTCATTTGCACAAGGAAAGACTAGAAGCAATGGGATGAAACTAAATGGGAGGAGACACAGATTAGATATTAGAAAAAACTTTTTGACAGTTAGGGTGATTAATGAGTGGAACAGGCTGCCACGAGAGGTGGTGAGTTCCCCTTCAATGGACGTCTTCAAACAGAGGCTGGACAGACATCTGTCTGAGATGATCTAGTGAATCCTGCTTTGAGCAGGGGGTTGGACCAGATGACCCAGGAGGTCCCTTCCAACTCTACCATTCTATGATTCTATGATTCTATGATTCTATGATTCTGGTGCTGGGCTGCTGCTGACACCATAGATTTTTGTTTTTGATCAGTAGACAGTGATGTAGGGCTGCAGGCACCGAACTTGGGCTTTGTCAGTTGTGGTTATTGTATTGTTTGTTTCTGTATATATTGTATATATGGGTTTGGGTGTAGGTGTTAGGTTGGGTGGTGGGAAAAGGGGGGAGGTGGGTTCATCTTGTGGGACACTGGTTATTTGGGTGAAAAACTGGCACTGCCTGATCTGGCCTATGGACGTTGGACATGGACTGAGGCATGAGGCGCCGGAGCAGCTCTCAGGTCAGTGCCGGGGAGGGACTGGTGGGCTCGAGTGTGGGGGGTTTTGTTTTGTCTTGTATATATTAGTTTGTATATAATTTGTCGGTTATTGTTTATTATATTGTTATTATTTGTTTGGTAACCGGACCAGATGTCACAGTGTAGGTAGTTATTATTGTGTATATATGTATAATATGTGTGTGAGGAGAGAGGGAGCGGCTGGACCAGTTTCATTACATTGTTTATTTTCTGGTTATTAATTTTGTTATGTTTCTGTTATTATTATTGTTATGTTTTTCATTTTTATAATAAAAAGATCTACAGGATGTAACTCAGGATCAGTAATGTAATGTATGTACACAGTGACTGCACCAGCAGAATAGTGAGTGCAGCTCTGGAGTATAATACAGGATGTAACTCAGGATCAGTAATGTAATGTATATACACAGTGACTGCACCAGCAGAATGGTGAGTGCAGCTCTGGAGTATAATACAGGATGTAACTCAGGATCAGTAATGTAATGTATGTACACAGTGACTGCACCAGCAGAATAGAGAGTGCAGCTCTGGAGTATAATACAGGATGTAACTCAGGATCAGTACAGGATAAGTAATGTAATGTATGTACACAGTGACTGCACCAGCAGAATAGTGAGTGCAGCTCTGGAGTATAATACAGGATGTAACTCAGGATCAGTAATGTAATGTATATACACAGTGACTGCACCAGCAGAATGGTGAGTGCAGCTCTGGAGTATAATACAGGATGTAACTCAGGATCAGTAATGTAATGTATGTACACAGTGACTGCACCAGCAGAATAGTGAGTGCAGCTCTGGAGTATAATACAGGATGTAACTCAGGATCAGTAATGTAATGTATGTACACAGTGACTGCACCAGCAGAATAGTGAGTGCAGCTCTGGAGTATAATACAGGATGTAACTCAGGATCAGTAATGTAATGTATATACACAGTGACTGCACCAGCAGAATGGTGAGTGCAGCTCTGGAGTATAATACAGGATGTAACTCAGGATCAGTAATGTAATGTATGTACACAGTGACTGCACCAGCAGAATAGTGAGTGCAGCTCTGGAGTATAATACAGGATGTAACTCAGGATCAGTAATGTAATGTATGTACACAGTGACTGCACCAGCAGAATAGTGAGTGCAGCTCTGGAGTATAATACAGGATGTAACTCAGGATCAGTAATGTAATGTATGTACACAGTGACTGCACCAGCAGAATAGTGAGTGCAGCTCTGGAGTATAATACAGGATGTAACTCAGGATCAGTAATGTATGTATGTACACAGTGACTGCACCAGCAGAATAGTGAGTGCAGCTCTGGAGTATAATACAGGATGTAACTCAGGATCAGTAATGTAATGTATGTACACAGTGACTGCACCAGCAGAATAGTGAGTGCAGCTCTGGAGTATAATACAGGATGTAACTCAGGATCAGTAATGTAATGTATGTACACAGTGACTGCACCAGCAGAATACTGAGTGCAGCTCTGGAGTATAATACAGGATGTAACTCAGGATCAGTAATGTAATGTATGTACACAGTGACTGCACCAGCAGAATAGTGAGTGCAGCTCTGGAGTATAATACAGGATGTAACTCAGGATCAGTAATGTAATATATGTACACAGTGACTGCACCAGCAGAATAGTGAGTGCAGCTCTGGAGTATAATACAGGATGTAACTCAGGATCAGTAATGTATGTATGTACACAGTGACTGCACCAGCAGAATAGTGAGTGCAGCTCTGGAGTATAATACAGGATGTAACTCAGGATCAGTAATGTAATGTATGTACACAGTGACTGCACCAGCAGAATAGTGAGTGCAGCTCTGGAGTATAATACAGGATGTAACTCAGGATCAGTAATGTAATGTATGTACACAGTGACTGCACCAGCAGAATAGTGAGTGCAGCTCTGGAGTATAATACAGGATGTAACTCAGGATCAGTAATGTAATGTATGTACACAGTGACTGCACCAGCAGAATAGTGAGTGCAGCTCTGGAGTATAATACAGGATGTAACTCAGGATCAGTAATGTATGTATGTACACAGTGACTGCACCAGCAGAATAGTGAGTGCAGCTCTGGAGTATAATACAGGATGTAACTCAGGATCAGTAATGTAATGTATGTACACAGTGACTGCACCAGCAGAATAGTGAGTGCAGCTCTGGAGTATAATACAGGATGTAACTCAGGATCAGTAATGTATGTATGTACACAGTGACTGCACCAGCAGAATAGTGAGTGCAGCTCTGGAGTATAATACAGGATGTAACTCAGGATCAGTAATGTAATGTATGTACACAGTGACTGCACCAGCAGAATAGTGAGTGCAGCTCTGGAGTGTAATACAGGATGTAACTCAGGATCAGTAATGTAATGTATGTACACAGTGACTGCACCAGCTGAATAGTGAGTGCAGCTCTGGAGTGTAATACAGGATGTAACTCAGGATCAGTAATGTAATGTATGTACACAGTGACTGCACCAGCTGAATAGTGAGTGCAGCTCTGGAGTGTAATACAGGATGTAACTCAGGATCAGTAATGTAATGTATGTACACAGTGACTGCACCAGCAGAATAGTGAGTGCAGCTCTGGAGTATAATACAGGATGTAACTCAGGATCAGTAATGTAATGTATGTACACAGTGACTGCACCAGCTGAATAGTGAGTGCAGCTCTGGAGTATAATACAGGATGTAACTCAGGATCAGTAATGTATGTACACAGTGACTGCACCAGCTGAATAGTGAGTGCAGCTCTGGAGTATAATACAGGATGTAACTCAGGATCAGTACAGGATCAGTAATGTAATGTATGTACACAGTGACTGCACCAGCAGAATAGTGAGTGCAGCTCTGGAGTATAATACAGGATGTAACTCAGGATCAGTAATGTAATGTATGTACACAGTGACTGCACCAGCTGAATAGTGAGTGCAGCTCTGGAGTATAATACAGGATGTAACTCAGGATCAGTAATGTATGTACACAGTGACTGCACCAGCAGAATGGTGAGTGCAGCTCTGGAGTATAATACAGGATGTAACTCAGGATCAGTAGTGTAATGTATGTACACAGTGACTGCACCAGCAGAATAGTGAGCGCAGCTCTGGAGTATAATACAGGATGTAACTCAGGATCAGTAGTGTAATGTATGTACACAGTGACTGCACCAGCAGAATAGTGAGTGCAGCTCTGGTGTATAATACAGGATGTAACTCAGGATCAGTAATGTAATGTATGTACACAGTGACTGCACCAGCAGAATAGTGAGTTCAGCTCTGGAGTATAATACAGGATGTAACTCAGGATCAGTAATGTAATGTATGTACACAGTGACTGCACCAGCAGAATAGTGAGTGCAGCTCTGGAGTATAATACAGGATGTAACTCAGGATCAGTAATGTATGTACACAGTGACTGCACCAGCTGAATAGTGAGTGCAGCTCTGGAGTATAACACAGGATGTAACTCAGGATCAGTACAGGATCAGTAATGTAATGTATGTACACAGTGACTGCACCAGCAGAATAGTGAGTGCAGCTCAGGAGTATAATACAGGATGTAACTCAGGATCAGTAATGTATGTACACAGTGACTGCACCAGCAGAATAGTGAGTGCAGCTCTGGAGTATAATACAGGATGTAACTCAGGATCAGTAATGTATGTACACAGTGACTGCACCAGCAGAATAGTGAGTGTAGCTCTGGTGTATAATACAGGATGTAACTCAGGATCAGTAATGTAATGTATGTACACAGTGACTGCACCAGCAGAATAGTGAGTGCAGCTCTGGAGTATAACACAGGATGTAACTCAGGATCAGTAATGTAATGTATGTACACAGTGACTGCACCAGCAGAATAGTGAGTGCAGCTCTGGAGTATAATACAGGATGTAACTCAGGATCAGTAATGTAATTTATGTACACAGTGACTCCACCAGCAGAATAGTGAGTGCAGCTCTGGAGTATAATACAGGATGTAACTCAGGATCAGTAATGTAATGTATGTACACAGTGACTGCACCAGCAGAATAGTGAGTGCAGCTCTGGAGTATAATATAGGATGTAACTCAGGATCAGTAATGTAATGTATGTACACAGTGACTGCACCAGCAGAATAGTGAGCGCAGCTCTGGAGTATAATACAGGATGTAACTCGGGATCAGTAATGTATGTACACAGTGACTGCACCAGCAGAATAGTGAGTGCAGCTCTGGAGTATAATACAGGATGTAACTCAGGATCTGTACAGGATTAGTAATGTAATGTATGTACACAGTGACTCCACCAGCAGAATAGCGAGTGCAGCTCTGGAGTATAATACAGGATGTAACTCAGGATCAGTAATGTAATGTATGTACATAGTGACTGCACCAGCAGAATAGTGAGTGCAGCTCTGGAGTATAATACAGGATGTAACTCAGGATCAGTAATGTAATGTATGTACACAGTGACTCCACCAGCAGAATAGTGAGTGCAGCTCTGGAACATAATACAGGATGTAACTCAGGATCAGTAATGTAATGTATGTACACAGTGACTGCACCAGCTGAATAGTGAGTGCAGCTCTGGAGTATAATACAGGATGTAACTCAGGATCAGTAATGTATGTACACAGTGACTGCACCAGCAGAATAGTGAGTGCAGCTCTGGTGTATAATACAGGATGTAACTCAGGATCAGTAATGTAATGTATGTACACAGTGACTGCACCAGCAGAATAGTGAGTGCAGCTCTGGTGTATAATACAGGATGTAACGCAGGATCAGTAATGTAATGTATGTACACAGTGACTCCACCAGCAGAATAGTGAGTGCAGCTCTGGAGTATAATACAGGATGTAACTCAGGATCAGTAATGTAATGTATGTACACAGTGACTGCACCAGCAGAATAGTGAGTGCAGCTCTGGAGTATAATATAGGATGTAACTCAGGATCAGTAATGTAATGTATGTACACAGTGACTGCACCAGCAGAATAGTGAGTGCAGCTCTGGAGTATAATACAGGATGTAACTCAGGATTAGTACAGGATCAGTAATGTAATGTATGTACACAGTGACTGCACCAGCAGAATAGTGAGTGCAGCTCTGGAGAATAATAAAGGATGTAACTCAGGATCAGTAATGTAATGTACAAATGTGGCACCCCAGGGGTCTGGTTGCCACAGTAATAGAAATATTACGTCTGAGAGCAAGTGGGAGGTTTCTCTGGTCAGGAGCCCTAAGCATGCAACACTTCCTGCCCAGACCTGGGAGGGGAGGAATCTGCCCTTATAAACTGGGTCTGGGGCGGGATTAGTCAGTCAGAGCCTGGAGACAGTTCCAGACACAGGGAGAGTTACAGCAGGAGCTCTGTAGGAGCAGTAGCTGAAGACCAGGGGCTGGAGCTGAGCAGAGCTCGCCCTGGCAGAAGAAACCAAGTACCGGACACCGGAGTCCGAGGCTGTGGGGACTGATATCCACCCAGCAGCAGAAACCAGCCGGCAGGGGATTCCAGGTCCTCTGGCTATAGAAGCCCGGAGGCTCAGTCACAAGGAAGGGACCAGCACCGCCATCCAGGAGCGGAGGCTAACAGAAGGCCCCAAGTCACCAGCCATACGGGTGAGCACCACACAGTATACTCAGGGACGTGGGCTACTTCTACCCGCTTACAGCAAGGTAGCCAGAAAGAGTGCAGATAGACGGGGAGGCCTACAACTCCACCTGGCCAGGGGAACTCCTGTTTGCTCGAAGACTGACCAGGCCCCTTATGTTAGCCAGTACTCCCGGGAGGGTCTGCCTTAATATCACCAGTAAAGACCCTGAACTGCACTGCAAAGACTCTGAGTCGTTCCTGCTTCATCGCCGCACCAGCACTACTAGTGCTGGGACTCCCGTGCACTATCACGCTCACCATCAACTACACTGCCCTGGGGCTCCACTCTTCCCGTGGGGAGTCACACTACCTCAGCTGCACACACCATCAGCCCCAGCGGTCTGACTTGCAGCGGCGGTCCGCGCTGACCGCAATCCACGGGTGGCGTAGTCAGACAATTAACCTAAAACCCCCACAAAACACCGCCATCGGCCTGACCACCCTGAGCCACGGGACCGGGTCACCGCCACGGATTCTACAACCCCCAGAGACCCGGCTCCGGGTATCCCAGAAACGTCCACACTAGGCCCAGGGGGCGAGTCAGCGTTGGCGTAGTCGGCAGGATTTCATCAAAAGACTGTCATACCTGCCGTGGTGAAGGTCCCCGCCATCCGGAGCCGTTTCCCGCCATCTTCAAAAGTTTCCCGCCATCTTCAAAAGTTTCCCGCCATCCGCAGTCGTTTTCCCGCCATCGGACACCATCTTCGGGACGCCGCGCGGGAAGAAGAGGGGCGTTGACGCCGAAAGCGCGCGAGACCCGAAGCTCCGCCTCACGCATCGACGCTGGGCAAGGTCCTGGAAGGGAGAGAGAGCGACGCTGACGTCACCAGAGCGCGACGCAAGGTCCTCCACCCTGACGATCGTCTGCGGAGCCGCGGCCTACGGAGAAGAAGCAACAGAAGGTAGGCCACACTTAACTAGGGGGGAGGAAGATGATGGATACGGAGGGACCCTCTACCACCAGCGCGGCCGCTGCCGCAGTAATGCCATTTACAATGCCCTATATCCCTGGAGCGGCCTGGCTGCCCCAGTACTCAGGGGAGTCGCATACCCTAAGCGACTTTAAAGAGAGACTGTACAGCCTGTTTAAGGTGTACCCCCTGACAGAGGGACAAAAAGTGAGCATATTGGTAGGCCAGCTAACCGGGGCAGCCCAACGTGAAGTAAAGTCCTGGTCAGTCCGGGACAAGGAGACTGTGAAGGAGATCATAGCCCGTCTGAGGGACACCTTTGATACCCGCACCTCAGCAGAAATCAAAATGAAATTCTATGGGTGCAAGCAGCGGGCCCAAGACAGTATAAGAGACTATGCTTTGAATTTGCAAGAGGCCCTGGGAGCCATTAAACAGGCAGACCCTGACAGTGTGCGGAATGCAGATGAACTGTTAACTGAGCAATTCATTGAGGGTCTGCTGTCCAACGCCCACCGAACCCAGTTACGTGCAATGGCCTTGCAGAACCCTGGTTTAGACTTTGCAAAGTTCAAAGACAGGGCCGTATGGGTGCTCCAAGAACCGGCACCGGGTAGCGCTGTAACCCACCGGTGCCCTGCTATTACCTATCACCAGGAGGCGGCGCCCTTGTCTACAGAGTCTGTAGGAGCTGGTGCGCAGGATTTGAATAACAACCCGGCTACAGACCTGCACCATCAGGTCCAAGAGCTAACCAAAAGCGTAGCCGCGCTAACCAGAACTGTGCAGTCTTTACAGGTTTCCCCTCCAGGAAAGATCCAGCTGGCATCCGGACCGGAGGACGTCCCGTGGCGCCGATAGAGGAGGATCCCATCGTCCAGAGGAAGACCCAGCGACAGATACAACAAGGACGGACAACCCATCTGCCGCCACTGCAATCAACCTGGACACATGGCGAGGTACTGTCATTTAAACGGGCACAACCTGGGGTAGAGGGCCAACCCCCAGGCATAAGATCATCAGGCCCATCGAACTGGCGTGATAAATACGTAGGGGGACGTCCGGTCTTGCCTGTGGTACTGGATGGCATTCCTATGAATGCCCTACTGGACACTGGGTCACAAGTGACTACCATCCCGTACGTGCTCTTTAAGCTGTACTGGAATGACTCGGACATAACCCGCTACCCAGATGACGACCTGAGTATCATCGCCAGCAATGGTCAGCCCGTGCCGCAGGTGGGATTCAAGGAGGTGACCATTAAGGTCGGTAAAGTCAAGCTGGCGGCACAAGGACTGATTATTGTGGACATAGACAGTCATGAGAGCCACCCTAAAATCACCTTAGGGACTAACGTGATTGAAAATTGTCTTGCAGAGGTGATTCTCATTTTACAGCAGGTTGCCAAGAACGCCAGTTCCAGCCAGCAGCGTGTGCTCCAAAAAGAGATCCGGGCACTGATGAAGCGGCAACAAGTGGAACTATCTGGTGGTGAGATAGGTAGCGTGAGAATGTGTGACCCGTTCCCTATTGCCATGCCCCCGAAAAGTGAGATGATGATCTGGTGCCGGGCAGCTATTGGTCTAAGAGGTAGAGACTACCAAGCAATGGTAGAACCCGTCTACTCAGACAGTAGGCCCACCATTTTGACTGCACGGGGGTGGTCGATGTACGCCATGGGGAGGGTGCCCGTCCGCATCATAAATATCGGGGAGAGAGAAGTATACCTGCCCCGGTATGCCACGCTAGCCAAATTGTTCACCATAAACCAAAATTCTGTAAGGACCGTGGAACCCTTGCCTCCATCTCAACCAGAGGAAGGTAACGGCTCTAAGAAACAAATGGAGGACTGGTGTCAGCAACTGCATTTGGGTACTGACTCCACGCCCTCACACCAAAAACAGTGAGTCTACCGGGTGGTTCAGGAGTACGAAAGAGTCTTTAGTAAACACCCATTAGACTTCGGGCGAGTAAAGGGGGTAGAGCATCACATCCCCACAGGAGACCATCCACCCATAAAGGAAAGATACCGACCTGTACCCCCTGCACACTATCAGCATGCAAAAGGGATGTTGCGGGACATGAAGGAGGCTGGGGTAATCAGGGACAGCTGTAGCCCCTGGGCAGCTCCACTAGTTCTAGTGAAAAAGAAGGACAACACCATGAGACTACAGAAAGGTCAACCGTATCACACACAAAGATGCGTACCCGTTACCTAGGATAGAAGAATCTTTAGCTGCATTAAAATCTGCTAACTTCTTCTCCACTTTGGATCTTACTAGCGGGTACTGGCAGGTTCCTGTAGCAGAGGCAGACAAGGAGAAGACTGCATTCACCACCCCGATGGGCCTCAGCGAATTCAACTGTATGCCGTTCGGGCTCTGCAACGCACCAGGAGCCTTCCAACGGTTGATGGAATGCTGTCTGGGACACCGGAATTTCGAGACGGTCCTGTTATGCCTGGACGATGTCATCATCTATTCGAAAACCTACGAGGACCATCTGAAACACCTGGCAGAAGTGTTTGACGCCCTGGCAAGCTACGGCCTCAAGGTGAAACCCTCCAAGTGTCACCTGCTGAAACCAAAGGTGCAGTACCTGGGACACGTGGTGAGTGCTGACGGAGTGGCTCCCGACCCCGATAAGATCACCGTGATTAAAGACTGGCCAAGACCCTCCAGCATAAAGGAAGTGCGGCAGTTTCTCGGGTTGGTAGGCTACTACCGAAGATTCATTCCCGGTTTCACCAAAATGGCAGCTCCTATGCAGGACCTCCTGATAGGCCAATCCAGGAAGGCCAAAAACCAGAAGCCGCCCTTCAGATGGGAAAAGCTGGAAGAAGAGTCCTTCCGGCAGCTGAAGATGGCCCTCACGGGGGACGAAATTCTGGCGTACCCTGACTACAGCCAGCCCTTTATCCTCCACACGGACGCGAGCAACATCGGGCTAGGAGCCGTACTGTCCCAGATCCAGCAGGGGAAAGAACGGGTAATCGCTTACGCCAGCCGAAAACTACGGCCCACGGAGAGGAACCCTGAGAATTATAGCTCATTCAAGCTAGAGTTCCTGGCAGTGGTGTGGGCAGTGACCGAACGTTTCAAGCATTACCTTGCCTCTTCCAAGTTCACCGTGTACATGGATAACAGCCCGTTGACACACCTGAACACTGCAAGACTTGGTGCCCTGGAGCAGAGATGGATGGCCCGCCTGTCCAACTATGAATTCACCATCAAATACCGGGCGGGACGCTCAAATGCCAACGCGGATGCCCTGTCCAGAATGCCAAACTTACCGGACGTAGGGGAAGATCCAGAAGAACTGGAAGAAGTCGAACTCCCTGCGTTCCACCGTCATGGCATTACCCTGTATTCCCACCGCGTAAGGGACAGGCGCTCTGCCACGTTCAATCCCTTACCCCACTACAGCTGGGCGGAGACACAAGACAGTGATCCCGCAGTCCGTCTGGTGAAGGAAATGCTGACACAGGCTGATGCCCGTCTTGACCCAGACACTCTGGAGGAGACCAAGCAACTGTGGAAGGAGAAAAGCAGGCTATTTCTTTACAAGGAGAAGCTGTGCCGGAGAATGGTCAACTCTAGAACACATGAGCTGACCTGGCAGGTAGTGGTCCCAAGACGAGACGCGGCTATGGTTCTGGAGGCATACCACGACGGAGCAGGACACTTCGGATGGAAAAAGCTGGAGTTCTTGTTGCGTGAACGGTTCTACTGGATAGGCATGAGAGGAGCCATCGAGAGGTGGTGCAGAGAGTGTGGCCCGTGCAACCTAAGAAGAAAGGACCGTGCCAGCCAGAAGAGTCCCCTGCAGCCCATCATCACCAGGCAGCCACTGGAACTGGTAGCCCTGGACCATGTGAAACTGGCTCCAAGCAAATCTGGGTACGTCTATGCCCTCATCATCGTAGATCACTACTCCCGGTTTCTAGTGGTGGTCCCTGTCAAGGACTTAACGGCCCAAACAGCAGCCTGGGCGTTCCAGCTGCACCCGGAGCAAGTGCTGACGGACCAAGGACCAGCCTTCAAAGCGGAGGTCTTCCAGGAGTTCTGCAATCTGTATGGCTGCAGGAAGATAAGAACAATGCCCTATCACTCTCAGACCAACGGACTATGTGAGAAAATGAACCAGGTGGTGATAGACTTGCTAAAAACGTTGCCCCTGGAGGAACGCAGTCTGTGGCCTGAAAAACTGCCTGATTTGGTGGACTTGTACAATCACATCCCCGTAGGCTCCACCAATTGTACCCCGGCTTACCTAATGAGAGCAAGACCTGGTAAGCTGCCTATTGACCTGGATATGGGAGTCCTGACACCTGAGGACACCTCACCAGAGGCAGACTGGGATACAGAACGGCAGCAGCAGTATCGGAAAGTACAGGAAAGCGTCGAGCGAAGTCTGTCTCAAGCAAGAGAAAGGCAAGAGAAGGCTTATAACAAGTATGCTCCCGCTGTTCCCCTGGTACCTGGAGAGCAGGTTTTGAAGAGAAAGAGATGGCTCCACAAGTTGGATGACCAGTGGGAGAAGGACCCGTACACCGTACTGCCCTCAAGTCATGAGAACCCAAAAGTATGTATCATCAGTAAGGATGGAGGAGAGACCACAGCCATTGTCTCCAGAGACCACCTGAAGAAGTGTCCCGAGCAGCTGCAAAGCCCTGAAGAAGATCAAGAAAACCCTCAACCCGCAGAGGAAAGGGAAGGAATGATCAGTACCGTACTCGGAGACTTTCCCCGGTCCTGGACTCAGATCAACAACGCAGTCGTGGTACCCGTCCTCACCTTTCTCCAGCCAGCCCCTCAAGGGCCTACAGAAGAACAGGTAGTGTCAGAAGAGCAGCCGGCCCAGGAGGCAGAAGAATCCATACCAGCCGCCCAGGAGAATCAACCCTCTGCTAGTAGTGAGCCTGCCGTGCCCCTAGTAAGCCAAAGAGTATGCAGAAAGCTGCCAGGCCTACCCACAACACCTTCTACACCCTGTAGTGCAGAACCAGATAGTGGGTTATGTAGGTCCACCAGGAGCACTAGAGGACAGATGCCCGCTCGCTGGAGAATCTAAAATGTAATCTGTAAATTGCAAATGTTGAAAAAGGTTTATGTTTTTGTTACCTGGTTACTAATTATGTTTCTCTAGTTACCCTGCAGGTTTATTTGGACTGACAGGTTATGGACGCTGAATAACCGGAACTACATGTAGATAGTTGCACCTTGGTGCCTCTTGCGAAGATGGCCGCGGAAGAGAAAACCTGTCTGGCGTGGCCTCCTTGTGGCCCAAAGTAGCTAGTCTCAGCCTTGCAGCCACGCCCAGGGCCAACGCTTGGGGTTTGCTTTGGACAGGTCCCCTACTCTGTGCCAAGACTTCACCTTGTTGGGTGATATGGACACCCAGTTACGGACATGCCGTGACCTCTAAAGACTAAAGCTTCTTGTATACATGTTGTTGTATTATTGTTTATACCCTGTATTTGTGTTTTCTTAAAAATGTGTTTAGTCCCAGCGTACTAAAATTCACTAGGGGGGAATGTGGCACCCCAGGGGTCTGGTTGCCACAGTAATAGAAATATTACGTCTGAGAGCAAGTGGGAGGTTTCTCTGGTCAGGAGCCCTAAACATGCAACACTTCCTGCCCAGACCTGGGAGGGGAGGAATCTGCCCTTATAAACTGGGTCTGGGGCGGGATTAGTCAGTCAGAGCCTGGAGACAGTTCCAGACACAGGGAGAGTTACAGCAGGAGCTCTGTAGGAGCAGTAGCTGAAGACCAGGGGCTGGAGCTGAGCAGAGCTCGCCCTGGCAGAAGAAACCAAGTACCGGACACCGGAGTCCGAGGCTGTGGGGACTGATATCCACCCAGCAGCAGAAACCAGCCGGCAGGGGATTCCAGGTCCTCTGGCTATAGAAGCCCGGAGGCTCAGTCACAAGGAAGGGACCAGCACCGCCATCCAGGAGCGGAGGCTAACAGAAGGCCCCAAGTCACCAGCCATACGGGTGAGCACAACACGGTATACTCAGGGACGTGGGCTACTTCTACCCGCTTACAGCAAGGTAGCCAGAAAGAGTGCAGATAGACGGGGAGGCTTACAACTCCACCTGGCCAGGGGAACTCCTGTTTGCTCGCAGACTGACCAGGCCCCTTATGTTAGCCAGTACTCCCGGGAGGGTCTGCCTTAATATCACCAGTAAAGACCCTGAACTGCACTGCAAAGACTCTGAGTCGTTCCTGCTTCATCGCCGCACCAGCACTACTAGTGCTTGGACTCCCGTGCACTATCACCCTCACCATCAACTACACTGCCCTGGGGCTCCACTCTTCCCGTGGGGAGTCACACTACCTCAGCTGCACACACCATCAGCCCCAGCGGTCAGCCTTGCAGCAGCGGTCCGCGCTGACCGCAATCCACGGGTGGCGTAGTCGGACAATTAACCTAAAACCCCCACAAAATACCGCCATCGGCCTGACCACCCTGAGCCACGGGACCGGGTCACCGCCACGGATTCTACAACCCCCAGAGACCCGGCTCCGGGTATCCCACACACGTCCACACTAGGCCCAGGGGGCGAGTCATATACACAGTGACTGCACCAGCAGAATAGTGAGTGCAGCTCTGGAGTATAATACAGGATGTAACTCAGGATCAGTACAGGATCAGTAATGTAATGTATGTACACAGTGACTCCACCAGCAGAATAGTGAGTGCAGCTCTGGAGAAGAGTAAGCTCAATCCTTGGCCATAATAATAAAATCTACCATGGCCCCTCCACTGACAAATGGCATTGCTTGTCAGCACTAATATCTGATGACACACCGTCCACCACTGCTGATTCCTCATGAAGCCTCCTGAACCAAACTACTGCGAGAAAGGTCAGCAAGCCGCAGCTCCCTGGAGATGTGATGGTGCAGGAAGTGGTTGGGGGTGATCACTTCCTACCATTATGCCAAGGAAAGTAAATACATTTTCCCTTTAAACATAAAGTCTTCCAAGATTGTCAGCAAAAATAATAAGGATATCAGTTACCAGGTTATTATATCTATCATAATATGAAAATTATCACCTTCATCACCTCAGGCGAGGATCCCAACCAGGCTACGAGAATGGAAAGCTTCTATCACTGAGGTGACCTAGATGCCACTGTGGCACCCAGGCCTGGATGCCACAAAATGTAATAAAGCTGTGTCTGAGAGCAGGGGGGAGGTTCTCTAGTCAGGGGAACATTAGCATGCAGTACCTCCTGTCTCAGGCCAGTAGGGGGAGCAGGCTGCCCCTATAAAAGCTGGTACTGGGGGCAGGGTTAGAGAGAACTTGATGGCCTGTCTCAGCACTGAGACGTGTCCCAGAGCAGAGCAGGGACAAACAGTTGCACTGCACCTAAGAGGAAGTGTGGCAGGAGGAGAGCCACAAGCCAGAGACAAGAGGCAAAGCAAGCCTGTCTTGGCAGATAAGAGACTGACTTTACCAGACTTTGGTGTCTGAGGCTGGGAGGATTCTACATCCTCCAGCAGAGAACCAGTTCGCAAGGGACTGTATATTCCTTGGCCTAAGAAGCCTGGAGGCTCTGCCACAACCGAAGGGACCAGTAAAGCCGAACAAGGCTGGGAGCAGAAAGGAACCCACGTCGCAGGCCATACAGGCGAGAATACACGGAAAGCTCGGAAACGTGGGCTGTTACCCTATAACAAGGAGATAGCCAGAAGGAGCGCAGAAAGCACGGTAGGCCTACACCCTCACCCTGACCAGGGCCAATTTCCCCGTTGCTCTCAGACATTCAGGTCCCCTCCTAGCTGGGACTGTTTATGGGTCAGTTTACCTGTTTCAGTAAAGACCCTGGACTGCAACCTATTGTCTGTGTGCTCCTTCGCGCCTCCAGCACTACCGGTACTGGGACTCTCACCACCATCACTCCCACCATCCACTACACTGCCCTGGGGCCACACTCTTCCCGTGGGGAGTCACACCATCCCAGCTGCACACCTCATCAGCCCCAGCGGTCTGCCTTGCAGCGGCGATACCTAATGACCGCAAATCCACGGGTGGTGTAGTCGGACATAATCAATAGCACATAACGGACTACCACTAGCCTGACCACCCTGAGCCACGGAACCGGGTCGCCACTACTACCCCCATCGTCTCCCTATTGCCCGGATCCGAGTGCCCCACGGCCCAGGGGGCGAGTCACCACCACATAACCTCAGCATCAGAGAGGTACTCCATGAAAAAGGGTACGCTAGATGACAATACTGTAATGCCATCAAGCCCACAACCTTAAAGGGGATGTCTGGTTTAAACCAAAAGGTCTATATGTTACCGATGATGCTGCTCAAGGTTTAGTCTAGTTGTCTCCGTCAAGCACTTGTGGATAATGAAGAAAACAGTGGCCAGATGACATTGTCTCCTGATTACATGGAATAGAGGATCTGTTAGCAGCCTCTCATTTCGGCATCATTTGAATTCATGAAACTGAATCTTCAAAAAATGGATTTGTTAGAATTTGAATTTTTGGGGGAAAATTTGTTGCAAATTTGATTCTACCAGTATTGGTTTGTTCACCAGTAGCTTCTATCTTCTTCATCAACATGAAGGATTACAGGAAGACACCAAAATGTCTGAGTGCCAAATGATTCTGCTGAAAGCGGAATTCTTGTGCAGGTGATGGTTGCAGCCATACACATAGAGCACCGCACAGCTTGGTGGTGTTGACAATGGCTGCTGTATTTCCCAAGTGAAACATCCTTCTCCCACAATGTCGGAGTGTTGATGATTCTGCTGAAAGCTACAATATGCAACTGAATCATCAAGCAACTAAAGGCCATTTAATGGTAAGAGGCTGGAGAATAATATTCCAGGATGCCAGATACATAGCTGACTGCCTATCGGAGAAAATATTAGAAAGCAAACATTATAGAACTAAACCAGTGGAGGCAAAGAGGGGAATTGACTCGGCACTACCATGTAAATGTAATAGAAGGAGAAAAGTCTTTCAGAGAATCAGTGCGAGATGTATGTAATAAGGAGAAAGAGCGCCATCTGGTGAGCGTTTCAAGTTTGGACGCTGGACCTGATTAGGTGACCTCCAGCAGAGGATTTCAAAATTTAATGGCCGAGCGCGCAGTGCCTGATGTGATTTTGGCGCCAGACACAGGGAGAGACGTGACGCCGGACGGACTCACTGAAGGAACCAGCGAGAGAGACCGGGGTGAGAGACCCATATGGCAAGCTGGGTGGCTGCCGGTGAACGAGTGTGGGATTCAGCGCAGCGGTTCCTCCGGTGTCACCACTACGGAAGAGGACCAGGACTTGGATACAACATTAAGGAAATGTAGAAGACTCTCCTACCCACGACGTGGTAAACCGCCCCAATTGACAGGACAAAGAGAGGATAGAAACGAGTCGTGCCGGAGAGATCACGTCAGCAAAGCTAACGAGTGTCATCACTGAACAGCGCGGTCACAACTCCTGTGTGAACTCGGTCTGACATCCAAAGCCCAAAGTATTTGGAGGTGCTCAGCTAACCAGTCCCACATGGGGAAAAGGCAGTACGGTGTATCCAGTGGAAAAGAAAGTTACCGGCACTCCTCAATGTCCGTAAAAAGTTTTTCTTTATTTCAAATCTTCCTTAAAACCATCTGTGTGGAAGAGGGCGCTGGGAGAGGGGCAGAGCAGGGGCAGCAGAGAAGACGACGGACGTTTCGTGCTGGAGTGCACTTCAATGGCTGTTGTCTGCTCTGCGGCACCTGCCGCCCTCCTCCTCTGCTGTGCTGAGGCGTCAGATACACAGGGAGAATGATGGAAGAGAGAGCTGACTTCTCCCTGCGCCATCATTACTATCATTACAGGATGCGGATACAGTTAAAAATTGGGTGGAGGGGGTGGTTCCAGCGCTGACCCTTACTCATAGGCCCCATAGAGGCCGTGTGATCTGCTGCTATTAGCAGTACACCACTGTCTGACAGTCAGCTTTCATCTCCTGCAGTTGCTCGATCTTGTACATCTGCTCTATTATACAGTGACATTTTAGAACATCACTGCAGAACAGAACGTGGGGCACCCAGATGTACAAAGTTTGTTGGCGGTCCAAAAATAGCTAAAAAATTTCAAACACAGTATGGCATAACACAGAGGAGTGGTGCAGGGAACACAGCATGGCATAACACGGAGGAGTGGTGCAGGGAACACAGCATGGCATAACATGGAGGAGAGGCGCAGGGAACACAGCATGGCATAACACGGAGGAGTGGTGCAGGGAACACAGCATGGCATAACGTGGAGGAGTGGTGCAGGGAACACAGCATGGCATAACACGGAGGAGTGGTGCAGGGAACACAGCATGGCATAACACGGAGGAGTGGTGCAGGGAACACAGCATGGCATAACATGGAGGAGAGGTGCAGGGAACACAGTATGGCATAACATGGAGGAGTGGTGCAAGGAACACAGCATGGCATAACATGGAGGAGTGGTGCAGGGAATACAGCATGGCATAACACAGAGGAGTGGTGCAGGGAACACTGCATGGCATAACATGGAGGAGTGGTGCAGGGAACACAGTATGGCATAACACAGAGGAGTGGTGCAGGGAACACAGCATGGCATAACATGGAGGAGAGGTGCAGGGAACACAGTATGGCATAACATGGAGGAGTGGTGCAAGGAACACAGCATGGCATAACATGGAGGAGTGGTGCAGGGAATACAGCATGGCATAACACAGAGGAGTGGTGCAGGGAACACTGCATGGCATAACATGGAGGAGTGGTGCAGGGAACACAGTATGGCATAACACAGAGGAGTGGTGCAGGGAACACAGCATGGCATAACAAGGAGGAGAGGTGCAGGGAACACAGTATGGCATAACATGGAGGAGTGGTGCAGGAAACACAGCATGGCATAACATGGAGGAGAGGTGCAGGGAACACAGTATGGCATAACATGGAGGAGTGGTGCAGGGAACACAGCATGGCATAACATGGAGGAGAGGTGCAGGGAACACAGTATGGCATAACATGGAGGAGTGGTGCAGGGAACACAGCATGGCATAACATGGAGGAGTGGTGCAGGGAATACAGCATGGCATAACACAGAGGAGTGGTGCAGGGAACACTGCATGGCATAACATGGAGGAGTGGTGCAGGGAATACAACATGGCATAACACAGAGGTGTGGTGCAGGGAACACAGTATGGCATAACACAGAGGAGTGGTGCAGGGAACACAGCATAGCATAACATGGAGGAGTGGTGAAGGGAACACAGCATGGCATAACATGGAGGAGAGTTGCAGGGAACACAGTATGGCATAACACAGAGGAGTGGTGCAGGGAACACAGCATGGCATAACATGGAGGAGTGGTGCAGGGAACACAGCATGGCATAACACGGAGGAGTGGTGCAGGGAACAGAGCATAGCATAACACGGAGGAGTGGTGCAGGGAACACAGCATGGCATAACATGGAGGAGAGGTGCAGGGAACACAGTATGGCATAACACAGAGGAGTGGTGCAGGGAACACAGCATGGCATAACATGGAGGAGAGGTGCAGGGAACACAGTATGGCATAACATGGAGGAGTGGTGCAGGGAACACAGCATGGCATAACATCGAGGAGTGGTGCAGGGAATACAGCATGGCATAACACAGAGGAGTGGTGCAGGGAACACTGCATGGCATAACATGGAGGAGTGGTGCAGGGAACACAGCATGGCATAACATGGAGGAGAGTTGCAGGGAACACAGTATGGCATAACACAGAGGAGTGGTGCAGGGAACACAGCATGGCATAACATGGAGGAGTGGTGCAGGGAACACAGCATGGCATAACACGGAGGAGTGGTGCAGGGAACACAGCATATCATAACACGGAGGAGTGGTGCAGGGAACACAGCATGGCATAACATGGAGGAGAGGTGCAGGGAACACAGTATGGCATAACACAGAGGAGTGGTGCAGGGAACACAGCATGGCATAACATGGAGGAGAGGTGCAGGGAACACAGTATGGCATAACATGGAGGAGTGGTGCAGGGAACACAGCATGGCATAACATGGAGGAGTGGTGCAGGGAATACAGCATGGCATAACACAGAGGAGTGGTGCAGGGAACACTGCATGGCATAACATGGAGGAGTGGTGCAGGGAACACTGCATGGCATAACATGGAGGAGTGGTGCAGGGAATACAGCATGGCATAACACAGAGGAGTGGTGCAGGGAACACAGTATGGCATAACACAGAGGAGTGGTGCAGGGAACACAGCATGGCATAACATGGAGGAGTGGTGCAGGGAACACAGCATGGCATAACATGGAGGAGAGGTGCAGGGAACACAGTATGGCATAACACAGAGGAGTGGTGCAGGGAACACAGCATGGCATAACATGGAGGAGTGGTGCAGGGAATACAGCATGGCATAACACAGAGGAGTGGTGCAGGGAACACAGTATGGCATAACATGGAGGAGTGGTGCAGGGAACACAGCATGGCATAACACGGAGGAGTGGTGCAGGGAACACAGCATGGCATAACATGGAGGAGTGATGCAGGGAACACAGCATGGCATAACACGGAGGAGTGGTGCAGGGAACACGGCATGGCATAACATGGAGGAATGGTGCAGGGAACACAGCATGACATAACATGGAGGAGAGGTGCAGGGAACACAGCATGGTATAATATGGAGGAGTGGTGCAGGGAACACAGCATGACATAACATGGAGGAGTGGTGCAAGGATCACAGCATGGTATAACATGGAGGAGTGGTGCAGGGAACACAGCATGGCATAACACAGAGGAGAGGTGCAGGGAACACAGCATGGCATAACACAGAGGAGTGGTGCAGGGAACACAGCATGGTATAACATGGAGGAGTGGTGCAGGGAACACAGCATGGCATATCACAGAGGAGTGGTGCAGGGAACACAGCATGGCATAACACAGAGGAGTGGTGCAGGGAACACAGCATGGCATAACACAGAGGAGTGGTGCAGGGAACACAGCATGGCATAACACAGAGGAGTGGTGCAGGGAACACAGCATGGTATAACATGGAGGAGTGGTGCAGGGAACACAGCATGACATAACATGGAGGAGTGGTGCAGGGAACACAGCATCGTATAATATGGAGGAGTGGTGCAGGGAACACAGCATGACATAACATGGAGGAGTGGTACAGGGAACACAGCATGACATAACATGGAGGAGTGGTGCAGGGAACACAGCATGACATAACATGGAGGAGTGGTGCAGGGAACACAGCATGGTATAACATGGAGGAGTGGTGCAGGGAATACAGCATGGCATAACACAGAGGAGTGGTGCAGGGAACACTGCATGGCATAACATGGAGGAGTGGTGCAGGGAATACAACATGGCATAACACAGAGGTGTGGTGCAGGGAACACAGTATGGCATAACACAGAGGAGTGGTGCAGGGAACACAGCATAGCATAACATGGAGGAGTGGTGCAGGGAACACAGCATGGCATAACATGGAGGAGAGTTGCAGGGAACACATTATGGCATAACACAGAGGAGTGGTGCAGGGAACACAGCATGGCATAACATGGAGGAGTGGTGCAGGGAACACAGCATGGCATAACACGGAGGAGTGGTGCAGGGAACAGAGCATAGCATAACACGGAGGAGTGGTGCAGGGAACACAGCATGGCATAACATGGAGGAGAGGTGCAGGGAACACAGTATGGCATAACACAGAGGAGTGGTGCAGGGAACACAGCATGGCATAACATGGAGGAGAGGTGCAGGGAACACAGTATAGCATAACATGGAGGAGTGGTGCAGGGAACACAGCATGGCATAACATGGAGGAGTGGTGCAGGGAATACAGCATGGCATAACACAGAGGAGTGGTGCAGGGAACACTGCATGGCATAACATGGAGGAGTGGTGCAGGGAACACAGCATGGCATAACATGGAGGAGAGTTGCAGGGAACACAGTATGGCATAACACAGAGGAGTGGTGCAGGGAACACAGCATGGCATAACATGGAGGAGTGGTGCAGGGAACACAGCATGGCATAACACGGAGGAGTGGTGCAGGGAACACAGCATATCATAACACGGAGGAGTGGTGCAGGGAACACAGCATGGCATAACATGGAGGAGAGGTGCAGGGAACACAGTATGGCATAAAACAGAGGAGTGGTGCAGGGAACACAGCATGGCATAACATGGAGGAGAGGTGCAGGGAACACAGTATGGCATAACATGGAGGAGTGGTGCAGGGAACACAGCATGGCATAACATGGAGGAGTGGTGCAGGGAATACAGCATGGCATAACACAGAGGAGTGGTGCAGGGAACACTGCATGGCATAACATGGAGGAGTGGTGCAGGGAACACTGCATGGCATAACATGGAGGAGTGGTGCAGGGAATACAGCATGGCATAACACAGAGGAGTGGTGCAGGGAACACAGTATGGCATAACACAGAGGAGTGGTGCAGGGAACACAGCATGGCATAACATGGAGGAGAAGTGCAGGGAACACAGCAGGGCATAACATGGAGGAGAGGTGCAGGGAACACAGTATGGCATAACACAGAGGAGTGGTGCAGGGAACACAGCATGGCATAACATGGAGGAGTGGTGCAGGGAATACAGCATGGCATAGCACAGAGGAGTGGTGCAGGGAACACAGCATGGCATAACATGGAGGAGTGGTGCAGGGAACACAGCATGGCATAACACGGAGGAGTGGTGCAGGGAACACAGCATGGCATAACATGGAGGAGTGGTGCAGGGAACACAGCATGGCATAACACGGAGGAGTGGTGCAGGGAACACGGCATGGCATAACATGGAGGAATGGTGCAGGGAACACAGCATGGCATAACATGGAGGAGTGGTGCATTGAACACAGCATGACATAACATGGAGGAGAGGTGCAGGGAACACAGCATGGTATAATATGGAGGAGTGGTGCAGGGAACACAGCATGACATAACATGGAGGGGTGGTGCAAGGATCACAGCATGGTATAACATGGAGGAGTGGTGCAGGGAACACAGCATGGCATAACACAGAGGAGAGGTGCAGGGAACACAGCATGGCATAACACAGAGGAGTGGTGCAGGGAACACAGCATGGTATAACATGGAGGAGTGGTGCAGGGAACACAGCATGGCATAACACAGAGGAGTGGTGCAGGGAACACAGCATGGCATAACACAGAGGAGTGGTGCAGGGAACACAGCATGGCATAACACAGAGGAGTGGTGCAGGGAACACAGCATGGCATAACACAGAGGAGTGGTGCAGGGAACACAGCATGGTATAACATGGAGGAGTGGTGCAGGGAACACAGCATGACATAACATGGAGGAGTGGTGCAGGGAACACAGCATCGTATAATATGGAGGAGTGGTGCAGGGAACACAGCATGACATAACATGGAGGAGTGGTACAGGGAACACAGCATGACATAACATGGAGGAGTGGTGCAGGGAACACAGCATGACATAACATGGAGGAGTGGTGCAGGGAACACAGCATGGTATAACATGGAGGAGTGGTGCAGGGAACACAGCATGGCATAACACAGAGGAGTTACATAGTTACATAGTTTATAAGGCTGAAAAAAGACAATCGTCCATCCAGTTCAGCCTATTTCTTGTGCACTGCAGCTATTCCGCAGCGTTGATCCAGGGGAAGGCAACAAAAAACCATGCGGTATAGGCCAATTTACATCATTGAGGAAAAATTCACTTCCCGACACCAATCTGGCAGTCAGATTAAATCCCTGGATTAATTAACTAAGCATAAGATGTAATTTTATTGTTCTCAAGAAAGGCGTCCAGGCCTCTCTTGAACTCATTAAGTGAGTTGGACATCACCACTTCCTCTCCCAGAGAGTTCCAGAGTCTCACGGCTCTGACCGTAAAGAATCCCCTTCTATGCTGGTGCAGGAACCTCCTTTCCTCCAGACGCATAGTGTGCCCCCTCGTCTTTGTCACCATCCTTGGTATAAACAGGTCATGGGAGAGATCTCTGTACTACCCCCTGATGTATTTATACATGTTTATGAAGTCTCCCCTAAGCCTTCTCTTTTCCAACGTAAATAGGCCCAATTTTGACAACCTCTCTGGGTATTCTAGTCCCTCCATTCCCTGTATTACCTTAGTCGCCCTCCTTTGTACCCTCTCTAGCTCCAATATGTCTTTCCTGAGCACCGGAGCCCAGAACTGTGCACAATATTCTAAGTGCGGCCTTACCAGCGCTTTATACAGAGGAAGAACAATGTTCTCATCATACGCCCCTATTCCTCTTCTGATGCATGCCATGACTCTATTTGCCTTCGCAGCTGCTGCCTGACACTGGGCACTCCAATTTAATTTGCTATTAACCAAGACGCCCAGGTCCTTCTCCATGTCAGATTTCCCCATCGGTTTCCCATTTAATATGGGTGACTGCTGTTTTTCTTTCCCATGTGCATGACCTTACATTTATCGGCATTGAACCCCATTTGCCATTTTTTGGCCCAACTCCCCAATTTATCTAAATCCTCCTGTAGCTGTGCCCTATCCTCATCTGTATTAACTACTTTACAAAGTTTAGTATCATCTGCAAATATTGCTATTTTACTATGCAACCCTTCCACTAGATCATTAATAAATATATTAAATAATATAGGGCCCAAGACAGACCCTTGAGGCACCCCGCTAGTAACCCTGACACCCCCTGAGCTTACTCCATTGATAACCACCCTCTGCTTTCTATCACTCAGCCAGCTATTTACCCACTTGCACACATTATCCCCCAGACCAAGCATTCTCATTTTATAAACCAACCTTTTGTGTGGCACGGTATCAAACGCTTTGGAGAAGTCAAGGTATACAACATCCACTGACTCTCCCCGGTCCAGCTGTGAGCTCACCTCCTCGTAGAAGGCCATCAGGTTTGTTTGGCAGGAGCGATCTCTCATGAATCCATGTTGATATGGCGTTAGACAGTTATTATCATTAAGATATTCTACAATAGCATCTCTAAGAAATCCTTCAAACAATTTACCCACAACAGACGTTAAGCTGACTGGTCTATAGTTCCCAGGGTCACTTTTAGACCCCTTTTTGAATATTGGTACCACATTTGCTTGGCGCCAGTCTAGTGGGACAGTCCCTGTCCATAAAGAGTGCTTGAATATAAGATACAGCGGTCTGTCTATCACATTACTTAATTCTTTTAGTACCCGGGGGTGTATGTCATCTGGGCCTGGTGACTTGTCTATTTTGATATTATTTAGGCGTTTCTGAACTTCCTCCTGGGTTAGGTGGGTGATATTTAGCGGAGGGTTTACTTTATCACTCTGCATTTCCTCCGATAAATTGTTTTCTTTTGTGAAAACAGTGGAGAAGAAGCTATTGAGTAGGTTTGCTTTACCCTCATCACCCTCTATGATTTTACCCTGGTTATTTTTCAATGGGCCAACGCCATCAGTTTTAATCCTTTTACTGTTTATATAGTTAAAGAACAGTTTGGGATTCGTTTTACTTTCCTTGGCAATTAGTCTCTCTGTCTCCTCTTTTGCTATTCTTATTTGTTTCTTACAGATTTTGTTTTTTTCCCTATAAGATATTAGCGCTTCCTCGCTGCCTTCTTGTTTAAGTTTACCGAAAGCCCTTTTTTTGTTTTTCATTGCCCTCTTGACTTCATTATTTAGCCACATTGGCTTCCTCCTATTTCTAGCCCTTTTATTCCCATAAGGTATGTACCTTCTACAGTGACTATGTAGGACTGTTTTGAAAATTTCCCATTTTCTATCCGTGCTCCTATTACTGAAGATACTATCCCAGTCTATAAGGTGAAGGGCATCTCTTAGCTGATCAAACTTTGCCCTCCTGAAGTTCAGTGTTTTTGTGACTCCCTTGCTGGGCACCTACTGAAGCACATGTGGAATTGTATAATGTTGTGGTCACTATTTCCCAGGTGACCCCCGACCTGCACCTCAGTTATTCTGTCTGGCCTGTTAGTTAATATTAAGTCTAAAAGGGCCGTCCCTGTAGTTGGTTCCTGCACAAGTTGTGACAAATAATTGTCTTTGATAATTGACAGAAACCTGTTTCCTTTCTGAGATCTACAGCTTTCGGTTTCCCAGTCTATATCGGGGTAGTTGAAGTCCCCCATAATAATCACCTCGTTATTTTTTGCTACTTCGTCTATTTGTCTCATTAATAGACTTTCCGTGGCTTCTGCTATATTTGGTGGTTTATAACAGACTCCTATGATAATTTTATTATTGTTTTTTGCCCCATGTATCTCCACCCATAAGGACTCGACCTCCTCATTTCCCTCCCATACATCCTCCCGTATTGTAGGCTTTAGACACGTCTTTACATATAGACAGACTCCACCCCCTTTCCGATTTCTTCGATCCCTTCTAAACAGACTGTAACCCTGTAAGTTAACTGCCCAGTCATAGCTTTCATCTAACCATGTCTCGGTTATTCCCACTATGTCATAGTTACCTGTAGATATTTCTGCTTCCAGTTCATCCATCTTGTTTGTCAGGCTCCTGTTATTTGCTAGCACGCAGTTTACACGATTTTGTTTTGTTCCAATCTTCTCCCTGTGGATTGTATTAGAAATTTTCTTACCTCCCTTCCAAGTATCTTGTCTTGGACCTTCTTTGCCGTACTTCATATCTTTCATTAGTATGTTCTCTGGTTGCATGTTCGTGTCCGGCGTTTTTCTTCCCATCCCCTCTTCTTCTAGTTTAACGCCCTCCTGATGAGTGTTGCGAGTCTCCTGGCGAATGTGTGTTTCCCAGGTTTGTTGAGGTGTAGTCCGTCTCTGGCAAGGAGTCCGTCATAGAGGAAATTCACACCGTGGTCCAGGAATCCAAATCCTTGTTGTCTGCACCATCGTCTCAGCCAGTTGTTCACATCAAGGATCCTGTTCCATCTCCTGACGCCATGCCCGTCTACTGGAAGGATAGAAGAAAAAACTACCTGCGCATCCAGTTCTTTTACTTTCTTCCCCAATGCTTCAAAGTCCTTGCAGATTGTCGGTAGGTCCTTCTTTGCCGTGTCATTGGTGCCAACATGTATCAGAAGAAATGGGTGGACATCCTTGGAACTGATGAGCTTCGGTATCCTATCGGTAACATCCTTGATCTTTGCACCTGGGAGGCAGCATACTTCTCTTGCGGTTATGTCCGGTCTGCAGATAGCTGCTTCTGTTCCTCTCAGTAGTGAGTCTCCCACCACCACCACTCTTCTTCCCTTCTTGGCTGTCCTTTTTCTTGTCGCTTCTGGGTGTTTCTGGGTGCTCTTTTCTTTTTTGCGTGCTGGTAGTTCCTCATCATTAGGTGTGCCATCTTTGTCCTCCACAAGTCCTTGGAATCTGTTTCTCAGTTGTGTGGTTGGTGGTGTCTCCATGGTCTTCTTGCTTCTTTTGGTCACTTGCCTCCACTTGTCTGCCTCTGGAGGTTCTCTGACGCTTCCTTCACTTTCCTTGACCAGTAGTGACGCTTCTGTTCTGTCCAGGAAGTCTTCATTTTCCTTGATGAGTTTTAATGTCGCAATTCTTTCTTCCAGTCCCCGCACCTTTTCTTCTAAAAGAGCCAGTAGTCTACACTTCTGGCAGGTGAAGTTGGTTTCAGCTTCTGGTCGATCTGTGAACATGTAGCACATGCGGCAGCTCACCATGTAGGTTGTCACATCTGCCATGCTGCTCCTTGTCCCTGCTGACTTGATATCTGTCTTCTTTCTTGTGATACCCTAGGATAAACAAATTAAACAAATTCACGCGCCATCAGGCGCGCGGTTTGGCGATGCTTTCCAAGCAGCTGGTCCCGGCTGTACCCAACGATCTTCTAGCTGAAGGCGACTCTTTGCTTTTCCCAGAAGGCACCTGGAATATGCAAATTGTCCTCTATAAGCTTCAATCCCTGGTTTGGCGATGCTTTCCAAGCAGCTGGTCCCGGCTGTACCCAACAATCTTCTAGCTGAAGGAGACTCTTCGCTTTTCCCAGAAGGCACCTGGAATATGCAAATTGTCCTCTTCAAGCTTCAATCCCTGGTTTGGCGATGCTTTCCAAGCAGCTGGTCCCGGCTGTACCCAACGATCTTCTAGCTGAAGGAGACTCTTTGCTTTTCCCAGAAGGCACCTGGAATATGCAAATTGTCCTCTTCAAGCTTCAATCCCTGGTTTTCACCCTGGAGTGGTGCAGGGAACACAGCATGGCATAACACAGAGGAGTGGTGCAGGGAACACAGCATGGTATAACATGGAGGAGTTGTGCAGGGAACAGAGCATGGCATAACACAGAGGAGTGGTGCAGGGAACACAGCATGGCATAACACAGAGGAGTGTTGCAGGGAGCACAGCATTGGAATAACACAGAGGAGTGGTGCAGGGAACACAGCATGGTATAACATGGAGGAGTGGTGCAGGGAACACAGCATGACATAACATGGAGGAGTGGTGCAAGGAACACAGCATGGTATAATATGGAGGAGTGGTGCAGGGAACACAGCATGACATAACATGGAGGAGTGGTGCAGGGAACACAGCATGGTATAACATGGAGGAGTGGTGCAGGAAACACAGCATGGCATAACACGGAGGAGTGGTGCAGGGAACACAGCATGGCATAACATGGAGGAGTGGTGCAGGGAACACAGCATGGCATAACCCGGAGGAGTGGTGCAGGGAACACAGCATGGCATAACACGGAGGAGTGGTGCAGGGAACACAGCATGGCATAACATGGAGGAGTGGTGCAGGGAACACAGCATGACATAACACGGAGGAGTGGTGCAGGGAACACAGCATGGCATAACACGGAGGAGTGGTGCAGGGAACACAGCATGGCATAGCACGGAGGAGTGGTGCAGGGAACACAGCATGGCATAACACGGAGGAGTGGTGCAGGGAACACAGCATGGTATAACATGGAGGAGTGGTGCAGGGAACACAGCATGGCATAACACGGAGGAGTGGTGCAGGGAACACAGCATGGCTTAACACGGAGGAGTGGTCCAGGGAACACAGCATGGCTTAACACGGAGGAGTGGTACAGGGAACACTGCATGGCATAACACGGAGGAGTGGTGCAGGGAGCACAGCATGGCATAACATGGAGGAGTGGTGCAGGGAACACTGCATGGCATAACAGGGAGGAGTGGTGCAGGGAACACTGCATGGCATAACACGGAGGAGTGGTGCACGGAACACAGCATGGCATAACACGGAGGAGTGGTGCAGGGAACACTGCATGGTATAACACGGAGGAGTGGTCCAGGGAACACTGCATGGCATAACACGGAGGAGTGGTGCAGGGAACACAGCATGGCATAACACAGAGGAGTGGTGCAGGGAACACAGCATGGCATAACACGGAGGAGTGGTGCACGGAACACAGCATGGCATAACATGGAGGAGTGGTGCAGGGAACACTGCATGGTATAACACGGAGGAGTGGTCCAGGGAACACTGCATTGCCTAACACGGAGGAGTGGTGCAGGGAACACAGCATGGCATAACACGGAGGTGTGGTGCAGGGAACACAGCATGGCATAACACAGAGGAGTGGTGCAGGGAACACTGCATGGCATAACACGGAGGAGTGGTGCAGGGAACACTGCATGGCATAACCCGGAGGAGTGGTGCAGGGATTCCAATACAGAAAAAAACAAGTAACTAATTCAATGGATGTCGTTGCAAGAAGCAAAAAATGCTACACACCAGGGATTGATGACCTCACGCGCCCCCTGGGCCGTCGGGTACTCGGAGCCGGGTCGGTAGACACTGGGGGTTGTAGTCACGGTGGCAGTGACCCGGTCCGTGACCCAGGGCAGTCAATACAAGGCGTATTTATTTGTATGGGTGTAAATGTCCGACTACGCCACCTGTGGAGTGCGGTTAACAGAGACCGCCACTGCGGAACAGTCCTTTGAAGCCTGTGGTATAGCAGCAAGGGTAGTATAACTCCCCACAGGAAGAGTGTAGCTTCAGGGCAGTGTGCGTGAATGATGGTGGTTGTGCAGGGCGTTCCAGTACAGTGAGTGCTGGAGCAGCAAGGAACACAGAGACAAGATAGTGCAGTCCCAGGGTCTTTACTCACGGTTGGTGCAATCCAGATTACAGGTACCAAAGCAATCTCCCCCGTCGTGCTGTGCATACTCAGTGAGGGGCTCAGTCCACCCTCAGGTATTTCCAGAGCACTTAACAGGACCCCTTTCTATGTGTCCTTTCTCTGGCCTTCTCCCTGACCTCACACCTAGCGACCCTTCCATCCGGTACCCTCGGGCCTTGGCGGGCGACGTGTGTTCCGTCCCCTGGGTCCTATGTGGCTACCTTCTTAGTGAAGCTGGCGTGGACTTCTGGCTTACAGTACATAAAGTGCTGCAGCCTCCGGTTTCTAGTTGAGCCTTAGTAGTTTTCTTCACTAGTTGAGGGACCGGTTCCCCTTATCTGGCCTGACCCCCCTACCTCCTGGTAGCAGCGGGCGTACGGGTGGCTTGCTGCACGGCCCGTACCCCTAGGGTCCCTTCTCTCCTCATTCCTGGAGCCATCCTGCTCCCTCTCCTCTCAGACTTGGGCCTCAGTGCTAGGCCCGCCTCCGGAGCAGAGCTCGTGCAGAGCCTCTGCTCCTGTCACCTTCCTCCTCTCACTGTCTGACTGGAACTCCACATGGATCTGTGTCACCCTGGCCTGGATGCCATAAGTGTAATTAAAGCTGTGTCTGAGAGCAAGGGGGAGGTTCTCTAGTCAGGGGAACATTAGCATGCAATGCCTCCTGTCTCAGGCCAGTAGGGGGAGCAGGCTGCCCCTATAAAAGCTGGTGCTGGGGGCAGGGTTAGAGAGAACTTGATGGCCTGTCTCAGCACTGAGACTTGTCCCAGAGCAGAGCAGGGACAGACAGTTGCACTGCACCTAAGAGGAAGTGTGGCAGGAGGAGAGCCACAAGCCAGAGACAAGAGGCGAAGAGAGCCTGTCTTGGCAGATAGAGGACTTCATTTACCAGACTTTGGTGTCTGAGGCTGGGAGGATTCCACATCCCCCAGCAGAGAACCAGTCCGCAAGGGACTGTATATTCCTTGGCCTAAGAAGCCTGGAGGCCCTGCCACAACCGAAGGGACCAGTAAAGCCGTACAAGGCTGGGAGCAGAAAGGAACCCACGTCGCAGGCCATACAGGCGAGAATACACGGAAAGCTCGGAAACGTGGGCTGTTACCCTATAACAAGGAGATAGCCAGAAGGAGCACAGAAAGCACGGTAGGCCTACACCCTCACCCTGACCAGGGCCAATTTCCCCGTTGCTCTCAGACATCCAGGTCCCCTCCTAGCTGGGACTGTTTATGGGTCAGTTTACCTGTTTCAGTAAAGACCCTGGACTGCAACCTATTGTCTGTGTGCTCCTTCGCGCCTCCAGCACTACCGGTACTGGGACTCTCACCACCATCACTCCCACCATCCACTACACTGCCCTGGGGCTGCACTCTTCCCGTGAGGAGTCACACCATCTCAGCTGCACACCTCATCAGCCCCAGCGGTCTGCCTTGCAGCGGCGGTACCTAATGACCGCAAATCCACGGGTGGCGTAGTCGGACATTATCAATAGCACATAACGGACTACCACTGGCCTGACCACCCTGAGCCACGGAACCGGGTTGCCACTACTACTCCCACCGTTTCCCTAATTGCCCGGATCCGAGTGCCCCACGGCCCAGGGGGCGAGTCAGATCTAAGATGGTTCCCTGTTTTTATAGCGCCAACACATGTGCTCCTAGGATCTACGTCCACCACCCCATCCACTACATAGTTCCCCCTCTCTAGGTGGTGCCCCCCACTCCAGCCAGGGACCAGGGACTGTGCTCTCCCGTAGTAGCAATCTCACCCTGTCCACCCCGTAGTGAATGCAGGTGTTAGGGTCCTGAGCTGTACTCCTTCCTTACCTGAGAGTGAGATACCACACCTCTGGGTGAGATGCAGTACCTCTGTGGCGACCGAACCCTCAGGGGCGCCACAGGCCTATACTAACAGACACCTAACTCCTCGAACACCAAGTACAGGACACTAACATACTAGCCCCAAGAAACAACAAACCAGTATTATTGCTTGGATGATTAAAACTTCTGTATACCACCTGCATGATGCTAAACATGTAGACACAAGCACAAAACCACTAGACAGTGGATTGCAGCATTTTACCACTAGACACCAGGAGCTTGTCACAAAAAAATAGACATCAAGGACTGGACATCAAGCTAATAGAAACATTGACTGGGGCACATTTCGATACTGAATTCTAGGCACAAAGGCATCAGAAACCATGAACTTGGCCGAATAAACCAGCAGAAGTTAATATGACATATTGGCATGCACAGTGTTGAAGAACACGTGTTTTACCAAACCTGCGGCACAAAATACCGCCTCTCACGAAAGGCTGTTTATAGGGGTTTTCCTGTGTTAGCGTGGCTCATCCGCCAGACGTTGACATTACAGGTTTTGGTTTGCTCTGTGTCATGCCTTCAAGGAAATCGAAAGAGTCAAGCAGACACATCCTGTGAACTGACACGTAAACCAGTATCAACCATATAATCACAAAATAAAAATTATGTGTCTACAGATAAAGAAATTGAGATGGATACAAGTCTTTCTAAAATATATTTTATACAGTCATTGCATAATATTACCATCTAAAAATATCTTGTTCTTCATGACTCTTACATCCTTCAGACTTTTAGTGTTCATCCTACTCATTAATCATGATGGGTTTCTGGTACTATAGTGGGTCCTGGTTCCAGATGATATGCAAGACTGATTTAAGGCTTTTCCGGTAGCTCCATTGTTTGGACTTCTGAATCTTCAAGGTCTGGAACTCCAATTCAAGATAGGGGATGGAGGGCTACTTCAGGATCGGTTTCGAATGATACCAAAGGCTTCAGATGGTGTTGAAGTCAGAACTGCACAACTGCAACACCATCTGAAACCTTTAGAATTCTTTAAACACCATTCATGAAGCAGAACTCCATCGTTGACCCTGAACTGGAGATCCTGACCTTGAAGAGTGTGAAGTCCAAATAATGGAGCTTGAGTTACTACAAAACAAAATTTGTCCCATCATGTCTTTATGGAGGTCATTTTGTGTCATGCTGAAACAGGAAAGGGCCTTCTCCAAACTGACTAAAGAGATGGTCAATAATGGTAAAAAAAAAAATGTTATCCAACCCCTCAAATCTCCCACCTGTCCAGCAAAACCACAGTGGACCAGTGATTCAATGGATGTGGCTTCATCACTTCCAGTCCCCGGCAGAGAAAACAAGACCAGCTTTCTCCATATTTTACCATTTCCTCTCCCCTTATGACGAGCCCCATATTTGTTTTCCCATTTTGAGTGCTCCCGTGTTCTCTGTGATCGACAACTGCCAGACACCTCTAATCTCCCAAACAAGGAGAAAAGGATCAACCTTTGAAATTCAACAGTCCCAGATCCCTCCGTTCCCCAACATCTTCTGTCAGGGGAGAGTCGTGAGGGCCCATACCCAATAAATGGCCTGCCGATCTGGCCCAAATTGGCGCATTTGGAAAACTTTTATCTAATTAGCGTGCTGGCCTTAAAAGCTAGACGGTTTTCATAAATGAGGTAACTATGTAACTAGGGGTCTAGCAATTAGGATACGCAGTGGTTCATCAGTTTTTCACCCTTCTGGCTTGTCCCCATTGGTATGCACTGCCATTTCAATCTGCTTTTACATCATTAAATAGAAAATAATAGAGTCTGTATTTTTTATTTTTCCAAAATTAGTGCCACTCTTGTCCTTGGGCTGCATCTGATATTGCTACTTATCCACATTTACTTAACTTTTTTTTCCAGTTTTAACCTCATCTTAAAGAAATGCGTTAATGCTCATTATTTTTTTCATTCTGGGCATTAACCCTTCAACCTGACTATTAAATATGTGGGGAAAATAAGTATTTGATACACTGCCGATTTTGCAAGTTTTCTCACCTACAAAGAATGGAGAGGTCGGTCATTTTTATCGTAGGTCACTTCACCTGTGAGAGACAGAATCTAAAAATAAAAAAACAGAAAATCACATTGTATGATTTTTACATAATTAATTTGCATTTTATTGCAAGAAATAAGTATTTGATCACCTACAAGCAGCAAGACTTCTATCTCTCACTGACCTGTTAGTTTTCCTTTAAGAAGCGCTCCTACTCTGCACTCATTACCTGTATTACTTGCACCTGTTTAAACTCGTTACCTGTATAAAAGACACCTGTCCACACACTCAATCAATCACACTCCAACCTTTCCACCATGGCCAAGACCAAAGAGCTGTCTGAGGACACCAGGAACAAAACTGTAAACCTGCACAAGACTGGGATGGGTTACAGGACAATAGGCAAGCAGCTTGGTGAGAAGGCAACAACTGTTGGCACAATTATTAGAAAATGGAAGGAACTCAAGATGACTGTCAATCATCCTCAGTCTGGAGCTCCATGCAAGATCTCACCTCGTGGGATAACGATGATTCTGAGAAAGGTCACGAATCAGCCCAGAACTACATGGGAGGACGTGGTCAATGGCCTGAAGAAAGCTGGGACCACAGTCTCAAACATTACCGTTAGTAACACACTACACCGTCATGGACTAAAATCTGGCAAGGCACACAAGGTCCCCCTGCTCACGCCAGCACATGTCCAGGCTCGTTTGAAGTTCGCCAATGACCATCTGGTGTTTGGAGGTGAAGAAGGATAAGTACAACCCAAAGAATACCATCCCAACCGTGAAGCACGGTGGGGGAAACATGATACTTTGGGGGTGCTTTTCTGCAAAGGGGATAGGACAACTGCACCGCATTGAAGGGAGGATGGGATCATGTATAATGAGATTTTGGCCAACAACCTCCTTCTCTCACTAAAAACATTGCAGATGAGTTGTGGCTGGGTCTTCCAGCATGACAAAACCAGAAACACACAGCCAGGGAAACTAAAGAGTGGCTCTGTGAGAAGCATTTCAAGGCCATGGAGTGGCCTAGCCAGTCTCCTGAACCCAACAGAAAATCTTTGGAGGGAGCTGAAACTCAGTGTTGCCCAGCGACAGCTCCGAAATCTGAAAGATCTGGAGAAGATCTGTATGAGGGAGGGGGCCAAAATCCCTGCTGCAGTGTATGCAAACCTGGTCAAGAACTACAGGAAACGTAATTGCAAACAAAGGTTTCTGTACCAAATGTTAAGTTTTGTTTTTCTATTGTATCAAATACTTATTTCATGAAATAAAATGCAAATTAATTATGTAAAAATCATACAGTGTGATTTTCTGGATTTTTCTTTAAGATTCTGTCTCTCACAGGTGAAGTGTAGTTTGTGCCTGCTCGCTGTGTAACAGGTTTCAGAAGGGTCTTATTGGGCAGAGCCTCATAAATTGTGGAGGTTTATAAATACACACGGGCGGTCGCACATCCCGCACCTGTCTACAGACGGCTGCACAGACAGCTGCTGGTCTCCTCTGAGGAACGAGGGAGTGGACTGGGCTCATATTCCTCATTCATACTAGTAATGAACACTTGAAGCTGACATGGCTGGCTGTATATTATAATGAATGGTAATCAGCACTGGTGGTTTAAAACGTAAAAGGGATTTTTCCAGAAAATATGTTTATGAATGATAGTGCAATGGATGATGATAAGAAGGGAAGAAGTCCAGAATTTCAATTAATCAGTAGAGTCCTTGACCTGCGGCACCAGGCACAGCTTGGAGGACTGTTCAAAGTAGAGATGAGGCAAAATTGGAAAGTTCATGCAGATTTTCCCTGGGAAATTCATTCGCGAAGAAGTCATTCTTCACACATTTATTGACACATTATTATGATCTTTGGTCTTTCCAGACCCCTGAGCATAATAAACATAATATGTTAGAAATAAAAAGAATCCATATACTCACCTTTCTGGTCACCTCTCCACTCCTCATGGCTTCCTGTCCAGTCCTCGTCACATCTTCTGATGCTTTCTGATCCTTGCTGAATTCACCCGCCAGTAACAGTGAGCAGGGACTTCCGGATCTAATGAGGCCTTGGAGAGTTTTGCACAAGTGCTCGGAAGGTCCCAACATCATGATGTCACAACGAACTTGTGCAGAACTGCCCTGGGCTTCATGAGAACCAGAAGTCCCAGCTTAGTGTGATAAGCCTGGGGATTTCACCATGAGTGGTTGCAATCTGAAGATGCAACAAGGACTCAATGGGTGAGGGTGAGGAGTGGAGAGTAAAGAATAAAGAATTTTTGTTGAATTTTTGACTCCATTTTTCTGAATCCATGCAAAAGTGAATCACAAAGAAATCTGCGTTTTGCCAGATATGGATTTTTGGAATTTTAAAGTAGAAATTAATTCCAAACAAATTTATTCTCTAATCTCTAGTTCTGGTACATCATTCTGAAGATCAGTAGGGTCTCGAGGAGCCAAACCGTAAATATAGGATCTCAAGTATTTATTCATAAGACGTATGGAGGCCCACAGCTACTAATAATGCGAGTGACAGAAACTTATAATCGGGGTCCGGACAATTCTAGATCTACCCTTATTTTAGGTCCCCGATACCTTAAGCTTCCGAAAAAGACGGTTTAGAAAGATCAGTGAAAAATAGCTTCTTTCCTACTGTCAGCATCGACAGGACCAAAGTTATTCTTATCGATAGCTGAACCGATCATGCGGACAACTACGTTGCCTTCATTTGAGCAAAAAGTGAAAGTCTCAAAACTTAGAAACTTCAGAAGCAATTGAAGCGTGAAAACCAAATTCACAGTAAAGTCCTCCGATACCTTCCTGCATGTTCACACCTGTTCTGCTCTGATGTGAGTGGGAAGCTATGCACATACAGAATGAGCCACAGGCAAATATGAAAGCCCCACAAATGACCCCCTCCCACGATCCCGCGCATTTACAACCCCTCCAGGCATTTACACAAGGCTGAGTCATGGCAGCAATGATTAATATATATACTTTAATAGAGGAACAGAAAATCTCTCTATATATAAATGTAATCAAGTGTTTTTCAATGATCCCAATCGTCCGGCGGTTGGAGATAAGTTCATAACAGTTTGTAAAACAGCGGCCTTCAAGGGGTGGGCTGTAAACACCAATTATATGTTTTTTACTTAGTTCGCTCATTCAGTAGCTTGAATTTTTCGTAAAATTCTGTCAGTGGTCATTGATGTTTCTTATATAGTCCATTTCATGAGACGAGTCACTTGCTCCTGATCTTTTGGCTTTGGATGTTTTGGAACACAATATGTAAGGTATTATGTCTTTAGGTTAGCTTACAATATACAATACATTCTTTTAAAAAGGCTCTGCCTGCAAGACTAACTTCTCTTTCACGTTTCTTATAAAGTCCATTTCATGAGACGAGTCACTTGCTCCTGATCTTTTGGCTTTGGATGTTTTGGAACACAATATGTAAGGTATTACATCTCTAACTTAGCCTACAATGTAACAAATCATTTTTTCAAAAAGGCTCTGCCTTGCAAGACTAACTTCTCGTTACGTGATAATCTCATCTGTTACAGTCACTTGCTCCAGATCTTTTGGCTTTGAATGTTTGGAACACAATATGTAAGGTATTATATCTTCAGGTTAGCTTACGATATACAATACATTATTTTAAAAAGGCTCTGCCCTGCAAGACTAACTTCTCTTTATGTGAAAATGTCTTACATTACACAAGTAACTTGCTCCTGATCTTTTGTCTTTGGATATTTTGGAATATATATATGTTCAATATTTCTTCCTAAGTTTGGCCTGCAATATACACACAATCTTTTACAAAGGCTTTGCCCAGCAACTCTAGCTTCTCTTTATGTGAAAATCTCTTCCATTACATAAGTCACTTGCTCCTGATCTTTTGGAATTGGCTGTTGTGGAACTCAGAATGTAAGGTATTACATCTTCAGTACCACACATTCATTACAGAAGCTCAGCCCTGCAAAATTCACTTTTATCTACGTGGAATTCTCTTCCACGATACAAGCCAATCACTCCAGATTTTTTGGTGCTGGACTTTCTGGGGGAAATTATGTTGGACATTATGTTACTTGGAAAATGTCTCTAGTTTAGCGTATAAAGTATAATAAAATTCTATGTATTCACCTTTCATTTCCGGAAGTTAGGCTCATAACAGCTACTGATCTTTTGAATCCCAATATGGAAAAGACAACATATTGTGTCACATTTATAAAGAGTCTTTGATTTGATATATAACACTAGTTATATAATTGCATGTCAATGTCCTTTTTTACAAGTTCTTTTGATGGCACAGGCACTAGCTTCAGATCATTTGGTGCACAATATGTAAAATATTACTATACTATGTCACTTCTATTAAGAATCTATAGCTTGGTACAATATTTGTTTTCTTAAAATAAGATTAGTTACAGAAAACCATCGACTCTTTAGGGGAAGATCTTTCCTATGACTCAAGTCACTTGCTTCTGATCTTTTGCTTCAGAAAACTTTTTGAAAGGTATTAGGCAAAACTTGAAAGAAGGCTTTACTTTAACACAAAATTTCCAATAAAATTCCTTTATCCTGCGAGACCAACTTTCCTTTTCGGAAGACTCTGTCATGACATGGGGCACTATCTACTGATCTTTTTGAAAACAGTGTGTAAAAGACCAATATAATATGCCAAATGATAGGCTCCTTTTTTGTTTGTCATATAATTTACTATATATATAATATATATATACATATATATTTGTTTTAAGGACGATGTGTCACATTTACTTTTTATTGATATATTTCCCATAACAAAGGGCACTAGCTACTGATCTTTAGTAGTAATTTTGTGAAAAATCAACCTAACATGTCAAACCATTAAAATAGGTTGTAAAGTAAAGGACGGCGTCTTGTAGTAGTATTTCTCCCATAACTTTGGGGCACTAGCTCCTGACTTTTTTAGCTCATAAATTTTTTTTACTCGATATGCCTATGAAATGACTCCTATAAGAATTTCCCATAGTTTAGTGGTGGACTAGACCATCAATCCTACTAGCCTTCAGCCCTAGTAGTAACAAGAAACTAGAATTCTATAGTAAGAGAAGTTGATTTTTCATAGTAAATTCACTGATTATTCGATACTTCCAATAGTCCAGCATGTAAGTGCAAAAAAACAGATTCTGGTCTGGAATCATTGTGTACTTCAAAAATGTCATCACAATATATAGGACAAACAGTCTCTGGCTTAGAAGTAGATAGCATGGTTGTTTTCTAGAAGTGTCTGTCATTCCATTAATCCAGAATATTTTATAATCCAGCATAATCCAAAATTTCGTAATCTATTTCCACCTTTCTCCAGACATCTGAAGTTTCTTGGTCACCTTCCTACTGTCACTTCAGACATGTCACTCCACAGATCCCGCAGTTTTATAGGATTACGGGCACAATCCAGTCCTGTGGAGCTTTCTCCTTTACACATCCCCCATGGACATCTCGCTCTGTCACTTGCTTTGTCTCTTTGTATCTGGCGATGATCCTGACACCTAGCAATTGGTGAACGTCTCTGGGCTCTCAGGTCTTGGAGGGATGGAAACCGGCTGTATGCTTTTCGTTCTAAACAAGTCAGAAATGTAGAAGGCCTGGAAAGATCGAGAAAATGTAAGAAAGTTATCACATTGTTACACCACAGATTAAAGGAGCACAATTATAGAAGTATGACCTGAAGGGGCGGAGCATGACTCTTATCTTTGGTGTCCATGTGTCATGCTCCTCCCACTCGGCACCAGGCATAATAATGCATAAGTTTCACTATGAAGGGCTCCTTTCATTAGGCATCAAAAAACATAAAAAAAAATATCTATCTATATAATTGTCTTATCCCGTCTGTCTTTCTGTCTGTCTGTCTGTCTGTCCTGGAAATCCTGGGTCGCTGATTGGTCCGGCCGCGGCCAATCAGCGATGCGGCATTTCAGAAAAACATGGCGGCCATTAGCGGCTCATGTGTGGCACGGAGGTCAGCAGCGATGCAGCCGGGAGATGCAACCGGCTGCTCGCAGCATAAGTCCCCCGACCCCAGGCGCCGCTGACCTACATGCGGCTATCGTCGGAAGATCAGCGGCTACGGCCGCTTATCTCCCGAGGACAAGTGTGACGCCCCTCCCCTCCTCTCCCCTCCTTTCCCCTCCTCTCCTCTCCCCTCCCCTTTCCTCCAGTCCCTCCCCCCGCTCGATCAGGACCCCGGCACCCGGAGTCATACTTACCTCTCCCCTCCCCTCCTCTCCCCTCCCCTCTCCTCTCCTCCCGTCCCTCCCCCCGCTCGATCAGGACCCCGGCACCCGGCGTCATATTTACTCCTCCCCGTGCCTGCGCTCCTGTGTCTTCCGCTGATGCTCTGTGACGTCTCAGGTCAGAGGGCGCGGTGACGTCTTTACACCGCGCTCTCTCCTGACCAGTCACAGCGCACAGCGTGAACATGCCAACTACGCTGGAGTCCAGAGAAGCAGTGAGGTGAGTATTGGATTTTTTTTTTTGCATGGGGCCATAGGGGACCTGCATGGGGCTCTATGGGGGGATGGGACATCCTGCATGGGGTATTATATAGGGGGGATGTGACAGCCTGCATGTGCATGGGGCATTATATGGGGGGAGAGGTGACATCTTGCATGGGCCATTATATGGGGGGAGAGGTGACATCCTACATGGGGCATTATATGGGGGAGAGGTGACATCCTGCATGGGGTATTATATAGGGGGGATGTGACATCCTGCATGGGGCACTATAGTGGGATGTGACTTCCTGCATGGGGTATTATATACGGGGGATGTGACATCCTGCATGGGGTATTATATACGGGGGATGTGACATCCTGCATAGGGCATTATAAAGGAGGGTCGGGAGACATATGCTGGAATACCCGATGCGTTAGAATCGGGCCACCATCTAGTATATATATATACTGCCCTGTATGATCTAGTTGTGGTGCGGGAGCGGAGGCCAGGGCCGGTCAGCGACTGTCCTTTGTGTAAAGTGAAGCAGGATATCCAGATGTTTCCTGCCCTGTCCGCTCCCCTCCCCCTCCTCACATTGCCAGCGGCCCGCAGCACGGACCACAGACATAGGGATATCACCTATTCTTCATTTATACAAGACTTCCGATTCCCACTCTCCCAAAAATACTCAACACAAAGGGCCGGGCGGAGGGCAGTGTATATATAACTGAGCTTATGTCTGACCGGGGCGAAAGTTATATCTGTTCTGTATGTTGTTATTTCATTATGTGTTTACTATCATCTGTCTGTTATCTATAGAATATCTGTCTTCTTTATCTATTTATCTATCTCATATTCAATCTATCGACATATCTATTATCAGTCTCATATTCTATCTCATATTTATCTATCGACATATCTATTATCAAGATCATATTATATCTCTTATTTATCTATTATATATCTAACGTATCTGTCTATCTATGTATCTATCTATCTATCTATCTTTATACATCTATCATCTATCCATTATCTATATATTACAGTATCTATCTATCATCTATTGGGAGAAGCTTACTGGTAAAATACTGGAGGGGAGATTTGTGTCACTCAGGATGTTAGCCTCAGTGATATGAACCTGGAAAAATGCTCCAGCACACTAAGTGCTGAGAGGGGTTAATCGGCCATATTGAGGGCTGGGTTTTTGTAAACAGCTGAAGAGTAGGTGGGAGGCTGTTCAACATATCTCCACCCCAGGGTGTGGTTCAGAAGGTAAATCTGTAGTCTTTGGACTCATTCAGTGTTCAGTGTTTCTGGAGATGAGATCTCCAGAGCTGTGCTGGTGTTAAAGAGAACTGAACCTCGTTTTTGTTCCCCTGAGTAGACGGATCCCCGCAGCCTCACTGACTGTACTGTATGCTCCTTTGTTTTTCCCATTATACCAGAAGGGTGTGTTTCCTTACATAATTTTGGACTAGTTTATGCAGTATGGTTTTAATATACCAGTTGAAAACTTAAACGGAAAGTGTTCCTGTGACTACCTCTTTAAGCAGCTGAGTGAGTCGATCTACCACATTATCTATATATTACAGTATATATCTATGTATTATCTATCTTATATCTATCTATATATGTACATATCTATTACCTATCATCTATCTATTATCTATCTCATAGCTATCTATTATTTATCTATCCATCCATCCATCTATCCATTATCTATATGTTATCTATCTATCTATCTATCTATCCATCTATTATCTATCTATCCATCTATCTATCTGTGACAACACAGCTTTTCTTCTTAACTATGCCACACATACTTTCTCATGGGCAAGAGCAGTAAACCTTTATTTTTATGTTGACTTTTTTTAACCTGTGTTCTTCTTTGGTTGATTAACACAGGCTATTGTTTGAATAATCCTGAATGTTGACAATTGAGTTAAGATGTACTGCAACTCATTGTCTGCAAATCTTGCAAGATAGGGTAATGAAGCAATACTGTTTGATAATATGCTGATTACGTATTGCAGCATGTCAGCTTAGGGGACTTCGGCCCCAGCTGGAGGAATACAGATCGGCTCCATTGAACATTAGAGAGACCATGGATACATTTGGGGAGACCAGGGTGGGATGTTGAGGTCGCCTGATCCCCATGGATATGCTGTTTGGAGTTGCCAGTTGGGACCACCGGTCACCTGGAACCCATGGAGACATTCTGAGAAGCCAGATTGGGACCCTCCAGTCATCTGGCGTCATGGAAACTATCGGAGAGGCCAGGGTGGGACCCTCGGGTCTCCTGGCCTTGTACCTTGGTGGACTGCTAGCTTCCTACGCTTGCCGCTACCTTCTCTCTGTGGGGGCTCACCAGAAGAGGGGGGCCACTGATTGAGGTAGTTGGCCCTGGAAGTCCCAAAGACGCAACTGTTCTATCCCAGGCGGGCGGAGAAGAAAGGGTGAGACTGTGTGATGTTGTACCATCTTGGGTATTTGCTGGGAATGTTCTGTGTGTTTATTGTCCGCTTTATGGTTCAATAAAGTATTTCCACGCTGTATTACCCTCACCCTGTGTTGTCTGAGTAGCGTTACGTTCACACTATCTATCCATATTTCTATCTCATATCTATTTATTAACTATCTATTATCTATCTATCTATTATATATATATTATCTATCTATCTATTATATATATATTATCTATCTATCTATTATATATATATTATCTATCTATCTATTATGTATATATTATCTATTTATCCATCTACAGTATCTATTATATATCTATTTATAATATATTTATTCATCTATTATCTATCTATCTATCTCAAATCTACCGATTATCTATCTATATCTATTATCTATATCTATTATCTATCTCATATATATCTATCATCTATCTATCTATTATCTATCTATTATCTATCTATTATCTATCTATCTATATGTCTCATATACATCTATCTATCTATTTATTATCTATCTATCTATCATCTATTATCTATCTATCTATTATCTATCTATCTATCTATTATCTATCATCTATCTATCTATCTATCATATATCGATTTATTATATATCTATCTATCCATCTATCTATCATATATCATCTATCTAGTATATATCTATTATCTATCTATTATCTATCTATTATCTATTATCTATCTATCTATTATCTATCATCTATTATCTATCTATCTATTATCTATCTATCTATCTATCATCTATCTATCTATCTATCATCTATTATCTATCTATCTATTATCTATCTATCTATTATCTATCTATCATCTATCTATCTATCTATCTATCTATCATCTATCTATTATCTATCATCTATCTATCTATTATCTATCTATCATCTATCTATTATCTATCTATCTATCTATTATCTATCTATCATCTATCTATTATCTATCTATCTATTATCTATCTATCATCTATCTATTATATATCTATCTATCTATTATCTATCTATCTATCTATCATCTATCTATCTATCTATTATCTATCTATCATCTATCTATCATCTATCTATCATCTATCTATCTCATATATATCTATCTATCTAGTGGCTAGCACTGTAGCCTTGCAGCTCTGGGGTCCTGGGTTCACATCCCACCAAGGACAACATCTGCAAGGAGTTAGTATGCGCTCCCCGTGTTTGGGTGGGCTTCCTGCGGGTTCCCCAGTTTCCTCCCTCGCTCTATAGACATACTGACAGGGGATGTAGATTGTGAGTTGGGATGACAATCGCTGGGCGCTGCGGAATATGATGAAGCTATGTATAATAATAAATAATCTACTTATCTATCTCATATGTACAGTATATGACTATCATCTACGTATCTCTCTCATATGCATATGACTATCATCTATGTGTCTCCATCATTATGTTCTCCACATGAATACATTTGCTTAATGAAACTACTATTGCAAAACTCCTAGAGAAGTGAAAAACATTCTTAACCCTTCCCTGCCCTGGGCGCAGTTCTGGTTTGGCCTTGGTCTGAGTAATTTGACTCTGGCTGGGAGCAATGTGCTGCAGTCACAGGCAGGACTGTATGTGCAGACAGGCCCTGGGTCTCGTGGTCAGCTGGCAGCAGACTGGCATTGTGCTGACCTTGTCGGAGGAGGGAGGCTGCGGGGCGGCAGTCATCAGGCCAATCAGATCTCTCTAAATTAGGAAAACCCCTCACTCCTAACAGCCGCTAACTTAACTATTGGTCTGGTCATTGATCACACTGTTAATTAATCATTGTGTACTTACCACCCAGTAAGCGACCAGCGCCCCCTGTAAGAACCCAACAGCTACATCAGACGGGTGGTGTCTGTAGTCCGATATCCGAGTGAATCCTGTATAGAAGGCCACAAGGATCAAGACGAACTGAACGAGAGGACGCAGGAGCCGGGCCCCCCGCCAAGTGAACCGCACCTGCAGGTAAAACTGGGGAGACATAAAGAGGGAGTCAGGGGCTATCTACTATCCAAAACCCATATTCACATACTAGTAAAGAGTGGAGAGCGGTTACAAAGACAGTCTCTGACTCCGGAGGACCCAACTCTCCATGTCTTCCATACAATACATTGATTTCAATGAGAACTATGTAATGCTTCATTTCACCAGTGGGGGCACTGCAGAGAAAATGAACACTTATTGCCGGATTACGGCCGATCGCTGAGGATCCCAGCAGGGGAACACTGTGCCAACTCTATATTTTTTTCAAAGATTAACAAATAGGGATTGTCCAAGGTAGACAACCTCCTTGAAAGTCATCCAGGGGTTAGCTGGCGACTAGAGATGAGCCAACAGATGTAAAGCAAATCGAATTTACTTTGAATTTCACATTTATTTGTGATCGTTCTACTTGTTTTAGGGCCAGGAAGGGGTAAAAATATATATTCTCATCTTGCCCTGACGATCGACCGTCCCGCCACGCTGCTCTCTGCCATGTCCTCTGCGATACTAGCACCCTTGGGTCTGGTCTTCCATCTTCATACTTCTCTTAGGCCTCATTCACACATCAGTATTTTTGCATCAGTGTTTTTATGCCAAAGCTAGGAGGTGAAAGTTACAGAGAAAAACTATAGATGAAAGATTGACACCTGGTCTGTTTTTTGGAGTCACTTTGGTTTTGGCATAGAAATACTGATGAAATACTGATTCAAAAATACTGATGTGTGAATGAGACCTTAGACGGTGATCACTAGGCTTTTCACATAATGTCATGATCTCTCAGAAAGATGCAAATCATGACGTCAATTGAGGCCTAGTCCCCAAACGAAGCCTAGTCATTAAGTGAGGCCTAGTCATTAAGTGAGGTCTAGTCATTACGTGAGTCCTAGTCATCAAGTGAGGCCTAGTCATCAAGTGAGGCCAAGTCATCAAGTGAGGCCGAGTCATTAAGTGAGGCCTAGTCATTAAGTGAGGCCTAGTCATTACGTGAGGCTGAGTCATTAAGTGAGGCCTAGTCATTAAGTGAGGCCTAGTCATTGAGGCCTAGTCATTAAGTGAGGCCGAGTCATTATGACATGGGTCATTGACTAGGCGTCACACGATGCTATGTCCTGCATCACTCCATGTTGCCTAGTTATTGATCCATGATCTAGTGAACGCAGCAAGAGCCAAAGAGCACCATGAAGATAGAAGGCCGGAACAGAGAGCTGCGAAGAGGTCAAGGTGGGGAGCTGCATGGAGGAACAGGTGAGGCCAACGTTATGACAGCGCATGATACCTAAGGAGAGCTGGAGCAGTGGTGGCCAGAGGGAGCTAGCTATGTGGAAGGACTGGTGAGGGTGATATCATGATGGCGTGTGGGGCCTTGTGAGTTCTAGAAGAACTATGTAAAGAAAGAAGACCAGACGGTAGGGAGCTAGCTCTGCAGAGGATTGGGTGGGAAGCTGCATGGAAAGACAGATGAGGGCGATATCATGACACATGAGACCTAGTGATCACCAGAGAACATTATGAAGACAGAAGACTGGGCCATATAGAGCTAGCTGCACAGGTCAAGTTGGAGAGTTGCACATAGGAATAAATGACAGTGATGTTACTGCAATATGTGAGACCTAGTGAGCACCCAGGGGCCATCAAAGAACACCGTGAAGACAGGAGACTGGACCAGAGTGAGCTAGCTGAGGGTATGATCAGATGGGGAGCTTTGTGGAGGAACAGGTGAAGACAAAATCATGATGATCCATGGGGTATAGTGAGCATTGAATCTGTCAAAGATCACCTTGAAGACTGAAGACTGGACCAAAGTGAGCTAGCTGCTCAGAGAAGCTGGTGACAGCCTGGGAGGCCTTATGAGCACTGGAAGTTGTATAGAACACGGTAAGAAAGAAAACTGGACCAGAGGAAGCTAGCTGCGAGGAGGATAAGGGAGGCTGCTGTATGGAACGCAGGTGAGGGCAACATCATGACAGCCTGTGGGGCCTCGTGAGAACTGAAGTTGGCCAAGAACACTGGGAAGAAAGAAGACTGTACAAGAGAGAGCTAGCTGTGCAGAGGACTAGTGAACTTGTAAGATCTAGTGATCACCAGAGCCGCCGAAGAACACTATGAAGAAGGAAGACCCGTCCAGAGAGAGCTAGCTGTGCAGAGGACTGGTGAACTTGTAAGATCTAGTGATCACCAGAGCCGCCAAAGAACACTATGAAGAAGGAAGACCGGTCCAGAGAGAGCTAGCTGTGCAGAGGACTAGTGAACTTGTAAGATCTAGTGATCAGCAGAGCCGCCGAAGAACACTATGAAGAAGGAAGACCGGTCCAGAGAGAGCTAGCTGTGCAGAGGACTGGTGAACTTGTAAGATCTAGTGATCACCAGAGCCGCCGAAGAACACTATGGAGATGGAGGACCGGACCAGAGAGAGCTAGCTGTGCAGAGGACTGGACGGGAAGCTGCACGGAAGGACAGGTGGGGGTGACATCATCATGACGTGTGATGTCTAGGGATCACCAGAGCTGCCGAAGAACACTATGAAGATGGAAGACCGGACCAGAGAGAGCTAGCTGTGCCGAGGATTGGAAGGGAAGCTGCACGGAAGGACAGGTGAGGGTGACATCATCATGACGTGTGATGTCTAGGGATCACCAGAGCTGACGATCACAATTACGGTGACGGCAGTCTGGACCAGAGGGAGGTAGCTGTGTGCAGAGGATTGGTGTGGGCCAGGGCAAAGTAAATAAATATATACAGTACAGACCAAAAGTTTGGACACATCTTCTCATTTAAAGATTTTTCCGTATTTTCATGACTATGAAAATTGTACATTCACTCTGAAGGCATCAAAACTATGAATTACCACATGTGGAATTATATACTTAACAAAAAAGTGTGAAACAACTGAAAATATGTCTTATATTCTAGGTTCTTCAAAGTAGCCACCTTTTGCTTTGATGGCTGCTTTGCACACTCTTGGCATTCTCTTGATGAGCCTCAAGAGGTAGTCACCGGAAATGGTTTTCACTTCACAGGTGTGCCCTGTCAGGTTTAATAAGTGGGATTTCTTGCCTTATAAATGGGGTTGGGACCTTCAGTTGTGTTGTGCAGAAGTCAGGTGGATACACAGCTGATAGTCCTACTGAATAGACTGTTAGAATTTGTATTATGGCAAGAAAAAAGCAGCTAAGTACTATTCTCCGGGGTCTGTAGAGGAATCAGAACACAGTAACACACATTTGATTTACTTCATATAAATCTGATGCTTCTTGAATATCTTGGCCAAATTGGAGCGAAAATGCCGATTTCTCATTTCAGCAGATTCGCTCATCCCTGCTGGTGACCTCTATATAGTATAATCAGTATATATAGTATATACAGCGCTGATGATGTCAGCGCGACTCATATATATTATAGGCCACATGTACAGAACACGTGTCATCATGGAGACCATCTGTTGCACAATCTGCCTGAATCACTGTCACCAGTTGGTCACTCGCTGACTAGTCACCGGCCCCTATGTCATGTATCATACATCTTACACTGCAATATATATTGCTGAGTCAGGTCACACGCCGCCTATCAAGATCCTGAGAAGGAAGGCACATTTTTCATTTTTGTTTTAATTTTTTTTAATTATTTGTGTATTGGAGACGTCCAGTCTACATCGGGGAAGCGTCACACCATCGCTTACTGGGAATTAGCAGAATGTGATTCCGAGGAGACGACATGGAGTCTGAGAACGTGGGCGCCATAAGGTCCCTGAGACCATAAACCCTACACACAGACAGATAGATGATAGATAGATACAGTAGATAGATGATAGATAGATAGATGATAGATAGATGATAGATAGATAGATAATAGATAGATGATAGATAATAGATAGATAGATAGATAGATAGATAGATAGATAGATGATAGATAGATAGATGATAGATAGATGGATAGATACAGTAGATAGATGATAGATAGATGATAGATAGATACAGTAGATAGATGATAGATAGATAGATAGATAGATGATAGATAGATAGATAGATAGATAGATGATAGATAGATAGATAATAGATAGATGATAGATAGATAGATAGATAGATAGATAGATAGATAGATGATAGATAGATAGATAGATGATAGATAGATAATAGATAGATGATAGATAATAGATAGATGATAGATAGATAGATGATAGATAGATAGATGGATAGATACAGTAGATAGATGATAGATAGATGATAGATAGATGATAGA